>NW_028168800.1:0-387245 GCF_964237585.1 Gallinula chloropus
CAGTTCGCGGCCAGAGAAGCACTCTCCGGCCAACATGCCCAACTGCAGCAACAGCTCCCAAACCGAAGGAGCCAGGACCCAAAGACCTAGCTGGCCTGAAGGGCCCCCAGGGGGGCCCCAAGCAGCCCCTCTCAATTTGGGTCTGGGGGCTTTCGTTGGGCATGGAACCTGGGAGAATCCTGCAAGGTTGCAGTTCGCGGCCCGAGAAGCACTCTCCGGCCAACATGCCCAACTGCAGCAACAGCTCCCAAAGCGAAGGAGCCAGGACCCAAAGACCTAGCTGGCCTGAAGGGCCCCCAGGGGGCCCCCAAGCAGCCCACTCTCCATTTGGGTCTGGGGGCTTTCGTTGGGCCGGGAACCTTGGAGGTACCTGCAAGGTTGCAGTTCGCGGCCCGAGAAGCACTCTCCGGCCAACATGCCCAACTGCAGCAACAGCTCCCAAACCGAAGGAGCCAGGACCCAAAGACCTAGCTGGCCTGAAGGGCCCCCAGGGGGGCCCCAAGCAGCCCCTCTCAATTTGGGTCTGAGGGCTTTCGTTGGGCCGGGAACCTGGGAGAATCCTGCAAGGTTGCAGTTCGCGGCCCGAGAAGCACTCTCCGGCCAACATGCCCAACTGCAGCAACAGCTCCCAAACCGAAGGAGCCAGGACCCAAAGACCTAGCTGGCCTGAAGGGCCCCCAGGGGGCCCCCAAGCAGCCCCTCTCCATTTGGGTCTGGGGGTTTTCGTTGGGCCAGGAACCTGGGAGGTACCTGCAAGGTTGCAGTTCGCGGCCCGAGAAGCACTCTCCGGCCAACATGCCCAACTGCAGCAACAGCTCCCAAAGCGAAGGAGCCAGGACCCAAAGACCTAGCTGGCCTGAAGGGCCCCCAGGGGGCCCCCAAGCAGCCCCTCTCCATTTGGGTCTGGGGGCTTTCGTTGGGCCGGGAACCTGGGAGAATCCTGCAAGGTTGCAGTTCGCGGCCCGAGAAGCACACTCCGGCCAACATGCCCAACTGCAGCAACAGCTCCCAAACCGAAGGAGCCAGGACCCAAAGACCTAGCTGGCCTGAAGGGCCCCCAGGGGGGCCCCAAGCAGCCCCTCTCAATTTGGGTCTGGGGGCTTTCGTTGGGCCGGGAACCTGGGAGAATCCTGCAAGGTTGCAGTTCGCGGCGCAAGAAGCACTCTCCTGCGAAGATGCCCAACTGCAGCAACAGCTCACCAACCGAAGGAGCCAGGACCCAAAGACCTAGCTGGCCTGAAGGGCCCCTAGGGGGCCCCCAAGCAGCCCCTCTCCATTTGGGTCTGGGGGCTTTCGTTGGGCCGGGAACCTGGGAGAATCCTGCAAGGTTGCAGTTCGCGGCCCGAGAAGCACTCTCCGGCCAACATGCCCAACTGCAGCAACAGCTCCCAAAGCGAAGGAGCCAGGACCCAAAGACCTAGCTGGCCTGAAGGGCCCCCAGGGGGCCCCCAAGCAGCCCCTCTCAATTTGGGTCTGGGGGCTTTCGTTGGGCATGGAACCTGGGAGATTCCTGCAAGGTTGCAGTTCGCGGCCCGAGAAGCACTCTCCGGCCAACATGCCCAACTGCAGCAACAGCTCCCAAAGCGAAGGAGCCAGGACCCAAAGACCTAGCTGGCCTGAAGGGCCCCCAGGGGGCCCCCAAGCAGCCCCTCTCCATTTGGGTCTGGGGGCTTTCGTTGGGCCGGGAACCTGGGATGTACCTGCAAGGTTGCAGTTCGCGGCCCGAGAAGCACTCTCCGGCCAACATGCCCAACGTCAACAACAGCTCCCAAAGCGAAGGAGCCAGGACCCAAAGACCTAGCTGGCCTGAAGGGCCCCCAGGGGGCCCCCAAGCAGCCCCTCTCCATTTGGGTCTGGGGGCTTTCTTTAGGCTGAGAACCTGGGAGATACCAGTACGGTTGCAGTTCGCGGCCCGAGAAGCACTCTCCGGCCAACATGCCCAATATCCAGCAACAGCTCCCAAAGCGAAGGAGCCAGGACCCAAAGACCTAGCTGGCCTGAAGGGCCCCCAGAAGGCCACCAAGAAGCCCCTCTCAATTTGGGTCTGGGGGCTTTCGTTGGGCATGTATACCTGAGAGGTACCTGCAAGGTTACAGTTCGCGGCCCGAGAAGCACTCTCCGGCCAACATGCCCAACTGCAGCAACAGCTCCCAAAGCGAAGGAGCCAGGACCCAAAGACCTAGCTGGCCTGAAGGGCCCCCAGGGGGCCCCCAAGCAGCCCCTCTCCATTTGGGTCTGGGGGCTTTCGTTGGGCCGGGAACCTGGGAGAATCCTGCAAGGTTGCAGTTCGCGGCCCGAGAAGCACTCTCCGGCCAACATGCCCAACTGCAGCAACAGCTCCCAAACCGAAGGAGCCAGGACCCAAAGACCTAGCTGGCCTGAAGGGCCCCCAGAAGGCCCCCAAGCAGCCCCTCTCCATTTGGGTCTGGGGGCTTTCGTTGGGCATGTATACCTGAAAGGTACCTGCAAGTTACAGTTCGCGGCCCGAGAAGCACTCTCCGGCCAACATGCCCAACTGCAGCAACAGCTCCCAAAGCGAAGGAGCCAGGACCCAAAGACCTAGCTGGCCTGAAGGGCCCCCAGGGGGCCCCCAAGCAGCCCCTCTCCATTTGGGTCTGGGGGCTTTCGTTGGGCCGGGAACCTGGGATGTACTTGCAAGCTTGCAGTTCGAGGCCCGAGAAGCACTCTCCGGCCAACATGCCCAACGTCAACAACAGCTCCAAAACCGAATGAGCCAGGACACAAAGACCTAGCTGGCGTGAAGGGCCCCCAGAGGGCCCCCAAGCAGCCCCTCTCCATTTGGGTCTGGGGGCTTTCTTTAGGCTGAGAACCTGGGAGATACCAGTAAGGTTGCAGTTCGCGGCCCGAGAAGCACTCTCCGGCCAACATGCCCAATATCCAGCAACAGCTCCCAAAGCGAAGGAGCCAGGACCCAAAGACCTAGCTGGCCTGAAGGGCCCCCAGAAGGCCACTAAGAAGCCCCTCTCCATTTGGGTCTGGGGGCTTTCGTTGGGCATGTATACCTGAGAGGTACCTGCAAGTTACAGTTCGCGGCCCGAGAAGCACTCTCCGCCCAACATGCCCAACTGCAGCAACAGCTCCCAAAGCGAAGGAGCCAGGACCCAAAGACCTAGCTGGCCTGAAGGGGCCCCAGGGGGCCCCCAAGCAGCCCCTCTCCATTTGGGTCTGGGGGCTTTCGTTGGGCATGTATACCTGAGAGGTACCTGCAAGTTACAGTTCGCGGCCCGAGAAGCACTCTCCGGCCAACATGCCCAACTGCAGCAACAGCTCCCAAACCGAAGGAGCCAGGACCCAAAGACCTAGCTGGCCTGAAGGGCCCCCAGGGGGCCCCCAAGCAGCCCCTCTCCATTTGGGTCTGGGGGCTTTCGTTGGGCCGGGAACCTGGGAGATTCCTGCAAGGTTGCAGTTCGCGGCCCGAGAAGCACTCTCCGGCCAACATGCCCAACTGCAGCAACAGCTCCCAAAGCGAAGGAGCCAGGACCCAAAGACCTAGCTGGCCTGAAGGGCCCCCAGGGGGTCCCCAAGCAGCCCCTCTCCATTTGGGTCTGGGGGCTTTCGTTGGGCCGGGAAACTGGGAGAATCCTGCAAGGTTGCAGTTCGCGGCCAGAGAAGCACTCTCCGGCCAACATGCCCAACTGCAGCAACAGCTCCCAAACCGAAGGAGCCAGGACCCAAAGACCTAGCTGGCCTGAAGGGCCCCCAGGGGGGCCCCAAGCAGCCCCTCTCAATTTGGGTCTGGGGGCTTTCGTTGGGCATGGAACCTGGGAGAATCCTGCAAGGTTGCAGTTCGCGGCCCGAGAAGCACTCTCCGCCCAACATGCCCAACTGCAGCAACAGCTCCCAAAGCGAAGGAGCCAGGACCCAAAGACCTAGCTGGCCTGAAGGGCCCCCAGGGGGCCCCCAAGCAGCCCACTCTCCATTTGGGTCTGGGGGCTTTCGTTGGGCCGGGAACCTTGGAGGTACCTGCAAGGTTGCAGTTCGCGGCCCGAGAAGCACTCTCCGGCCAACATGCCCAACTGCAGCAACAGCTCCCAAACCGAAGGAGCCAGGACCCAAAGACCTAGCTGGCCTGAAGGGCCCCCAGGGGGGCCCCAAGCAGCCCCTCTCAATTTGGGTCTGAGGGCTTTCGTTGGGCCGGGAACCTGGGAGAATCCTGCAAGGTTGCAGTTCGCGGCCCAAGAAGCACTCTCCTGCCAACATGCCCAACTGCAGCAACAGCTCCCAAACCGAAGGAGCCAGGACCCAAAGACCTAGCTGGCCTGAAGGGCCCCCAGGGGGCCCCCAAGCAGCCCCTCTCCATTTGGGTCTGGGGGTTTTCGTTGGGCCAGGAACCTGGGAGGTACCTGCAAGGTTGCAGTTCGCGGCCCGAGAAGCACTCTCCGGCCAACATGCCCAACTGCAGCAACAGCTCCCAAAGCGAAGGAGCCAGGACCCAAAGACCTAGCTGGCCTGAAGGGCCCCCAGGGGGCCCCCAAGCAGCCCCTCTCCATTTGGGTCTGGGGGCTTTCGTTGGGCCGGGAACCTGGGAGAATCCTGCAAGGTTGCAGTTCGCGGCCCGAGAAGCACACTCCGGCCAACATGCCCAACTGCAGCAACAGCTCCCAAACCGAAGGAGCCAGGACCCAAAGACCTAGCTGGCCTGAAGGGCCCCCAGGGGGGCCCCAAGCAGCCCCTCTCAATTTGGGTCTGGGGGCTTTCGTTGGGCCGGGAACCTGGGAGAATCCTGCAAGGTTGCAGTTCGCGGCGCAAGAAGCACTCTCCTGCGAAGATGCCCAACTGCAGCAACAGCTCACCAACCGAAGGAGCCAGGACCCAAAGACCTAGCTGGCCTGAAGGGCCCCTAGGGGGCCCCCAAGCAGCCCCTCTCCATTTGGGTCTGGGGGCTTTCGTTGGGCCGGGAACCTGGGAGAATCCTGCAAGGTTGCAGTTCGCGGCCCGAGAAGCACTCTCCGGCCAACATGCCCAACTGCAGCAACAGCTCCCAAAGCGAAGGAGCCAGGACCCAAAGACCTAGCTGGCCTGAAGGGCCCCCAGGGGGCCCCCAAGCAGCCCCTCTCAATTTGGGTCTGGGGGCTTTCGTTGGGCATGGAACCTGGGAGATTCCTGCAAGGTTGCAGTTCGCGGCCCGAGAAGCACTCTCCGGCCAACATGCCCAACTGCAGCAACAGCTCCCAAAGCGAAGGAGCCAGGACCCAAAGACCTAGCTGGCCTGAAGGGCCCCCATGGGGCCCCCAAGGAGCTCCTCTCCATTTGGGTCTGGGGGCTTTATTTGGGCCGGGAACCTGGGAGAATCCTGCAAGGTTGCAGTTCGTGGCCGGAGAAGCACTCTCCGGCCAACATGCACAACTGCAGCAACAGCTCCCAAACCGAATGAGCCAGGACCCAAAGACCTAGCTGGCCTGAAGGGCCTCCAGGGGGCCCCCAAGCAGCCCCTCTCCATTTGGGTCTGGGGGCTTTTGTTGGGCCGGGAACCTGGGAGAATCCTGCAAGGTTGCAGTTCGAGGCCCGAGAAGCACTCTCCGGCCAACATGCCCAACTGCAGCAACAGCTCCCAAACCGAATGAGCCAGGACACAAAGACCTAGCTGGCCTGAAGTGCCCCCAGGGGGCCCCCAAGCAGCCCCTCTCCATTTGGGTCTGGGGGCTTTCGTTGGGCATGTATACCTGAGAGGTTCCTGCAAGGTTACAGTTCGCGGCCCGAGAAGCACTCTCCGGCCAACATGCCCAACTGCAGCAACAGCTCCCAAACCGAAGGAGCCAGGACCCAAAGACCTAGCTGGCGTGAAGTGCCCCGAGGGTGTCCCCAAGCAGCCCCTCTCAATTTGGGTCTGGGGGCTTTCGTTGGGCGGGGAACCTGGGAGATTCATGCAAGGTTGCAGTTCGCGGCCCGAGAAGCACTCTCCGGCCAACATGCCCAACTGCAGCAACAGCTCCCAAACCGAAGGAGCCAGGACCCAAAGACCTAGCTGGCCTGAAGGGCCCCCAGGGTGCCCCCAAGCAGCCCCTCTCCATTTGGGTCTTGGGGATTTCGTTGGGCGCGGAACCTGGGAGATTCATGCAAGGTTGCAGTTCGCGGCCCGAGAAGCACTCTCCGGCCAACATGCCCAACTGCAGCAACAGCTCCCAAACCGAAGGAGCCAGGACCCAAAGACCTAGCTGGCCTGAAGGGCCCCCAGGGGGCCCCCAAGCAGCCCCTCTCAATTTGGGTCTGGGGGCTTTCGTTGGGCCGGGAACCTGGGAGAATCCTGCAAGGTTGCAGTTCGCGGCCCGAGAAGCACTCTCCGGCCAACATGCTCAACTGCAGCAACAGCTCCCAAACCGAAGGAGCCAGGACCCAAAGACCTAGCTGGCCTGAAGGGCCCCCAGGGGGCCCCCAAGCAGCCCCTCTCCATTTGGGTCTGGGGGCTTTTGTTGGGCCGGGAACCTGGGAGATTCCTGCAAGGTTGCAGTTCGAGGCCCGAGAAGCACTCTCCGGCCAACATGCCCAACGTCAACAACAGCTCCGAAACCGAATGAGCCAGGACACAAAGACCTAGCTGGCCTGAAGGGCCCCCAGGGGGCCCCCAAGCAGCCCCTCTCCATTTGGGTCTGGGGGCTTTCTTTAGGCTGAGAACCTGGGAGATACCAGTAAGGTTGCAGTTCGCGGCCCGAGAAGCACTCTCCGGCCAACATGCCCAATATCCAGCAACAGCTCCCAAAGCGAAGGAGCCAGGACCCAAAGACCTAGCTGGCCTGAAGGGCCCCCAGAAGGCCACCAAGAAGCCCCTCTCCATTTGGGTCTGGGGGCTTTCGTTGGGCATGTATACCTGAGAGGTACCTGCAAGTTACAGTTCGCGGCCCGAGAAGCACTCTCCGGCCAACATGCCCAACTGCAGCAACAGCTCCCAAACCGAAGGAGCCAGGACCCAAAGACCTAGCTGGCCTGAAGGGCCCCCAGGGGGCCCCCAAGCAGCCCCTCTCCATTTGGGTCTGGGGGCTTTCGTTGGGCCGGGAACCTGGGATGTACCTGCAAGGTTGCAGTTCGCGGCCCGAGAAGCACTCTCCGGCCAACATGCCCAACGTCAACAACAGCTCCCAAACCGAATGAGCCAGGACACAAAGACCTAGCTGGCGTGAAGGGCCCCCAGAGGGCCCCCAAGCAGCCCCTCTCCATTTGGGTCTGGGGGCTTTCTTTAGGCTGAGAACCTGGGAGATACCAGTAAGGTTGCAGTTCGCGGCCCGAGAATCACTCTCCGGCCAACATGCCCAATATCCAGCAACAGCTCCCAAAGCGAAGGAGCCAGGACCCAAAGACCTAGCTGGCCTGAAGGGCTCCCAGAAGGCCACCAAGAAGCCCCTCTCCATTTGGGTCTGGGGGCTTTCGTTGGGCATGTATACCTGAGAGGTACCTGCAAGTTACAGTTCGCGGCCCGAGAAGCACTCTCCGCCCAACATGCCCAACTGCAGCAACAGCTCCCGAAGCGAAGGAGCCAGGACCCAAAGACCTAGCTGGCCTGAAGGGGCCCCAGGGGGCCCCCAAGCAGCCCCTCTCCATTTGGGTCTGGGGGCTTTCGTTGGGCCGGGAACCTGGGAGAATCCTGCAAGGTTGCAGTTCGCGGCCCGAGAAGCA
The DNA here is from genome assembly GCF_964237585.1 of Gallinula chloropus. Taxonomy (NCBI): domain Eukaryota; kingdom Metazoa; phylum Chordata; class Aves; order Gruiformes; family Rallidae; genus Gallinula; species Gallinula chloropus. The sequence continues at coordinate 7,630 of NW_028168800.1, forward strand.
CTCTCCGGCCAACATGCCCAACTGCAGCAACAGCTCCCAAAGCGAAGGAGCCAGGACCCAAAGACCTAGCTGGCCTGAAGGGCCCCCAGGGGGGCCCCAAGCAGCCCCTCTCAATTTGGGTCTGGGGGTTTTCGTTGGGCCGGGAACCTGGGAGGTACCTGCAAGGTTGCAGTTCGCGGCCCGAGAAGCACTCTCCGGCCAACATGCCCAACTGCAGCAACAGCTCCCAAACCGAAGGAGCCAGGACCCAAAGACCTAGCTGGCCTGAAGGGCCCCCAGAAGGCCACGAAGAAGCCCCTCTCCATTTGGGTCTGGGGGCTTTCGTTGGGCATGTATACCTGAGAGGTACCTGCAAGTTACAGTTCGCGGCCCGAGAAGCACTCTCCGCCCAACATGCCCAATATCCAGCAACAGCTCCCAAAGCGAAGGAGCCAGGACCCAAAGACTTAGCTGGCCTGAAGGGCCCCCAGGGGGCCCCCAAGCAGCCCCTCTCCATTTGGGTCTGGGGGTTTTCGTTGGGCCGGGAACCTGGGAGGTACCTGCAAGGTTGCAGTTCGCGGCCCGAGAAGCACTCTCCGGCCAACATGCCCAACTGCAGCAACAGCTCCCAAAGCGAAGGAGCCAGGACCCAAAGACCTAGCTGGCCTGAAGGGCCCCCAGGGGGCCCCCAAGCAGCACCTCTCAATTTGGGTCTGGGGGCTTTCGTTGGGCCGGGAACCTGGGAGAATCCTGCAAGGTTGCAGTTCGCGGCCCGAGAAGCACTCTCCGGCCAACATGCCCAACTGCAGCAACAGCTCCCAAACCGAAGGAGCCAGGACCCAAAGACCTAGCTGGCCTGAAGGGCCCCCAGGGGGGCCCCAAGCAGCCCCTCTCCATTTGGGTCTGGGGGCTTTCGTTGGGCATGGAACCTGGGAGAATCCTGCAAGGTTGCAGTTCGCGGCCCGAGAAGCACTCTCCGGCCAACATGCCCAACTGCAGCAACAGCTCCCAAACCGAAGGAGCCAGGACCCAAAGACCTAGCTGGCCTGAAGGGCCCCCATGGGCCCCCAAGGAGCTCCTCTCCATTTGGGTCTGGGGGCTTTAGTTGGGCCGTGAACCTGGGATGTACCTGCAAGGTTGCAGTTCGTGGCCGGAGAAGCACTCTCCGGCCAACATGCCCAACTGCAGCAACAGCTCCCAAACCGAATGAGCCAGGACCCAAAGACCTAGCTGGCCTGAAGTGCCCCCAGGGGGCCCCCAAGCAGCCCCTCTCCATTTGGGTCTGGGGGCTTTCGTTGGGCCGGGAACCTGGGAGATTCCTGCAAGGTTGCAGTTCGCGGCCCGAGAAGCACTCTCCGGCCAACATGCCCAACTGCAGCAACAGCTCCCAAACCGAATGAGCCAGGACACAAAGACCTAGCTGGCCTGAAGGGCCTCCAGGGGGCCCCCAAGTAGCACCTCTCCATTTGGGTCTGGGGGCTTTCTTTAGGCTGAGAACCTGGGAGATACCAGCAAGTTACAGTTCGCGGCCCGAGAAGCACTCTCCGCCCAACATGCCCAATATCCAGCAACAGCTCCCAAAGCGAAGGAGCCAGGACCCAAAGACCTAGCTGGCCTGAAGGGCCCCCAGAAGGCCACCAAGCAGCCCCTCTCCATTTGGGTCTGGGGGCTTTCGTTGGGCATGTATACCTGAGAGGTACCTGCAAGTTATAGTTCGCGGCCCGAGAAGCACTCTCCGGCCAACATGCCCAACTGCAGCAACAGCTCCCAAAGCGAAGGAGCCAGGACCCAAAGACCTAGCTGGCCTGAAGGGCCCCCAGGGGGCCCCCAAGCAGCCCCTCTCCATTTGGGTCTGGGGGTTTTCGTTGGGCCGGGAACCTGGGAGGTACCTGGAAGGTTGCAGTTCGCGGCCCGAGAAGCACTCTCCGGCCAACATGCCCAACTGCAGCAACAGCTCCCAAAGCGAAGGAGCCAGGACCCAAAGACCTAGCTGGCCTGAAGGGCCCCCAGGGGGGCCCCAAGCAGCCCCTCTCCATTTGGGTCTGGGGGCTTTTGTTGGGCCGGGAACCTGGGAGATTCCTGCAAGGTTGCAGTTCGAGGCCCGAGAAGCACTCTCCGGCCAACATGCCCAACGTCAACAACAGCTCCCAACCCGAATGAGCCAGGACACAAAGACCTAGCTGGCCTGAAGGGCCCCCAGGGGGCCCCCAAGCAGCCCCTCTCCAGTTGGGTCTGGGGGCTTTCTTTAGGCTGAGAACCTGGGAGATACCAGCAAGGTTGCAGTTCGCGGCCCGAGAAGCACTCTCCGGCCAACATGCCCAATATCCAGCAACAGCTCCCAAAGCGAAGGAGCCAGGACCCAAAGACCTAGCTGGCCTGAAGGGCCCCCAGAAGGCCACGAAGAAGCCCCTCTCCATTTGGGTCTGGGGGCTTTCGTTGGGCATGTATACCTGAGAGGTACCTGCAAGTTACAGTTCGCGGCCCGAGAAGCACTCTCCGCCCAACATGCCCAACTGCAGCAACAGCTCCCAAAGCGAAGGAGCCAGGACCCAAAGACCTAGCTGGCCTGAAGGGCCCCCAGGGGGCCCCCAAGCAGCCCCTCTCCATTTGGGTCTGGGGCTTTGGTTGGGCCGGGAACCTGGGAGGTACCTGCAAGGTTGCAGTTCGCGGCCCGAGAAGCACTCTCCGGCCAACATGCCCAACTGCAGCAACAGCTCCCAAACCGAAGGAGCCAGGACCCAAAGACCTAGCTGGCCTGAAGGGCCCCCAGAAGGCCACCAAGCAGCCCCTCTCCATTTGGGTCTGGGGCCTTTCGTTGGGCATGTATACCTGAGAGGTACCTGCAAGTTACAGTTCGCGGCCCGAGAAGCACTCTCCGGCCAACATGCCCAATATCCAGCAACAGCTCCCAAAGCGAAGGAGCCAGGACCCAAAGACTTAGCTGGCCTGAAGGGCCCCCAGGGGGCCCCCAAGCAGCCCCTCTCCATTTGGGTCTGGGGGTTTTCGTTGGGCCGGGAACCTGGGAGGTACCTGCAAGGTTGCAGTTCGCGGCCCGAGAAGCACTCTCCGGCCAACATGCCCAACTGCAGCAACAGCTCCCAAAGCGAAGGAGCCAGGACCCAAAGACCTAGCTGGCCTGAAGGGCCCCCAGGGGGCCCCCAAGCAGCCCCTCTCCATTTGGGTCTGGGGGTTTTCGTTGGGCCGGGAACCTGGGAGGTACCTGGAAGGTTGCAGTTCGCGGCCCGAGAAGCACTCTCCGGCCAACATGCCCAACTGCAGCAACAGCTCCCAAAGCGAAGGAGCCAGGACCCAAAGACCTAGCTGGCCTGAAGGGCCCCCAGGGGGGCCCCAAGCAGCCCCTCTCCATTTGGGTCTGGGGGCTTTCGTTGGGCCGGGAACCTGGGAGAATCCTGCAAGGTTGCAGTTCGCGGCCCGAGAAGCACTCTCCGGCCAACATGCCCAACTGCAGCAACAGCTCCCAAAGCGAAGGAGCCAGGACCCAAAGACCTAGCTGGCCTGAAGGGCCCCCAGGGGGTCCCCAAGCAGCCCCTCTCCATTTGGGTCTGGGGGCTTTCGTTGGGCCGGGAACCTGGGAGAATCCTGCAAGGTTGCAGTTCGCGGCCGGAGAAGCACTCTCCGGCCAACATGCACAACTGCAGCAACAGCTCCCAAAGCGAAGGAGCCAGGACCCAAAGACCTAGCTGGCCTGAAGGGCCCCCAGGGGGTCCCCAAGCAGCCCCTCTCCATTTGGGTCTGGGGGCTTTTGTTGGGCCGGGAACCTGGGAGATTCCTGCAAGGTTGCAGTTCGAGGCCCGAGAAGCACTCTCCGGCCAACATGCCCAACGTCAACAACAGCTCCCAACCCGAATGAGCCAGGACACAAAGACCTAGCTGGCCTGAAGGGCCCCCAGGGGGCCCCCAAGCAGCCCCTCTCCAGTTGGGTCTGGGGGCTTTCTTTAGGCTGAGAACCTGGGAGATACCAGCAAGGTTGCAGTTCGCGGCCCGAGAAGCACTCTCCGGCCAACATGCCCAATATCCAGCAACAGCTCCCAAAGCGAAGGAGCCAGGACCCAAAGACCTAGCTGGCCTGAAGGGCCCCCAGAAGGCCACGAAGAAGCCCCTCTCCATTTGGGTCTGGGGGCTTTCGTTGGGCATGTATACCTGAGAGGTACCTGCAAGTTACAGTTCGCGGCCCGAGAAGCACTCTCCGCCCAACATGCCCAACTGCAGCAACAGCTCCCAAAGCGAAGGAGCCAGGACCCAAAGACCTAGCTGGCCTGAAGGGCCCCCAGGGGGCCCCCAAGCAGCCCCTCTCCATTTGGGTCTGGGGCTTTGGTTGGGCCGGGAACCTGGGAGGTACCTGCAAGGTTGCAGTTCGCGGCCCGAGAAGCACTCTCCGGCCAACATGCCCAACTGCAGCAACAGCTCCCAAACCGAAGGAGCCAGGACCCAAAGACCTAGCTGGCCTGAAGGGCCCCCAGAAGGCCACCAAGCAGCCCCTCTCCATTTGGGTCTGGGGCCTTTCGTTGGGCATGTATACCTGAGAGGTACCTGCAAGTTACAGTTCGCGGCCCGAGAAGCACTCTCCGGCCAACATGCCCAATATCCAGCAACAGCTCCCAAAGCGAAGGAGCCAGGACCCAAAGACTTAGCTGGCCTGAAGGGCCCCCAGGGGGCCCCCAAGCAGCCCCTCTCCATTTGGGTCTGGGGGTTTTCGTTGGGCCGGGAACCTGGGAGGTACCTGCAAGGTTGCAGTTCGCGGCCCGAGAAGCACTCTCCGGCCAACATGCCCAACTGCAGCAACAGCTCCCAAAGCGAAGGAGCCAGGACCCAAAGACCTAGCTGGCCTGAAGGGCCCCCAGGGGGGCCCCAAGCAGCCCCTCTCCATTTGGGTCTGGGGGCTTTCGTTGGGCCGGGAACCTGGGAGAATCCTGCAAGGTTGCAGTTCGCGGCCCGAGAAGCACTCTCCGGCCAACATGCCCAACTGCAGCAACAGCTCCCAAACCGAAGGAGCCAGGACCCAAAGACCTAGCTGGCCTGAAGGGCCCCCAGGGGGTTCCCAAGCAGCCCCTCTCCATTTGGGTCTGGGGGCTTTCGTTGGGCCGGGAACCTGGGAGAATCCTGCAAGGTTGCAGTTCGCGGCCGGAGAAGCACTCTCCGGCCAACATGCCCAACTGCAGCAACAGCTCCCAAAGCGAAGGAGCCAGGACCCAAAGACCTAGCTGGCCTGAAGGGCCCCCAGGGGGTCCCCAAGCAGCCCCTCTCCATTTGGGTCTGGGGGCTTTTGTTGGGCCGGGAACCTGGGAGATTCCTGCAAGGTTGCAGTTCGAGGCCCGAGAAGCACTCTCCGGCCAACATGCCCAACGTCAACAACAGCTCCCAACCCGAATGAGCCAGGACACAAAGACCTAGCTGGCCTGAAGGGCCCCCAGGGGGCCCCCAAGCAGCCCCTCTCCATTTGGGTCTGGGGGCTTTCTTTAGGCTGAGAACCTGGGAGATACCAGCAAGGTTGCAGTTCGCGGCCCGAGAAGCACTCTCCGGCCAACATGCCCAATATCCAGCAACAGCTCCCAAAGCGAAGGAGCCAGGACCCAAAGACCTAGCTGGCCTGAAGGGCCCCCAGAAGGCCACGAAGAAGCCCCTCTCCATTTGGGTCTGGGGGCTTTCGTTGGGCATGTATACCTGAGAGGTACGTGCAAGTTACAGTTCGCGGCCCGAGAAGCACTCTCCGGCCAACATGCCCAACTGCAGCAACAGCTCCCAAACCGAATGAGCCAGGACACAAAGACCTAGCTGGCCTGAAGGGCCTCCAGGGGGCCCCCAAGTAGCCCCTCTCCATTTGGGTCTGGGGGCTTTCTTTAGGCTGAGAACCTGGGAGATACCAGCAAGGTTGAAGTTCGCGGCCCGAGAAGCACTCTCCGGCCAACATGCCCAATATCCAGCAACAGCTCCCAAAGCGAAGGAGCCAGGACCCAAAGACCTAGCTGGCCTGAATGGCCCCCAGGGGGCCCCCAAGCAGCCCCTCTCCATTTGGGTCTGGGGGTTTTCGTTGGGCCGGGAACCTGGGAGGTACCTGCAAGGTTGCAGTTCGCGGCCCGAGAAGCACTCTCCGGCCAACATGCCCAACTGCAGCAACAGCTCCCAAAGCGAAGGAGCCAGGACCCAAAGACCTAGCTGGCCTGAAGGGCCCCCAGTGGGGCCCCAAGCAGCCCCTCTCCATTTGGGTCTGGGGGCTTTCGTTGGGCCGGGAACCTGGGAGAATCCTGCAAGGTTGCAGTTCGCAGCCCGAGAAGCACTCTCCGGCCAACATGCCCAACTGCAGCAACAGCTCCCAAAGCGAAGGAGCCAGGACCCAAAGACCTAGCTGGCCTGAAGGGCCCCCAGGGGGCCCCCAAGCAGCCCCTCTCCATTTGGGTCTGGGGGCTTTCGTTGGGCCGGGAACCTGGGAGATTCCTGCAAGGTTGCAGTTCGCGGCCGGAGAAGCACTCTCCGGCCAACATGCCCAACTGCAGCAACAGCTCCCAAAGCGAAGGAGCCAGGACCCAAAGACCTAGCTGGCCTGAAGGGCCCCCAGGGGGCCCCCAAGTAGCCCCTCTCAATTTGGGTCTGGGGGGTTTCGTTGGGCATGTATACATGAGAGGTACCTGCAAGGTTACAGTTCGCGGCCCGAGAAGCACTCTCCGGCCAACATGCCCAACTGCAGCAACAGCTCCCAAACCGAAGGAGCCAGGACCCAAAGACCTAGCTGGCCTGAAGGGCTCCCAGGGGGCCCCCAAGCAGCCCCTCTCCATTTGGGTCTGGGGGTTTTCGTTGGGCTGGGAACCTGGGAGGTACATGCAAGGTTGCAGTTCGCGGCCCGAGAAGCACTCTCCGGCCAACGTGCCCAACTGCAGCAACAGCTCCCAAACCGAAGGAGCCAGGACCCAAAGACCTAGCTGGCCTGAAGGGCCCCCAGGGGGGCCCCAAGCAGCCCCTCTCCATTTGGGTCTGGGGGCTTTCGTTGGGCCGGGAACCTGGGAGAATCCTGCAAGGTTGCAGTTCGCGGCCCGAGAAGCACTCTCCGGCCAACATACCCAACTGCAGCAACAGCTCCCAAACCGAAGGAGCCAGGTCCCAAAGACCTAGCTGGCCTGAAGGGCCCCCAGGGGGCCCCCAAGCAGCCCCTCTCAATTTGGGTCTGGGGGCTTTCGTTGGGCCGGGAACCTGGGAGAATCCTGCAAGGTTGCAGTTCGCGGCCCGAGAAGCACTCTCCGGCCAACATGCCCAACTGCAGCAACAGCTCCCAAAGCGAAGGAGCCAGGACCCAAAGACCTAGCTGGCCTGAAGGGCCCCCAGGGGCCCCCAAGCAGCCCCTCTCAATTTGGGTCTGGGGGCTTTCGTTGGGCCGGGAACCTGGGAGGTACCTGCAAGGTTGCAGTTCGCGGCCCGAGAAGCACTCTCCGGCCAACATGCCCAACTGCAGCAACAGCTCCCAAAGCGAAGGAGCCAGGACCCAAAGACCTAGCTGGCCTGAAGGGCCCCAGGGGGCCCCCAAGCAGCCCCTCTCCATTTGGGTCTGGGGGCTTTCGTTGGGCATGGAACCTGGGAGATTCCTGCAAGGTTGCAGTTCGCGGCCCGAGAAGCACTCTCCGGCCAACATGCCCAATATCCAGCAACAGCTCCCAAAGCGAAGGAGCCAGGACCCAAAGACCTAGCTGGCCTGAAGGGCCCCCAGAACGCCACCAAGAAGCCCCTCTCCATTTGGGTCTGGGGGCTTTCGTTGGGCATGTATACCTGAGAGGTACCTGCAAGGTTGCAGTTCGCGGCCCGAGAAGCACTCTCCGGCCAACATGCCCAACTGCAGCAACAGCTCCCAAACCGAAGGAGCCAGGACCCAAAGACCTAGCTGGCCTGAAGGGCCCCCAGGGGGCCCCCAAGCAGCCCCTCTCCATTTGGGTCTGGGGGCTTTCGTTGGGCCGGGAACCTGGGAGAATCCTGCAAGGTTGCAGTTCGCGGCCGGAGAAGCACTCTCCGGCCAACATGCCCAACTGCAGCAACAGCTCCCAAACCGAAGGAGCCAGGACCCAAAGACCTAGCTGGCCTGAAGGGCCCCCAGGGGGCCACCAAGCAGCCCCTCTCAATTTGGGTCTGGGGGCTTTCGTTGGGCATGGATACCTGAGAGGTACCTGCAAGGTTACAGTTCGCGGCCCGAGAAGCACTCTCCGGCCAACATGCTCAACTGCAGCAACAGCTCCCAAACCGAAGGAGCCAGGACCCAAAGACCTAGCTGGCCTGAAGGGCCCCCAGGAGTCCCCCAAGCAGCACCTCTCCATTTGGGTCTGGGGGCTTTCGTTGGGCCGGGAACCTGGGAGATTCCTGCAAGGTTGCAGTTCGCGGCCCGAGAAGCACTCTCCGGCCAACATGCCCAACTGCAGCAACAGCTCCCAAACCGAAGGAGCCAGGACCCAAAGACCTAGCTGGCCTGAAGGGCCCCCAGGGGGCCCTCAAGCAGCCCCTCTCCATTTGGGTCTGGGGGCTTTCGTTGGGCCGGGAACCTGGGAGAATCCTGCAAGGTTGCAGTTCGCGGCCCGAGAAGCACTCTCCGGCCAACATGCCCAACTGCAGCAACAGCTCCCAAAGCGAAGGATCCAGGACCCAAAGACCTAGCTGGCCTGAAGGGCCCCCAGGGGGCCCCCAAGCAGCCCCTCTCCATTTGGGTCTGGGGGCTTTCGTTGGGCCGGGAACCTGGGAGATTCCTGCAAGGTTGCAGTTCGCGCCCCGAGAAGCACTCTCCGGCCAACATGCCCAACTGCAGCAACAGCTCCCAAACCGAAGGAGCCAGGACACAAAGACCTAGCTGGCCTGAAGGGCCCCCAGGGGGCCACCAAGCAGCCCCTCTCAATTTGGGTCTGGGGGCTTTCGTTGGGCATGGATACCTGAGAGGTACCTGCAAGGTTACAGTTCGCGGCCCGAGAAGCACTCTCCGGCCAACATGCTCAACTGCAGCAACAGCTCCCAAACCGAAGGAGCCAGGACCCAAAGACCTAGCTGGCCTGAAGGGCCCCCAGGGGGCCCCCAAGCAGCACCTCTCCATTTGGGTCTGGGGGCTTTCGTTGGGCCGGGAACCTGGGAGATTCCTGCAAGGTTGCAGTTCGCGGCCCGAGAAGCACTCTCCGGCCAACATGCCCAACTGCAGCAACAGCTCCCAAACCGAAGGAGCCAGGACCCAAAGACCTAGCTGGCCTGAAGGGCCCCCAGGGGGCTCCCAAGCAGCCCCTCTCAATTTGGGTCTGGGGGCTTTCGTTGGGCATGGAACCTGGGAGATTCCTGCAAGGTTGCAGTTCGCGGCCCGAGAAGCACTCTCCGGCCAACATGCCCAACTGCAGCAACAGCTCCCAAACCGAAGGAGCCAGGACACAAAGACCTAGCTGGCCTGAAGGGCCCCCAGGGGGCCCCCAAGCAGCCCCTCTCAATTTGGGTCTGGGGGCTTTCGTTGGGCCGGGAACCTGGGAGAATCCTGCAAGGTTGCAGTTCGAGGCCCGAGAAGCACTCTCCGGCCAACATGCCCAACTGCAGCAACAGCTCCCAAAGCGAAGGAGCCAGGACCCAAAGACCTAGCTGGCCTGAAGGGCCCCCAGGGGGCCCCCAAGCAGCCCCTCTCCATTTGGGTCTGGGGGCTTTCGTTGGGCCGGGAACCTGGGAGATTCCTGCGAGGTTGCAGTTCGCGGCCCGAGAAGCACTCTCCGGCCAACATGCCCAACTGCAGCAACAGCTACCAAACCGAAGGAGCCAGGACACAAACACCTAGCTGGCCTGAAGGGCCCCCAGGGGTCCCCCAAGCAGCCCCTCTCAATTTGGGTCTGGGGGCTTTCTTTAGGCTGAGAACCTGGGAGATACCAGCAAGGTTGCAGTTCGCGGCCCGAGAAGCACTCTCCGGCCAACATGCCCAATATCCAGCAACAGCTCCCAAAGCGAAGGAGCCAGGACCCAAAGACCTAGCTGGCCTGAAGGGCCCCCAGGGGGCCCCCAAGCAGCCCCTCTCCATTTGGGTCTGGGGCCTTTCGTTGGGCATGTATACCTGAGAGGTACCTGCAAGTTACAGTTCGCGGCCCGAGAAGCACTCTCCGGCCAACATGCCCAACTGCAGCAACAGCTCCCAAAGCGAAGGAGCCAGGACCCAAAGACCTAGCTGGCCTGAAGGGCCCCCAGGGGGCCCCCAAGCAGCCCCTCTCCATTTGGGTCTGGGGGTTTTCGTTGGGCCGGGAACCTGGGAGGTACCTGCAAGGTTGCAGTTCGCGGCCCGAGAAGCACTCTCCGGCCAACATGCCCAACTGCAGCAACAGCTCCCAAAGCGAAGGAGCCAGGACCCAAAGACTTAGCTGGCCTGAAGGGCCCCCAGGGGGCCCCCAAGCAGCCCCTCTCAATTTGGGTCTGGGGGCTTTCGTTGGGCCGGGAACCTGGGAGAATCCTGCAAGGTTGCAGTTCGCGGCCCGAGAAGCACTCTCCGGCCAACATGCCCAACTGCAGCAACAGCTCCCAAAGCGAAGGAGCCAGGACCCAAAGACCTAGCTGGCCTGAAGGGCCCCCAGGGGGCCCTCAAGCAGCCCCTCTCCATTTGGGTCTGGGGGCTTTCGTTGGGCCGGGAACCTGGGAGAATCCTGCAAGGTTGCAGTTCGCGGCCCGAGAAGCACTCTCCGGCCAACATGCCCAACTGCAGCAACAGCTCCCAAAGCGAAGGAGCCAGGACCCAAAGACCTAGCTGGCCTGAAGGGCCCCCAGGGGGCCCCCAAGCAGCCCCTCTCCATTTGGGTCTGGGGGCTTTCGTTGGGCCGGGAACCTGGGAGATTCCTGCAAGGTTGCAGTTCGCGCCCCGAGAAGCACTCTCCGGCCAACATGCCCAACTGCAGCAACAGCTCCCAAACCGAAGGAGCCAGGACACAAAGACCTAGCTGGCCTGAAGGGCCCCCAGGGGGCCACCAAGCAGCCCCTCTCAATTTGGGTCTGGGGGCTTTCGTTGGGCATGGATACCTGAGAGGTACCTGCAAGGTTACAGTTCGCGGCCCGAGAAGCACTCTCCGGCCAACATGCTCAACTGCAGCAACAGCTCCCAAACCGAAGGAGCCAGGACCCAAAGACCTAGCTGGCCTGAAGGGCCCCCAGGGGGCCCCCAAGCAGCACCTCTCCATTTGGGTCTGGGGGCTTTCGTTGGGCCGGGAACCTGGGAGATTCCTGCAAGGTTGCAGTTCGCGGCCCGAGAAGCACTCTCCGGCCAACATGCCCAACTGCAGCAACAGCTCCCAAACCGAAGGAGCCAGGACCCAAAGACCTAGCTGGCCTGAAGGGCCCCAGGGGGCTCCCAAGCAGCCCCTCTCAATTTGGGTCTGGGGGCTTTCGTTGGGCATGGAACCTGGGAGATTCCTGCAAGGTTGCAGTTCGCGGCCCGAGAAGCACTCTCCGGCCAACATGCCCAACTGCAGCAACAGCTCCCAAACCGAAGGAGCCAGGACCCAAAGACCTAGCTGGCCTGAAGGGCCCCCAGGGGGCCCCCAAGCAGCCCCTCTCAATTTGGGTCTGGGGGCTTTCGTTGGGCCGGGAACCTGGGAGAATCCTGCAAGGTTGCAGTTCGAGGCCCGAGAAGCACTCTCCGGCCAACATGCCCAACTGCAGCAACAGCTCCCAAAGCGAAGGAGCCAGGACCCAAAGACCTAGCTGGCCTGAAGGGCCCCCAGGGGGCCCCCAAGCAGCCCCTCTCCATTTGGGTCTGGGGGCTTTCGTTGGGCCGGGAACCTGGGAGATTCCTGCGAGGTTGCAGTTCGCGGCCCGAGAAGCACTCTCCGGCCAACATGCCCAACTGCAGCAACAGCTACCAAACCGAAGGAGCCAGGACACAAACACCTAGCTGGCCTGAAGGGCCCCCAGGGGTCCCCCAAGCAGCCCCTCTCAATTTGGGTCTGGGGGCTTTCTTTAGGCTGAGAACCTCGGAGATACCAGCAAGGTTGCAGTTCGCGGCCCGAGAAGCACTCTCCGGCCAACATGCCCAATATCCAGCAACAGCTCCCAAAGCGAAGGAGCCAGGACCCAAAGACCTAGCTGGCCTGAAGGGCCCCCAGGGGGCCCCCAAGCAGCCCCTCTCCATTTGGGTCTGGGGCCTTTCGTTGGGCATGTATACCTGAGAGGTACCTGCAAGTTACAGTTCGCGGCCCGAGAAGCACTCTCCGGCCAACATGCCCAACTGCAGCAACAGCTCCCAAAGCGAAGGAGCCAGGACCCAAAGACCTAGCTGGCCTGAAGGGCCCCCAGGGGGCCCCCAAGCAGCCCCTCTCAATTTGGGTCTGGGGGTTTTCGTTGGGCCGGGAACCTGGGAGGTACCTGCAAGGTTGCAGTTCGCGGCCCGAGAAGCACTCTCCGGCCAACATGCCCAACTGCAGCAACAGCTCCCAAAGCGAAGGAGCCAGGACCCAAAGACCTAGCTGGCCTGAAGGGCTCCCAGGGGGCCCCCAAGCAGCCCCTCTCCATTTGGGTCTGGGGGTTTTCGTTGGGCCGGGAACCTGGGAGGTACCTGCAAGGTTGCAGTTCGCGGCCCGAGAAGCACTCTCCGGCCAACATGCCCAACTGCAGCAACAGCTCCCAAACCGAAGGAGCCAGGACCCAAAGACCTAGCTGGCCTGAAGGGCCCCCAGGGGGGCCCCAAGCAGCCCCTCTCAATTTGGGACTGGGGGCTTTCGTTGGGCCGGGAACCTGGGAGAATCCTGCAAGGTTGCAGTTCGCGGCCCGAGAAGCACTCTCCGGCCAACATACCCAACTGCAGCAACAGCTCCCAAACCGAAGGAGCCAGGTCCCAAAGACCTAGCTGGCCTGAAGGGCCCCCAGGGGGCCCCCAAGCAGCCCCTCTCAATTTGGGTCTGGGGGCTTTCGTTGGGCCGGGAACCTGGGAGAATCCTGCAAGGTTGCAGTTCGCGGCCCGAGAAGCACTCTCCGGCCAACATGCCCAACTGCAGCAACAGCTCCCAAAGCGAAGGAGCCAGGACCCAAAGACCTAGCTGGCCTGAAGGGCCCCCAGGGGCCCCCAAGCAGCCCCTCTCAATTTGGGTCTGGGGGCTTTCGTTGGGCCGGGAACCTGGGAGATTCCTGCAAGGTTGCAGTTCGCGGCCCGAGAAGCACTCTCCGGCCAACATGCCCAACTGCAGCAACAGCTCCCAAAGCGAAGGAGCCAGGACCCAAAGACCTAGCTGGCCTGAAGGGCCCCAGGGGGCCCCCAAGCAGCCCCTCTCCATTTGGGTCTGGGGGCTTTCGTTGGGCATGGAACCTGGGAGATTCCTGCAAGGTTGCAGTTCGCGGCCCGAGAAGCACTCTCCGGCCAACATGCCCAATATCCAGCAACAGCTCCCAAAGCGAAGGAGCCAGGACCCAAAGACCTAGCTGGCCTGAAGGGCCCCCAGAACGCCACCAAGAAGCCCCTCTCCATTTGGGTCTGGGGGCTTTCGTTGGGCATGTATACCTGAGAGGTACCTGCAAGGTTGCAGTTCGCGGCCCGAGAAGCACTCTCCGGCCAACATGCCCAACTGCAGCAACAGCTCCCAAACCGAAGGAGCCAGGACCCAAAGACCTAGCTGGCCTGAAGGGCCCCCAGGGGGCCCCCAAGCAGCCCCTCTCCATTTGGGTCTGGGGGCTTTCGTTGGGCGGGGAACCTGGGAGAATCCTGCAAGGTTGCAGTTCGCGGCCGGAGAAGCACTCTCCGGCCAACATGCCCAACTGCAGCAACAGCTCCCAAACCGAAGGAGCCAGGACCCAAAGACCTAGCTGGCCTGAAGGGCCCCCAGGGGGCCACCAAGCAGCCCCTCTCAATTTGGGTCTGGGGGCTTTCGTTGGGCATGGATACCTGAGAGGTACCTGCAAGTTTACAGTTCGCGGCCCGAGAAGCACTCTCCGGCCAACATGCTCAACTGCAGCAACAGCTCCCAAACCGAAGGAGCCAGGACCCAAAGACCTAGCTGGCCTGAAGGGCCCCCAGGAGTCCCCCAAGCAGCACCTCTCCATTTGGGTCTGGGGGCTTTCGTTGGGCCGGGAACCTGGGAGATTCCTGCAAGGTTGCAGTTCGCGGCCCGAGAAGCACTCTCCGGCCAACATGCCCAACTGCAGCAACAGCTCCCAAACCGAAGGAGCCAGGACCCAAAGACCTAGCTGGCCTGAAGGGCCCCCAGGGGGCCCTCAAGCAGCCCCTCTCCATTTGGGTCTGGGGGCTTTCGTTGGGCCGGGAACCTGGGAGAATCCTGCAAGGTTGCAGTTCGCGGCCCGAGAAGCACTCTCCGGCCAACATGCCCAACTGCAGCAACAGCTCCCAAAGCGAAGGATCCAGGACCCAAAGACCTAGCTGGCCTGAAGGGCCCCCAGGGGGCCCCCAAGCAGCCCCTCTCCATTTGGGTCTGGGGGCTTTCGTTGGGCCGGGAACCTGGGAGATTCCTGCAAGGTTGCAGTTCGCGCCCCGAGAAGCACTCTCCGGCCAACATGCCCAACTGCAGCAACAGCTCCCAAACCGAAGGAGCCAGGACACAAAGACCTAGCTGGCCTGAAGGGCCCCCAGGGGGCCACCAAGCAGCCCCTCTCAATTTGGGTCTGGGGGCTTTCGTTGGGCATGGATACCTGAGAGGTACCTGCAAGGTTACAGTTCGCGGCCCGAGAAGCACTCTCCGGCCAACATGCTCAACTGCAGCAACAGCTCCCAAACCGAAGGAGCCAGGACCCAAAGACCTAGCTGGCCTGAAGGGCCCCCAGGGGGCCCCCAAGCAGCACCTCTCCATTTGGGTCTGGGGGCTTTCGTTGGGCCGGGAACCTGGGAGATTCCTGCAAGGTTGCAGTTCGCGGCCCGAGAAGCACTCTCCGGCCAACATGCCCAACTGCAGCAACAGCTCCCAAACCGAAGGAGCCAGGACCCAAAGACCTAGCTGGCCTGAAGGGCCCCCAGGGGGCCCCCAAGCAGCCCCTCTCAATTTGGGTCTGGGGGCTTTCGTTGGGCCGGGAACCTGGGAGAATCCTGCAAGGTTGCAGTTCGAGGCCCGAGAAGCACTCTCCGGCCAACATGCCCAACTGCAGCAACAGCTCCCAAAGCGAAGGAGCCAGGACCCAAAGACCTAGCTGGCCTGAAGGGCCCCCAGGGGGCCCCCAAGCAGCCCCTCTCCATTTGGGTCTGGGGGCTTTCGTTGGGCCGGGAACCTGGGAGATTCCTGCGAGGTTGCAGTTCGCGGCCCGAGAAGCACTCTCCGGCCAACATGCCCAACTGCAGCAACAGCTACCAAACCGAAGGAGCCAGGACACAAACACCTAGCTGGCCTGAAGGGCCCCCAGGGGTCCCCCAAGCAGCCCCTCTCAATTTGGGTCTGGGGGCTTTCTTTAGGCTGAGAACCTGGGAGATACCAGCAAGGTTGCAGTTCGCGGCCCGAGAAGCACTCTCCGGCCAACATGCCCAATATCCAGCAACAGCTCCCAAAGCGAAGGAGCCAGGACCCAAAGACCTAGCTGGCCTGAAGGGCCCCCAGGGGGCCCCCAAGCAGCCCCTCTCCATTTGGGTCTGGGGCCTTTCGTTGGGCATGTATACCTGAGAGGTACCTGCAAGTTACAGTTCGCGGCCCGAGAAGCACTCTCCGGCCAACATGCCCAACTGCAGCAACAGCTCCCAAAGCGAAGGAGCCAGGACCCAAAGACCTAGCTGGCCTGAAGGGCCCCCAGGGGGCCCCCAAGCAGCCCCTCTCAATTTGGGTCTGGGGGTTTTCGTTGGGCCGGGAACCTGGGAGGTACCTGCAAGGTTGCAGTTCGCGGCCCGAGAAGCACTCTCCGGCCAACATGCCCAACTGCAGCAACAGCTCCCAAAGCGAAGGAGCCAGGACCCAAAGACCTAGCTGGCCTGAAGGGCCCCCAGGGGGCCCCCAAGCAGCCCCTCTCAATTTGGGTCTGGGGGCTTTCGTTGGGCCGGGAACCTGGGAGAATCCTGCAAGGTTGCAGTTCGCGGCCCGAGAAGCACTCTCCGGCCAACATGCCCAACTGCAGCAACAGCTCCCAAAGCGAAGGAGCCAGGACCCAAAGACCTAGCTGGCCTGAAGGGCCCCCAGGGGGCCCTCAAGCAGCCCCTCTCCATTTGGGTCTGGGGGCTTTCGTTGGGCCGGGAACCTGGGAGAATCCTGCAAGGTTGCAGTTCGCGGCCCGAGAAGCACTCTCCGGCCAACATGCCCAACTGCAGCAACAGCTCCCAAAGCGAAGGATCCAGGACCCAAAGACCTAGCTGGCCTGAAGGGCCCCCAGGGGGCCCCCAAGCAGCCCCTCTCCATTTGGGTCTGGGGGCTTTCGTTGGGCCGGGAACCTGGGAGATTCCTGCAAGGTTGCAGTTCGCGCCCCGAGAAGCACTCTCCGGCCAACATGCCCAACTGCAGCAACAGCTCCCAAACCGAAGGAGCCAGGACACAAAGACCTAGCTGGCCTGAAGGGCCCCCAGGGGGCCACCAAGCAGCCCCTCTCAATTTGGGTCTGGGGGCTTTCGTTGGGCATGGATACCTGAGAGGTACCTGCAAGGTTACAGTTCGCGGCCCGAGAAGCACTCTCCGGCCAACATGCTCAACTGCAGCAACAGCTCCCAAACCGAAGGAGCCAGGACCCAAAGACCTAGCTGGCCTGAAGGGCCCCCAGGGGGCCCCCAAGCAGCACCTCTCCATTTGGGTCTGGGGGCTTTCGTTGGGCCGGGAACCTGGGAGATTCCTGCAAGGTTGCAGTTCGCGGCCCGAGAAGCACTCTCCGGCCAACATGCCCAACTGCAGCAACAGCTCCCAAACCGAAGGAGCCAGGACCCAAAGACCTAGCTGGCCTGAAGGGCCCCAGGGGGCTCCCAAGCAGCCCCTCTCAATTTGGGTCTGGGGGCTTTCGTTGGGCATGGAACCTGGGAGATTCCTGCAAGGTTGCAGTTCGCGGCCCGAGAAGCACTCTCCGGCCAACATGCCCAACTGCAGCAACAGCTCCCAAACCGAAGGAGCCAGGACCCAAAGACCTAGCTGGCCTGAAGGGCCCCCAGGGGGCCCCCAAGCAGCCCCTCTCAATTTGGGTCTGGGGGCTTTCGTTGGGCCGGGAACCTGGGAGAATCCTGCAAGGTTGCAGTTCGAGGCCCGAGAAGCACTCTCCGGCCAACATGCCCAACTGCAGCAACAGCTCCCAAAGCGAAGGAGCCAGGACCCAAAGACCTAGCTGGCCTGAAGGGCCCCCAGGGGGCCCCCAAGCAGCCCCTCTCCATTTGGGTCTGGGGGCATTCGTTGGGCCGGGAACCTGGGAGATTCCTGCGAGGTTGCAGTTCGCGGCCCGAGAAGCACTCTCCGGCCAACATGCCCAACTGCAGCAACAGCTACCAAACCGAAGGAGCCAGGACACAAACACCTAGCTGGCCTGAAGGGCCCCCAGGGGTCCCCCAAGCAGCCCCTCTCAATTTGGGTCTGGGGGCTTTCTTTAGGCTGAGAACCTGGGAGATACCAGCAAGGTTGCAGTTCGCGGCCCGAGAAGCACTCTCCGGCCAACATGCCCAATATCCAGCAACAGCTCCCAAAGCGAAGGAGCCAGGACCCAAAGACCTAGCTGGCCTGAAGGGCCCCCAGGGGGCCCCCAAGCAGCCCCTCTCCATTTGGGTCTGGGGCCTTTCGTTGGGCATGTATACCTGAGAGGTACCTGCAAGTTACAGTTCGCGGCCCGAGAAGCACTCTCCGGCCAACATGCCCAACTGCAGCAACAGCTCCCAAAGCGAAGGAGCCAGGACCCAAAGACCTAGCTGGCCTGAAGGGCCCCCAGGGGGCCCCCAAGCAGCCCCTCTCAATTTGGGTCTGGGGGTTTTCGTTGGGCCGGGAACCTGGGAGGTACCTGCAAGGTTGCAGTTCGCGGCCCGAGAAGCACTCTCCGGCCAACATGCCCAACTGCAGCAACAGCTCCCAAAGCGAAGGAGCCAGGACCCAAAGACCTAGCTGGCCTGAAGGGCCCCCAGGGGGCCCCCAAGCAGCCCCTCTCAATTTGGGTCTGGGGGCTTTCGTTGGGCCGGGAACCTGGGAGAATCCTGCAAGGTTGCAGTTCGCGGCCCGAGAAGCACTCTCCGGCCAACATGCCCAACTGCAGCAACAGCTCCCAAAGCGAAGGAGCCAGGACCCAAAGACCTAGCTGGCCTGAAGGGCCCCCAGGGGGCCCCCAAGCAGCCCCTCTCCATTTGGGTCTGGGGGCTTTCGTTGGGACGGGAACCTGGGAGAATCCTGCAAGGTTGCAGTTCGCGGCCCGAGAAGCACTCTCCGGCCAACATGCCCAACTGCAGCAACAGCTCCCAAAGCGAAGGAGCCAGGACCCAAAGACCTAGCTGGCCTGAAGGGCCCCCAGGGGGCCCCCAAGCAGCCCCTCTCCATTTGGGTCTGGGGGCTTTCGTTGGGCATGGATACCTGAGAGGTACCTGCAAGGTTGCAGTTCGAGGCCCGAGAAGCACTCTCCGGCCAACATGCTCAACTGCAGCAACAGCTCCCAAACCGAAGGAGCCAGGACCCAAAGACCTAGCTGGCCTGAAGGGCCCCCAGGAGTCCCCCAAGCAGCACCTCTCCATTTGGGTCTGGGGGCTTTCGTTGGGCCGGGAACCTGGGAGATTCCTGCAAGGTTGCAGTTCGCGGCCCGAGAAGCACTCTCCGGCCAACATGCCCAACTGCAGCAACAGCTCCTAAACCGAAGGAGCCAGGACCCAAAGACCTAGCTGGCCTGAAGGGCCCCAGGGGGCTCCCAAGCAGCCCCTCTCAATTTGGGTCTGGGGGCTTTCGTTGGGCCGGGAACCTGGGAGATTCCTGCAAGGTTGCAGTTCGCGGCCCGAGAAGCACTCTCCGGCCAACATGCCCAACTGCAGCAACAGCTCCCAAAGCGAAGGAGCCAGGACCCAAAGACCTAGCTGGCCTGAAGGGCCCCCAGGGGGCCCCCAATCAGCCCCTCTCAATTTGGGTCTGGGGGCTTTCGTTGGGCCGGGAACCTGGGAGATTCCTGCAAGGTTGCAGTTCGCGGCCCGAGAAGCACTCTCCGGCCAACATGCCCAACTGCAGCAACAGCTCCCAAACCGAAGGAGCCAGGACCCAAAGACCTAGCTGGCCTGAAGGGCCCCAGGGGTCTCCCAAGCAGCCCCTCTCAATTTGGGTCTGGGGGCTTTCGTTGGGCATGGAACCTGGGAGATTCCTGCAAGGTTGCAGTTCGCGGCCCGAGAAGCACTCTCCGGCCAACATGCCCAACTGCAGCAACAGCTCCCAAAGCGAAGGAGCCAGGACCCAAAGACCTAGCTGGCCTGAAGGGCCCCCAGGGGGCCCCCAAGCAGCCCCTCTCCATTTGGGTCTGGGGGCTTTCGTTGGGCCGGGAACCTGGGAGATTCCTGCAAGGTTGCAGTTCGCGGCCCGAGAAGCACTCTCCGGCCAACATGCCCAACTGCAGCAACAGCTCCCAAAGCGAAGGAGCCAGGACCCAAAGACCTAGCTGGCCTGAAGGGCCCCCAGGGGGCCCCCAAGCAGCCCCTCTCCATTTGGGTCTGGGGGCTTTCGTTGGGCCGGGAACCTGGGAGATTCCTGCGAGGTTGCAGTTCGCGGCCCGAGAAGCACTCTCCGGCCAACATGCCCAACTGCAGCAACAGCTACCAAACCGAAGGAGCCAGGACACAAACACCTAGCTGGCCTGAAGGGCCCCCAGGGGGCCCCCAAGCAGCCCCTCTCAATTTGGGTCTGGGGGCTTTCTTTAGGCTGAGAACCTGGGAGATACCAGCAAGGTTGCAGTTCGCGGCCCGAGAAGCACTCTCCGGCCAACATGCCCAATATCCAGCAACAGCTCCCAAAGCGAAGGAGCCAGGACCCAAAGACCTAGCTGGCCTGAAGGGCCCCCAGGGGGCCCCCAAGCAGCCCCTCTCCATTTGGGTCTGGGGCCTTTCGTTGGGCATGTATACCTGAGAGGTACCTGCAAGTTACAGTTCGCGGCCCGAGAAGCACTCTCCGGCCAACATGCCCAACTGCAGCAACAGCTCCCAAAGCGAAGGAGCCAGGACCCAAAGACCTAGCTGGCCTGAAGGGCCCCCAGGGGGCCCCCAAGCAGCCCCTCTCAATTTGGGTCTGGGGGTTTTCGTTGGGCCGGGAACCTGGGAGGTACCTGCAAGGTTGCAGTTCGCGGCCCGAGAAGCACTCTCCGGCCAACATGCCCAACTGCAGCAACAGCTCCCAAAGCGAAGGAGCCAGGACCCAAAGACCTAGCTGGCCTGAAGGGCCCCCAGGGGGCCCCCAAGCAGCCCCTCTCAATTTGGGTCTGGGGGCTTTCGTTGGGCCGGGAACCTGGGAGAATCCTGCAAGGTTGCAGTTCGCGGCCCGAGAAGCACTCTCCGGCCAACATGCCCAACTGCAGCAACAGCTCCCAAAGCGAAGGAGCCAGGACCCAAAGACCTAGCTGGCCTGAAGGGCCCCCAGGGGGCCCCCAAGCAGCCCCTCTCAATTTGGGTCTGGGGGCTTTCGTTGGGCCGGGAACCTGGGAGAATCCTGCAAGGTTGCAGTTCGCGGCCGGAGAAGCACTCTCCGGCCAACATGCCCAACTGCAGCAACAGCTCCCAAACCGAAGGAGCCAGGACCCAAAGACCTAGCTGGCCTGAAGGGCCCCCAGGGGGCCCCCAAGCAGCCCCTCTCCATTTGGGTCTGGGGGCTTTCGTTGGGCCTGGGACCTGGGAGGTACCTGCAAGGTTGCAGTTCCAAGCCCGAGAAGCACTCTCCGGCCAACATGCCCAACTGCAGCAACAGCTCCCAAACCGAAGGAGTCAGGACCCAAAGACCTAGCTGGCCTGGAGTGTCCCCAGGGGGCCCGCAAGCAGCCCCTCTCAATTTTGGTCTGGGGGCTTTCGTTGGGCCGGGAACCTGGGAGGTGCCTGCAAGGTTGCAGTTCGCGGCCCGAGAAGCACTCTCCGGCCAACATGCCCAACGTCCAGCAACAGCTCCCAAACCCAAGGAGCCAGGACCCAAAGACCTAGCTGGCCTGAAGAGTCCCCAGGGGGCCCCCAAACAGCCCCTCTCCATTTGGGTCTGGGGGCTTTCATTGGGCCGAGAACCTGGGAGCTACCTGCAAGGTTGCAGTTCGCGGCCGGAGAAGCACTCTCCGGCCAACATGCCCAACGTCCAGCAACAGCTCCCAAACCCAAGGAGCCAGGACCCAAAGACCTAGCTGGCCTGAAGGGCCCCCAGGGGGCCCCCAAACAGCCCCTCTCCATTTGGGTCTGGGGGCTTTCGTTGGGCCGGGGACATGGGAGGTACCTGCAAGGTTGCAGTTCGCAGCCCAAGAAGCACTCTCCGGCCAACATGCCCAACTGCAGCAACAGCTCCCAAACCGAAGGAGCCAGGACCCAAAGACCTAGCTGGCCTGAAGGGCCCCCAGGGGGCCACCAAGCAGCCCCTCTCAATTTGGATCTGGGGGCTTTCGTTGGGCCTGGGACCTGGGAGGTACCTGCAAGGTTGCAGTTCACAGCCCGAGAAGCACTCTCAGGTCAACATGCCCAACGTCCAGCAACAGCTCCCAAACCGAAGGAGCCAGGACCCAAAGACCTAGCTGGCCTGAAGGGCCCCCAGGGGGCCCCCAAGCAGCCCCTCTCCATTTGGGTCTGGGGGCTTTCGTTGGGCCGGGGACATGGGAGGTACCTGCAAGGTTGCAGTTCGCAGCCCGAGAAGCACTCTCCGGCCAACATGCCCAATGTCCAGCAACAGCTCCCAAACCGAAGGAGCCAGGACCCAAAGACCTAGCTGGCCTGAAGGGTCCCCAGGGTGCCCCCAAACAGTCCCTCTCAATTTGGGTCTGGGGGCTTTCGTTGGGCATGGATCATGGGAGGTACCTGCAAGGTTGCAGTTCGCAGCCTGAGAAGCACTCTCCGGCCAACATGCCCAACTGCAGCAACAGCTCCCAAACCGAAGGAGCCAGGACCCAAAGACCTAGCTGGCCTGAAGGGCCCCCAGGGGGCCCCCAAGCAGCCCCTCTCAATTTGGGTCTGGGGGCTTTCGTTGGGCCGGGGACCTGGGAGGTACCTGCAAGGTTGCAGTTCGCAGCCCAAGAAGCACTCTCCGGTCAACATGCCCAACGTCCAGCAACAGCTCCCAAACCGAAGGAGCCAGGACCCAAAGACCTAGCTGGCCTGAAGTGCCCCCAGGGGGCACGCAAGCAGCCCCTCTCCATTTGGGTCTGGGGGCTTTCGTTGGGCCGGGGACCTGGGAGGTACCTGCAAGGTTGCAGTTCGCAGCCCGAGAAGCACTCTCCGGCCAACATGCCCAACTGCAGCAACAGCTCCCAAAGCGAAGGAGCCAGGACTCAAAGACCTAGCTGGCCTGAAGGGCCCCCAGGGGGCCCCCAAACAGCCCCTCTCCATTTGGGTCTGGCGGCTTTCGTTGGGCCGGGGACCTGGGAGGTACCTGCAAGGTTGCAGTTCCAAGCCCGAGAAGCACTCTCCGGCCAACATGCCCAACGTCCAGCAACAGCTCCCAAACCAAAGGAGCCAGGACCCAAAGACCTAGCTGGCCTGAAGGGGCCCCAGGGGGCCCCCAAACAGCCCCTCTCCATTTGGGTCTGGGGGCTTTCGTTGGGCCTGGGACCTGGGAGGTACCTGCAAGGTTGCAGTTCGCAGCCCGAGAAGCACTCTCCGGTCAACATGCCCAACTGCAGCAACAGCTCCCAAACCGAAGGAGTCAGGACCCAAAGACCTAGCTGGCCTGGAGTGTCCCCAGGGGGCCCGCAAGCAGCCCCTCTCAATTTTGGTCTGGGGGCTGTCGTTGGGCCTGGGACCTGGGAGGTACCTGCAAGGTTGCAGTTCACAGCCCGAGAAGCACTCTCAGGTCAACATGCCCAACGTCCAGCAACAGCTCCCAAACCCAAGGAGCCAGGACCCAAAGACCTAGCTGGCCTGAAGGGCCCCCAGGGGTCCCCCAAGCAGCCCCTCTCAATTTGGGTCTGGGGGCTTTCTTTAGGCTGAGAACCTGGGAGATACCAGCAAGGTTGCAGTTCGCGGCCCGAGAAGCACTCTCTGGCCAACATGCCCAATATCCAGCAACAGCTCCCAAAGCGAAGGAGCCAGGACCCAAAGACCTAGCTGGCCTGAAGGGCCCCCAGGGGGCCCCCAAGCAGCCCCTCTCCATTTGGGTCTGGGGCCTTTCGTTGGGCATGTATACCTGAGAGGTACCTGCAAGTTACAGTTCGTTGGGCATGGAACCTGGGAGATTCCTGCAAGGTTGCAGTTCGCGGCCCGAGAAGCACTCTCCGGCCAACATGCCCAACTGCAGCAACAGCTCCCAAACCGAAGGAGCCAGGACCCAAAGACCTAGCTGGCCTGAAGGGCCCCCAGGGGGCCCCCAAGCAGCCCCTCTCCATTTGGGTCTGGGGGCTTTCGTTGGGCCGGGAACCTGGGAGATTCCTGCAAGGTTGCAGTTCGCGGCCCGAGAAGCACTCTCCGGCCAACATGCCCAACTGCAGCAACAGCTCCCAAAGCGAAGGAGCCAGGACCCAAAGACCTAGCTGGCCTGAAGGGCCCCCAGGGGGCCCCCAAGCAGCCCCTCTCCATTTGGGTCTGGGGGCTTTCGTTGGGCCGGGAACCTGGGAGATTCCTGCGAGGTTGCAGTTCGCGGCCCGAGAAGCACTCTCCGGCCAACATGCCCAACTGCAGCAACAGCTACCAAACCGAAGGAGCCAGGACACAAACACCTAGCTGGCCTGAAGGGCCCCCAGGGGGCCCCCAAGCAGCCCCTCTCAATTTGGGTCTGGGGGCTTTCTTTAGGCTGAGAACCTGGGAGATACCAGCAAGGTTGCAGTTCGCGGCCCGAGAAGCACTCTCCGGCCAACATGCCCAATATCCAGCAACAGCTCCCAAAGCGAAGGAGCCAGGACCCAAAGACCTAGCTGGCCTGAAGGGCCCCCAGGGGGCCCCCAAGCAGCCCCTCTCCATTTGGGTCTGGGGCCTTTCGTTGGGCATGTATACCTGAGAGGTACCTGCAAGTTACAGTTCGCGGCCCGAGAAGCACTCTCCGGCCAACATGCCCAACTGCAGCAACAGCTCCCAAAGCGAAGGAGCCAGGACCCAAAGACCTAGCTGGCCTGAAGGGCCCCCAGGGGGCCCCCAAGCAGCCCCTCTCAATTTGGGTCTGGGGGTTTTCGTTGGGCCGGGAACCTGGGAGGTACCTGCAAGGTTGCAGTTCGCGGCCCGAGAAGCACTCTCCGGCCAACATGCCCAACTGCAGCAACAGCTCCCAAAGCGAAGGAGCCAGGACCCAAAGACCTAGCTGGCCTGAAGGGCCCCCAGGGGGCCCCCAAGCAGCCCCTCTCAATTTGGGTCTGGGGGCTTTCGTTGGGCCGGGAACCTGGGAGAATCCTGCAAGGTTGCAGTTCGCGGCCCGAGAAGCACTCTCCGGCCAACATGCCCAACTGCAGCAACAGCTACCAAACCGAAGGAGCCAGGACACAAAGACCTAGCTGGCCTGAAGGGCCCCCAGGGGGCCCCCAAGCAGCCCCTCTCAATTTGGGTCTGGGGGCTTTCTTTAGGCTGAGAACCTGGGAGAATCCTGCAAGGTTGCAGTTCGCGTCCCGAGAAGCACTCTCCGGCCAACATGCCCAATATCCAGCAACAGCTCCCAAAGCGAAGGAGCCAGGACCCAAAGACCTAGCTGGCGTGAAGGGCCCCCAGGGGGCCCCCAAGCAGCCCCTCTCCATTTGGGTCTGGGGCCTTTCGTTGGGCATGTATACCTGAGAGGTACCTGCAAGTTACAGTTCGCGGCCCGAGAAGCACTCTCCGCCCAACATGCCCAACTGCAGCAACAGCTCCCAAAGCGAAGGAGCCAGGACCCAAAGACCTAGCTGGCCTGAAGGGCCCCCAGGGGGCCCCCAAGCAGCCCCTCTCAATTTGGGTCTGGGGGTTTTCGTTGGGCCGGGAACCTGGGAGGTACCTGCAAGGTTGCAGTTCGCGGCCCGAGAAGCACTCTCCGGCCAACATGCCCAACTGCAGCAACAGCTCCCAAAGCGAAGGAGCCAGGACCCAAAGACCTAGCTGGCCTGAAG
Source organism: Gallinula chloropus (assembly GCF_964237585.1). Taxonomy (NCBI): domain Eukaryota; kingdom Metazoa; phylum Chordata; class Aves; order Gruiformes; family Rallidae; genus Gallinula; species Gallinula chloropus. Next base: position 32,665 of record NW_028168800.1, read on the forward strand.
GGCCCCCAGGGGGCCCCCAAGCAGCCCCTCTCAATTTGGGTCTGGGGGCTTTCGTTGGGCCGGGAACCTGGGAGAATCCTGCAAGGTTGCAGTTCGCGGCCCGAGAAGCACTCTCCGGCCAACATGCCCAACTGCAGCAACAGCTCCCAAAGCGAAGGAGCCAGGACCCAAAGACCTAGCTGGCCTGAAGGGCCCCCAGGGGGCCCCCAAGCAGCCCCTCTCCATTTGGGTCTGGGGGCTTTCGTTGGGCCGGGAACCTGGGAGAATCCTGCAAGGTTGCAGTTCGCGGCCGGAGAAGCACTCTCCGGCCAACATGCCCAACTGCAGCAACAGCTCCCAAACCGAAGGAGCCAGGACCCAAAGACCTAGCTGGCCTGAAGGGCCCCCAGGGGGCCACCAAGCAGCCCCTCGCAATTTGGGTCTGGGGGCTTTCGTTGGGCCGGGAACCTGGGAGATTCCTGCGAGGTTGCAGTTCGCGGCCCGAGAAGCACTCTCCGGCCAACATGCCCAACTGCAGCAACAGCTACCAAACCGAAGGAGCCAGGACACAAAGACCTAGCTGGCCTGAAGGGCCCCCAGGGGGCCCCCAAGCAGCCCCTCTCAATTTGGGTCTGGGGGCTTTCTTTAGGCTGAGAACCTGGGAGAATCCTGCAAGGTTGCAGTTCGCGTCCCGAGAAGCACTCTCCGGCCAACATGCCCAATATCCAGCAACAGCTCCCAAAGCGAAGGAGCCAGGACCCAAAGACCTAGCTGGCGTGAAGGGCCCCCAGGGGGCCCCCAAGCAGCCCCTCTCCATTTGGGTCTGGGGCCTTTCGTTGGGCATGTATACCTGAGAGGTACCTGCAAGTTACAGTTCGCGGCCCGAGAAGCACTCTCCGCCCAACATGCCCAACTGCAGCAACAGCTCCCAAAGCGAAGGAGCCAGGACCCAAAGACCTAGCTGGCCTGAAGGGCCCCCAGGGGGGCCCCAAGCAGCCCCTCTCAATTTGGGTCTGGGGGTTTTCGTTGGGCCGGGAACCTGGGAGAATCCTGCAAGGTTGCAGTTCGCGGCCCGAGAAGCACTCTCCGGCCAACATGCCCAACTGCAGCAACAGCTCCCAAAGCGAAGGAGCCAGGACCCAAAGACCTAGCTGGCCTGAAGGGCCCCCAGGGGGCCCCCAAGCAGCCCCTCTCCATTTGGGTCTGGGGGCTTTCGTTGGGACGGGAACCTGGGAGAATCCTGCAAGGTTGCAGTTCGCGGCCCGAGAAGCACTCTCCGGCCAACATGCCCAACTGCAGCAACAGCTCCCAAAGCGAAGGAGCCAGGACCCAAAGACCTAGCTGGCCTGAAGGGCCCCCAGGGGGCCACCAAGCAGCCCCTCTCAATTTGGGTCTGGGGGCTTTCGTTGGGCATGGATACCTGAGAGGTACCTGCAAGGTTGCAGTTCGAGGCCCGAGAAGCACTCTCCGGCCAACATGCTCAACTGCAGCAACAGCTCCCAAAGCGAAGGAGCCAGGACCCAAAGACCTAGCTGGCCTGAAGGGCCCCCAGGAGTCCCCCAAGCAGCACCTCTCCATTTGGGTCTGGGGGCTTTCGTTGGGCCGGGAACCTGGGAGATTCCTGCAAGGTTGCAGTTCGCGGCCCGAGAAGCACTCTCCGGCCAACATGCCCAACTGCAGCAACAGCTCCTAAACCGAAGGAGCCAGGACCCAAAGACCTAGCTGGCCTGAAGGGCCCCAGGGGGCTCCCAAGCAGCCCCTCTCAATTTGGGTCTGGGGGCTTTCGTTGGGCCGGGAACCTGGGAGATTCCTGCAAGGTTGCAGTTCGCGGCCCGAGAAGCACTCTCCGGCCAACATGCCCAACTGCAGCAACAGCTCCCAAACCGAAGGAGCCAGGACCCAAAGACCTAGCTGGCCTGAAGGGCCCCCAGGGGGCCCCCAATCAGCCCCTCTCAATTTGGGTCTGGGGGCTTTCGTTGGGCCGGGAACCTGGGAGATTCCTGCAAGGTTGCAGTTCGCGGCCCGAGAAGCACTCTCCGGCCAACATGCCCAACTGCAGCAACAGCTCCCAAACCGAAGGAGCCAGGACCCAAAGACCTAGCTGGCCTGAAGGGCCCCAGGGGTCTCCCAAGCAGCCCCTCTCAATTTGGGTCTGGGGGCTTTCGTTGGGCATGGAACCTGGGAGATTCCTGCAAGGTTGCAGTTCGCGGCCCGAGAAGCACTCTCCGGCCAACATGCCCAACTGCAGCAACAGCTCCCAAAGCGAAGGAGCCAGGACCCAAAGACCTAGCTGGCCTGAAGGGCCCCCAGGGGGCCCCCAAGCAGCCCCTCTCCATTTGGGTCTGGGGGCTTTCGTTGGGCCGGGAACCTGGGAGAATCCTGCAAGGTTGCAGTTCGAGGCCTGAGAAGCACTCTCCGGCCAACATGCCCAACTGCAGCAACAGCTCCCAAAGCGAAGGAGCCAGGACCCAAAGACCTAGCTGGCCTGAAGGGCCCCCAGGGGGCCCCCAAGCAGCCCCTCTCCATTTGGGTCTGGGGGCTTTCGTTGGGCCGGGAACCTGGGAGATTCCTGCGAGGTTGCAGTTCGCGGCCCGAGAAGCACTCTCCGGCCAACATGCCCAACTGCAGCAACAGCTACCAAACCGAAGGAGCCAGGACACAAACACCTAGCTGGCCTGAAGGGCCCCCAGGGGGCCCCCAAGCAGCCCCTCTCAATTTGGGTCTGGGGGCTTTCTTTAGGCTGAGAACCTGGGAGATACCAGCAAGGTTGCAGTTCGCGGCCCGAGAAGCACTCTCCGGCCAACATGCCCAACTGCAGCAACAGCTCCCAAAGCGAAGGAGCCAGGACCCAAAGACCTAGCTGGCCTGAAGGGCCCCCAGGGGGCCCCCAAGCAGCCCCTCTCCATTTGGGTCTGGGGCCTTTCGTTGGGCATGTATACCTGAGAGGTACCTGCAAGTTACAGTTCGCGGCCCGAGAAGCACTCTCCGGCCAACATGCCCAACTGCAGCAACAGCTCCCAAAGCGAAGGAGCCAGGACCCAAAGACCTAGCTGGCCTGAAGGGCCCCCAGGGGGCCCCCAAGCAGCCCCTCTCAATTTGGGTCTGGGGGTTTTCGTTGGGCCGGGAACCTGGGAGGTACCAGCAAGGTTGCAGTTCGCGGCCCGAGAAGCACTCTCCGGCCAACATGCCCAACTGCAGCAACAGCTCCCAAAGCGAAGGAGCCAGGACCCAAAGACCTAGCTGGCCTGAAGGGCCCCCAGGGGGCCCCCAAGCAGCCCCTCTCAATTTGGGTCTGGGGGCTTTCGTTGGGCCGGGAACCTGGGAGAATCCTGCAAGGTTGCAGTTCGCGGCCCGAGAAGCACTCTCCGGCCAACATGCCCAACTGCAGCAACAGCTCCCAAAGCGAAGGAGCCAGGACCCAAAGACCTAGCTGGCCTGAAGGGCCCCCAGGGGGCCCCCAAGCAGCCCCTCTCCATTTGGGTCTGGGGGCTTTCGTTGGGCCGGGAACCTGGGAGGTACCTGCAAGGTTGCAGTTCGCGGCCGGAGAAGCACTCTCCGGCCAACATGCCCAACTGCAGCAACAGCTCCCAAACCGAAGGAGCCAGGACCCAAAGACCTAGCTGGCCTGAAGGGCCCCCAGGGGGCCACCAAGCAGCCCGTCGCAATTTGGGTCTGGGGGCTTTCGTTGGGCATGGATACCTGAGAGGTACCTGCAAGGTTGCAGTTCGCGGCCCGAGAAGCACTCTCCGGCCAACATGCTCAACTGCAGCAACAGCTCCCAAACCGAAGGAGCCAGGACCCAAAGACCTAGCTGGCCTGAAGGGCCCCCAGGAGTCCCCCAAGCAGCACCTCTCCATTTGGGTCTGGGGGCTTTCGTTGGGCCGGGAACCTGGGAGATTCCTGCAAGGTTGCAGTTCGCGGCCCGAGAAGCACTCTCCGGCCAACATGCCCAACTGCAGCAACAGCTCCCAAACCGAAGGAGCCAGGACCCAAAGACCTAGCTGGCCTGAAGGGCCCCAGGGGGCTCCCAAGCAGCCCCTCTCCATTTGGGTCTGGGGGCTTTCGTTGGGCATGGAACCTGGGAGATTCCTGCAAGGTTGCAGTTCGCGGCCCGAGAAGCACTCTCCGGCCAACATGCCCAACTGCAGCAACAGCTCCCAAAGCGAAGGAGCCAGGACCCAAAGACCTAGCTGGCCTGAAGGGCCCCCATGGGGCCCCCAAGCAGCCCCTCTCAATTTGGGTCTGGGGGCTTTCGTTGGGCCGGGAACCTGGGAGGTACCTGCAAGGTTGCAGTTCGCGGCCCGAGAAGCACTCTCCGGCCAACATGCCCAACTGCAGCAACAGCTACCAAACCGAAGGAGCCAGGACACAAAGACCTAGCTGGCCTGAAGGGCCCCCATGGGGCCCCCAAGCAGCCCCTCTCCATTTGGGTCTGGGGGCTTTCGTTGGGCCGGGAACCTGGGAGATTCCTGCGAGGTTGCAGTTCGCGGCCCGAGAAGCACTCTCCGGCCAACATGCCCAACTGCAGCAACAGCTACCAAACCGAAGGAGCCAGGACACAAAGACCTAGCTGGCCTGAAGGGCCCCCAGGGGGCCCCCAAGCAGCCCCTCTCAATTTGGGTCTGGGGGCTTTCTTTAGGCTGAGAACCTGGGAGATACCAGCAAGGTTGCAGTTCGCGTCCCGAGAAGCACTCTCCGGCCAACATGCCCAATATCCAGCAACAGCTCCCAAAGCGAAGGAGCCAGGACCCAAAGACCTAGCTGGCGTGAAGGGCCCCCAGGGGGCCCCCAAGCAGCCCCTCTCCATTTGGGTCTGGGGCCTTTCGTTGGGCATGTATACCTGAGAGGTACCTGCAAGTTACAGTTCGCGGCCCGAGAAGCACTCTCCGCCCAACATGCCCAACTGCAGCAACAGCTCCCAAACCGAAGGAGCCAGGACCCAAAGACCTAGCTGGCCTGAAGGGCCCCCAGAAGGCCACCAAGGAGCTCCTCTCCATTTGGGTCTGGGGGCTTTAGTTGGGCCGGGAACCTGGGAGGTACCTGCAAGGTTGCAGTTCGTGGCCGGAGAAGCACTCTCCGGCCAACATGCACAACTGCAGCAACAGCTCCCAAACCGAATGAGCCAGGACACAAAGACCTAGCTGGCCTGAAGGGCCCCCAGGGGGCCCCCAAGCAGCCCCTCTCCATTTGGGTCTGGGGGCTTTTGTTGGGCTGGGAACCTGGGAGATTCCTGCAAGGTTGCAGTTCGAGGCCCGAGAAGCACTCTCCGGCCAACATGCCCAACTGCAGCAACAGCTCCCAAACCGAATGAGCCAGGACACAAAGACCTAGCTGGCCTGAAGGGCCCCCAGGTGGCCCCCAAGTAGCCCCTCTCCATTTGGGTCTGGGGGCTTTCTTTAGGCTGAGAACCTGGGAGATACCAGCAAGGTTGCAGTTCGCGGCCCGAGAAGCACTCTCCGGCCAACATGCCCAATATCCAGCAACAGCTCCCAAAGCGAAGGAGCCAGGACCCAAAGACCTAGCTGGCCTGAAGGGCCCCCAGAAGGCCACCAAGCAGCCCCTCTCCATTTGGGTCTGGGGGCTTTCGTTGGGCATGTATACCTGAGAGGTACCTGCAAGTTACAGTTCGAGGCCCGAGAAGCACTCTCCGGCCAACATGCCCAACTGCAGCAACAGCTCCCAAAGCGAAGGAGCCAGGACCCAAAGACCTAGCTAGCCTGAAGGGCCCCCAGGGGGCCCCCAAGCAGCCCCTCTCCATTTGGGTCTGGGGGTTTTCGTTGGGCCGGGAACCTGGGAGGTACCTTCAAGGTTGCAGTTCGCGGCCCGAGAAGCACTCTCCGGCCAACATGCCCAACTGCAGCAACAGCTCCCAAAGCGAAGGAGCCAGGACCCAAAGACCTAGCTGGCCTGAAGGGCCCCCAGGGGGCCCCCAAGCAGCCCCTCTCAATTTGGGTCTGGGGGCTTTCGTTGGGCCGGGAACCTGGGAGAATCCTGCAAGGTTGCAGTTCGCGGCCCGAGAAGCACTCTCCGGCCAACATGCTCATCTGCAGCAACAGCTCCCAAACCGAAGGAGCCAGGACCCAAAGACCTAGCTGGCCTGAAGGGCCCCCAGGGGGCCCCCAAGCAGCCCCTCTCAATTTGGGTCTGGGGGCTTTCGTTGGGCCGGGAACCTGGGAGAATCCTGCAAGGTTGCAGTTCGCGGCCCGAGAAGCACTCTCCGGCCAACATGCCCAACTGCAGCAACAGCTCCCAAAGCGAAGGAGCCAGGACCCAAAGACCTAGCTGGCCTGAAGGGCCCCCAGGGGGCCCCCAAGCAGCCCCTCTCCATTTGGGTCTGGGGGCTTTTGTTGGGCCGGGAACCTGGGAGATTCCTGCAAGGTTGCAGTTCGCGGCCCGAGAAGCACTCTCCGGCCAACATGCCCAACTGCAGCAACAGCTCCCAAACCGAATGAGCCAGGACCCAAAGACCTAGCTGGCCTGAAGGGCCCCCAGGGGGCCCCCAAGCAGCCCCTCTCAATTTGGGTCTGGGGGCTTTCGTTGGGCATGTATACCTGAGAGGTACCTGCAAGGTTACAGTTCGCGGCCCGAGAAGCACTGTCCGGCCAACATGCCCAACTGCAGCAACAGCTCCCAAAGCGAAGGAGCCAGGACCCAAAGACCTAGCTGGCCTGAAGTGCCCCCAGGGGGCCCCCAAGCAGCCCCTCTCCATTTGGGTCTGGGGGCTTTCGTTGGGCCAGGAACCTGGGAGGTACCTGCAAGGTTGCAGTTCGCGGCCCGAGAAGCACTCTCCGGCCAACATGCCCAACTGCAGCAACAGCTCCCAAAGCGAAGGAGCCAGGACCCAAAGACCTAGCTGGCCTGAAGGGCCCCCAGGGGCCCCCAAGCAGCCCCTCTCAATTTGGGTCTGGGGGCTTTCGTTGGGCATGGATACCTGAGAGGTACCTGCAAGGTTACATTTCGCGGCCCGAGAAGCACTCTCCGGCCAACATGCCCAACTGCAGCAACAGCTCCCAAAGCGAAGGAGCCAGGACCCAAAGACCTAGCTGGCCTGAAGGGCCCCCAGGGGGCCCCCAAGCAGCCCCTCTCCATTTGGGTCTGGGGGCTTTCGTTGGGCCGGGAACCTGGGAGATTCCTGCAAGGTTGCAGTTCGCGGCCCGAGAAGCACTCTCCGGCCAACATGCCCAACTGCAGCAACAGCTCCCAAAGCGAAGGAGCCAGGACCCAAAGACCTAGCTGGCCTGAAGGGCCCCCAGGGGGCCCCCAAGCAGCCCCTCTCCATTTGGGTCTGGGGGCTTTCGTTGGGCCGGGAACCTGGGAGATTCCTGCAAGGTTGCAGTTCGCGGCCCGAGAAGCACTCTCCGCCCAACATGCCCAACTGCAGCAACAGCTCCCAAACCGAAGGAGCCAGGACCCAAAGACCTAGCTGGCCTGAAGGGCCCCCAGGGGGTCCCCAAGCAGCCCCTCTCAATTTGGGTCTGGGGGCTTTCGTTGGGCATGGAACCTGGGAGATTCCTGCAAGGTTGCAGTTCACGGCCCGAGAAGCACTCTCCGGCCAACATGCCCAACTGCAGCAACAGCTCCCAAAGCGAAGGAGCCAGGACCCAAAGACCTAGCTGGCCTGAAGGGCCCCCAGGAGTCCCCCAAGCAGCCCCTCCCCATTTGGGTCTGGGGGTTTTCGTTGGGCCGGGAACCTGGGAGGTACCTGCAAGGTTGCAGTTCGCGGCCCGAGAAGCACTCTCCGGCCAACATGCCCAACTGCAGCAACAGCTCCCAAAGCGAAGGAGCCAGGACCCAAAGACCTAGCTGGCCTGAAGGGCCCCCAGGGGCCCCCAAACAGCCCCTCTCAATTTGGGTCTGGGGGCTTTCGTTGGGCATGGATACCTGAGAGGTACCTGCAAGGTTACATTTCGCGACCCGAGAAGCACTCTCCGGCCAACATGCCCAACTGCAGCAACAGCTCCCAAACCGAAGGAGCCAGGACCCAAAGACCTAGCTGGCCTGAAGGGCCCCCAGGGGGCCCCCAAGCAGCCCCTCTCCATTTGGGTCTGGGGGCTTTCGTTGGGCCGGGAACCTGGGAGATTCCTGCAAGGTTGCAGTTCGCGGCCCGAGAAGCACTCTCCGGCCAACATGCCCAACTGCAGCAACAGCTCCCAAACCGAAGGAGCCAGGACCCAAAGACCTAGCTGGCCTGAAGGGCCCCCAGGGGGCCCCCAAGCAGCCCCTCTCAATTTGGGTCTGGGGGCTTTCGTTGGGCATGGAACCTGGGAGATTCCTTCAAGGTTGCAGTTCACGGCCCGAGAAGCACTCTCCGGCCAACATGCCCAACTGCAGCAACAGCTCCCAAAGTGAAGGAGCCAGGACCCAAAGACCTAGCTGGCCTGAAGGGCCCCCAGGAGTCCCCCAAGCAGCCCCTCTCCATTTGGGTCTGGGGGCTTTCGTTGGGCCGGGAACCTGGGAGGTACCTGCAAGGTTGCAGTTCGCGGCCCGAGAAGCACTCTCCGGCCAACATGCCCAACTGCAGCAACAGCTCCCAAAGCGAAGGAGCCAGGACCCAAAGACCTAGCTGGCCTGAAGGGCCCCCAGGGGCCCCCAAGCAGCCCCTCTCAATTTGGGTCTGGGGGCTTTCGTTGGGCATGGATACCTGAGAGGTACCTGCAAGGTTACATTTCGCGGCCCGAGAAGCACTCTCCGGCCAACATGCCCAACTGCAGCAACAGCTCCCAAAGCGAAGGAGCCAGGACCCAAAGACCTAGCTGGCCTGAAGGGCCCCCAGGGGGCCCCCAAGCAGCCCCTCTCCATTTGGGTCTGGGGGCTTTAGTTGGGCTGGGAACCTGGGAGATTCCTGCAAGGTTGCAGTTCGCGGCCCGAGAAGCACTCTCCGGCCAACATGCCCAACTGCAGCAACAGCTCCCAAAGCGAAGGAGCCAGGACCCAAAGACCTAGCTGGCCTGAAGGGCCCCCAGGGGGCCCCCAAGCAGCCCCTCTCCATTTGGGTCTGGGGGCTTTCGTTGGGCCGGGAACCTGGGAGATTCCTGCAAGGTTGCAGTTCGCGGCCCGAGAAGCACTCTCCGGCCAACATGCCCAACTGCAGCAACAGCTCCCAAACCGAAGGAGCCAGGACCCAAAGACCTAGCTGGCCTGAAGGGCCCCCAGGGGGCCCCCAAGCAGCCCCTCTCAATTTGGGTCTGGGGGCTTTCGTTGGGCATGGAACCTGGGAGATTCCTGCAAGGTTGCAGTTCACGGCCCGAGAAGCACTCTCCGGCCAACATGCCCAACTGCAGCAACAGCTCCCAAAGTGAAGGAGCCAGGACCCAAAGACCTAGCTGGCCTGAAGGGCCCCCAGGAGTCCCCCAATCAGCCCCTCTCAATTTGGGTCTGGGGGCTTTCGTTGGGCATGGATACCTGAGATGTACCTGCAAGATTACAGTTCGCGGCCCGAGAAGCACTCTCCGGCCAACATGCTCAACTGCAGCAACAGCTCCCAAAGCGAAGGAGCCAGGACCCAAAGACCTAGCTGGCCTGAAGGGCCCCCAGGGGGCCCCCAAGCAGCCCCTCTCAATTTGGGTCTGGGGGTTTTCGTTGGGCCGGGAACCTGGGAGAATCCTGCAAGGTTGCAGTTCGCGGCCCGAGAAGCACTCTCTGGCCAACATGCCCAACTGCAGCAACAGCTCCCAAAGCGAAGGAGCCAGGACCCAAAGACCTAGCTGGCCTGAAGGGCCCCCAGGGGGCCCCCAAGCAGCCCCTCTCCATTTGGGTCTGGGGGCTTTCGTTGGGCCGGGAACCTGGGAGATTCCTGCAAGGTTGCAGTTCGCGGCCCGAGAAGCACTCTCTGGCCAACATGCCCAACTGCAGTAACAGCTCCCAAAGGGAAGGAGCCAGGACCCAAAGACCTAGCTGGCCTGAAGGGCCCCCAGGGGTCCCCCAAGCAGCCCCTCTCAATTTGGGTCTGGGGGCTTTCGTTGGGCATGGATACCTGAGATGTTCCTGCAAGATTACAGTTCGCGGCCCGAGAAGCACTCTCCGGCCAACATGCCCAACTGCAGCAACAGCTCCCAAACCGAAGGAGCCAGGACCCAAAGACCTAGCTGGCCTGAAGGGCCCCCAGGGGGCCCCCAAGCAGCCCCTCTCAATTTGGGTCTGGGGGCTTTCGTTGGGCCGGGAACCTGGGAGATCCCTGCAAGGTTGCAGTTCGCGGCCCGAGAAGCACTCTCCGGCCAACATGCCCAACTGCAGCAACAGCTCCCAAAGCGAAGGAGCCAGGACCCAAAGACCTAGCTGGCCTGAAGGGCCCCCAGGGGGCCCCCAAGCAGCCCCTCTCAATTTGGGTCTGGGGGCTTTCGTTGGGCGGGGAACCTGGGAGATTCATGCAAGGTTGCAGTTCGCGGCCCGAGATGCACTCTCCGGCCAACATGCCCAATATCCAGCAACAGCTCCCAAAGCGAAGGAGCCAGGACCCAAAGACCTAGCTGGCCTGAAGGGCCCCCAGGGGGCAACCAAGCAGCCCCTCTCCATTTGGGTCTGGGGGCTTTCGTTGGGCATGGATACCTGAGCGGTACCTGCAAGGTTACAGTTCGCGGCCCGAGAAGCACTCTCCGGCCAACATGCTCAACTGCAGCAACAGCTCCCAAACCGAATGAGCCAGGACCCAAAGACCTAGCTGGCCTGAAGGGCCCCCAGGGGGCCCCCAAGCAGCCCCTATCAATTTGGGTCTGGGGGCTTTCGTTGGGCCGGGAACCTGGGAGATTCATGCAAGGTTGCAGTTCGCGGCCCGAGAAGCACTCTCCGGCCAACATGCCCAACTGCAGCAACAGCTCCCAAAGCGAAGGAGCCAGGACCCAAAGACCTAGCTGGCCTGAAGTGCCCCCAGGGGGCCCCCAAGCAGCCCCTGTCCATTTGGGTCTGGGGGCTTTCGTTGGGCCAGGAACCTGGGAGGTACCTGCAAGGTTGCAGTTCGCGGCCCGAGAAGCACTCTCCGGCCAACATGCCCAACTGCAGCAACAGCTCCCAAACCGAAGGAGCCAGGACCCAAAGACCTAGCTGGCCTGAAGGGCCCCCAGGGGCCCCCAAGCAGCCCCTCTCAATTTGGGTCTGGGGGCTTTCGTTGGGCATGGATACCTGAGAGGTACCTGCAAGGTTACATTTCGCGGCCCGAGAAGCACTCTCCGGCCAACATGCCCAACTGCAGCAACAGCTCCCAAAGCGAAGGAGCCAGGACCCAAAGACCTAGCTGGCCTGAAGGGCCCCCAGGGGGCCCCCAAGCAGCCCCTCTCCATTTGGGTCTGGGGGCTTTCGTTGGGCCGGGAACCTGGGAGATTCCTGCAAGGTTGCAGTTCGCGGCCCGAGAAGCACTCTCCGGCCAACATGCCCAACTGCAGCAACAGCTCCCAAAGCGAAGGAGCCAGGACCCAAAGACCTAGCTGGCCTGAAGGGCCCCCAGGGGGCCCCCAAGCAGCCCCTCTCAATTTGGGTCTGGGGGCTTTTGTTGGGCCGGGAACCTGGGAGATTCCTGCAAGGTTGCAGTTCGAGGCCCGAGAAGCACTCTCCGGCCAACATGCCCAACTGCAGCAACAGCTCCCAAAGCGAAGGAGCCAGGACCCAAAGACCTAGCTGGCCTGAAGTGCCCCAGGGGGTCCCCAAGCAGCCCCTCTCCATTTGGGTCTGTGGGCTTTCGTTGTGCCAGGAACCTGGGAGATTCCTGCAAGGTTGCAGTTCGCGGCCCGAGAAGCACTCTCCGGCCAACATGCCCAACTGCAGCAACAGCTCCCAAACCGAAGGAGCCAGGACCCAAAGACCTAGCTGGCCTGAAGGGCCCCCAGAGGGCCCTCAAGCAGCCCCTCTCCATTTGGGTCTGGGGGCTTTCGTTGGGCATGGATACCTGAGAGGTACCTGCAAGGTTACAGTTCGCGGCCCGAGAAGCACTCTCCGGCCAACATGCCCAACTACAGCAACAGCTCCCAAAGCGAAGGAGCCAGGACCCAAAGACCTAGCTGGCCTGAAGGGCCCCCAGGGGGCCCCCAAGCAGCCCCTCTCCATTTGGGTCTGGGGGCTTTCGTTGGGCCGGGAACCTGGGAGATTCATGCAAGGTTGCAGTTCGCGGCCCGAGAAGCACTCTCCGGCCAACATGCCCAACTGCAGCAACAGCTCCCAAAGCGAAGGAGCCAGGACCCAAAGACCTAGCTGGCCTGAAGGGCCCCCAGGGGGCCCCCAAGCAGCCCCTCTCCATTTGGGTCTGTGGGCTTTCGTTGGGCCGGGAACCTGGGAGATTCCTGCAAGGTTGCAGTTCGCGGCCCGAGAAGCACTCTCCGGCCAACATGCCCAACTGCAGCAACAGCTCCCAAACCGAAGGAGCCAGGACCCAAAGACCTAGCTGGCCTGAAGGGCCCCCAGGGGGCCCCCAAGCAGCCCCTCTCAATTTGGGTCTGGGGGCTTTTGTTGGGCCGGGAACCTGGGAGATTCCTGCAAGGTTGCAGTTCGCGGCCCGAGAAGCACTCTCCGGCCAACAGGCCCAACTGCAGCAACAGCTCCCAAAGCGAAGGAGCCAGGACCCAAAGACCTAGCTGGCCTGAAGGGCCCCCAGGAGTCCCCCAATCAGTCCCTCTCAATTTGGGTCTGGGGGCTTTCGTTGGGCATGGATACCTGAGATGTACCTGCAAGATTACAGTTCGCGGCCCGAGAAGCACTCTCCGGCCAACATGCTCAACTGCAGCAACAGCTCCCAAAGCGAAGGAGCCAGGACCCAAAGACCTAGCTGGCCTGAAGGGCCCCCAGGGGGCCCCCAAGCAGCCCCTCTCAATTTGGGTCTGGGGGCTTTCGTTGGGCCGGGAACCTGGGAGAATCCTGCAAGGTTGCAGTTCGCGGCCCGAGAAGCACTCTCCGGCCAACATGCCCAACTGCAGCAACAGCTCCCAAAGCGAAGGAGCCAGGACCCAAAGACCTAGCTGGCCTGAAGGGCCCCCAGGGGGCCCCCAAGCAGCCCCTCTCAATTTGGGTCTGGGGGCTTTCGTTGGGCATGGAACCTGGGAGATTCCTGCAAGGTTGCAGTTCGCGGCCCGAGAAGCACTCTCCGCCCAACATGCCCAACTGCAGCAACAGCTCCCAAAGCGAAGGAGCCAGGACCCAAAGACCTAGCTGGCCTGAAGCGCCCCCAGGGGTCCACCAAGCAGCCCCTCTCCATTTGGGTCTGGGGGCTTTCGTTGGGCATGGATACCTGAGATGTACCTGCAAGATTATAGTTCGCGGCCCGAGAAGCACTCTCCGGCCAACATGCCCAACTGCAGCAACAGCTCCCAAACCGAAGGAGCCAGGACCCAAAGACCTAGCTGGCCTGAAGGGCCCCCAGGGGGCCCCCAAGCAGCCCCTCTCAATTTGGGTCTGGGGGCTTTCGTTGGGCCGGGAACCTGGGAGATCCCTGCAAGGTTGCAGTTCGTGGCCCGAGAAGCACTCTCCGGCCAACATGCCCAACTGCAGCAACAGCTCCCAAAGCGAAGGAGCCAGGACCCAAAGACCTAGCTGGCCTGAAGGGCCCCCAGGGGGCCCCCAAGCAGCCCCTCTCAATTTGGGTCTGGGGGCTTTCGTTGGGCCGGGAACCTGGGAGATTCATGCAAGGTTGCAGTTCGCGGCCCGAGAAGCACTCTCCGGCCAACATGCCCAATATCCAGCAACAGCTCCCAAAGCGAAGGAGCCAGGACCCAAAGACCTAGCTGGCCTGAAGGGCCCCCAGGGGGCCACCAAGCAGCCCCTCTCCATTTGGGTCTGGGGGCTTTCGTTGGGCATGGATACCTGAGCGGTACCTGCAAGGTTACAGTTCGCGGCCCGAGAAGCACTCTCCGGCCAACATGCCCAACTGCAGCAACAGCTCCCAAACCGAAGGAGCCAGGACACAAAGACCTAGCTGGCCTGAAGGGCCCCCAGGGGGGCACAAAGAAGTCCCTCTCAATTTGGGTCTGGGGGCTTTTGTTGGGCCGGGAACCTGGGAGAATCCTGCAAGGTTGCAGTTCGCGGCCCGAGAAGCACTCTCCGGCCAACATGCCCAACTGCAGCAACAGCTCCCACACCGAAGGAGCCAGGACCCAAAGACCTAGCTGGCCTGAAGGGCCCCCAGGGGGCCCCCAAGCAGCCCCTCTCCATTTGGGTCTGGGGGCTTTCGTTGGGCATGGAATCCTGAGAGGTACCTGCAAGTTTGCAGTTCGCGGCCCGAGAAGCACTCTCCGGCCAACATGCCCAACTGCAGCAACAGCTCCCAAAGCGAAGGAGCCAGGACCCAAAGACCTAGCTGGCCTGAAGGGCCCCCAGGGGGCCCCCAAGCAGCCCCTCTCCATTTGGGTCTGGGGGCTTTTGTTGGGCCGGGAACCTGAAAGATTCCTGCAAGGTTGCAGTTCGAGGCCCGAGAAGCACTCTCCGGCCAACATGCCCAACTGCAGCAACAGCTCCCAAACCGAAGGAGCCAGGACCCAAAGACCTAGCTGGCCTGAAGGGCCCCCAGGGGGGCCCCCAAGCAGCCCCTCTCCATTTGGGTCTGGGGGCTTTCGTTGGGCCGGGAACCTGGGAGATTCCTGCAAGGTTGCAGTTCGCGGCCCGAGAAGCACTCTCCGGCCAACATGCCCAACTGCAGCAACAGCTCCCAAACCAAAGGAGCCAGGACCCAAAGACCTAGCTGGCCTGAAGGGCCCCCATGGGGCCCCCAAGCAGCCCCTCTCAATTTGGGTCTGGGGGCTTTCGTTGGGCATGGAACCTGGGAGATTCCTGCAAGGTTGCAGTTCGCGGCCCGAGAAGCACTCTCCGGCCAACATGCCCAACTGCAGCAACAGCTCCCAAAGCGAAGGAGCCAGGACCCAAAGACCTAGCTGGCCTGAAGGGCCCCCAGGGGGCCCCCAAGCAGCCCCTCTCAATTTGGGTCTGGGGGCTTTCGTTGGGCATGGATACCTGAGAGGTACATGCAAGGTTACAGTTCGCGGCCCGAGAAGCACTCTCTGGCCAACATGCCCAACTGCAGCAACAGCTCCCAAACCGAAGGAGCCAGGACCCAAAGACCTAGCTGGCCTGAAGGGCCCCCAGGGGGGCCCCAAGCAGCCCCTCTCAATTTGCGTCTGGGGGCTTTCGTTGGGCCGGGAACCTGGGACGTACCTGCAAGGTTGCAGTTCGCGGCCCGAGAAGCACTCTCCGGCCAACATGCCCAACTGCAGCAACAGCTCCCAAACCGAAGGAGCCAGGACACAAAGACCTAGCTGGCCTGAAGGGCCCCCAGGGGGCCCCCAAGCAGCCCCTCTCCATTTGGGTCTGGGGGCTTTCTTTAGGCTGAGAACCTGGGGGATACCAGCAAGGTTGCAGTTCGCGGCCCGAGAAGCACTCTCCGGCCAACATGCCCAATATCCAGCAACAGCTCTCAAAGCGAAGGAGCCAGGACCCAAAGACCTAGCTGGCCTGAAGGGCCCCCATGGGGCCCCCAAGCAGCCCCTCTCCATTTGGGTCTGGGGGCTTTCGTTGGGCATGTATACCTGAGAGGTACCTGCAAGGTTGCAGTTCGCGG
Organism: Gallinula chloropus; assembly: GCF_964237585.1. Classification (NCBI taxonomy): domain Eukaryota; kingdom Metazoa; phylum Chordata; class Aves; order Gruiformes; family Rallidae; genus Gallinula; species Gallinula chloropus. The sequence goes on from NW_028168800.1 coordinate 48,170, forward strand.
CCCGAGAAGCACTCTCCGGCCAACATGCCCAACTGCAGCAACAGCTCCCAAACCGAAGGAGCCAGGACCCAAAGACCTAGCTGGCCTGAAGGGCCCCCAGGGGGCCCCCAAGCAGCCCCTCTCAATTTGGGTCTGGGGGCTTTCGTTGGGCATGGAACCTGGGAGAATCCTGCAAGGTTGCAGTTCGCGGCCCGAGAAGCACTCTCCGGCCAACATGCCCAACTGCAGCAACAGCTCCCAAACCGAAGGAGCCAGGACACAAAGACCTAGCTGGCCTGAAGGGCCCCCAGGGGGCCCCCAAGCAGCCCCTCTCCATTTGGGTCTGGGGGCTTTCTTTAGGCTGAGAACCTGGGGGATACCAGCAAGGTTGCAGTTCGCGGCCCGAGAAGCACTCTCCGGCCAACATGCCCAATATCCAGCAACAGCTCTCAAAGCGAAGGAGCCAGGACCCAAAGACCTAGCTGGACTGAAGGGCCCCCATGGGGCCCCCAAGCAGCCCCTCTCCATTTGGGTCTGGGGGCTTTCGTTGGGCATGTATACCTGAGAGGTACCTGCAAGTTACAGTTCGCAGCCCGAGAAGCACTCTCCGGCCAACATGCCCAACTGCAGCAACAGCTCCCAAAGCGAAGGAGCCAGGACCCAAAGACCTAGCTGGCCTGAAGGGCCCCCAGGGGGGCCACCAAGCAGCCCCTCTCCATTTGGGTCTGGGGGCTTTCGTTGGGCCGGGAACCTGGGAGAATCCTGCAAGGTTGCAGTTCGCGGCCCGAGAAGCACTCTCCGGCCAACATGCCCAACTGCAGCAACAGCTCCCAAAGCGAAGGAGCCAGGACCCAAAGACCTAGCTGGCCTGAAGGGCCCCCAGGGGGGCCCCAAGCAGCCCCTCTCAATTTGGGTCTGGGGGCTTTTGTTGGGCCGGGAACCTGGGAGAATCCTGCAAGGTTGCAGTTCGCGGCCCGAGAAGCACTCTCCGGCCAACATGCCCAACTGCAGCAACAGCTCCCAAAGCGAAGGAGCCAGGACCCAAAGACCTAGCTGGCCTGAAGGGCCCCCAGGGGGCCCCCAAGCAGCCCCTCTCCATTTGGGTCTGGGGGCTTTCGTTGGGCATGTATACCTGAGAGGTACCTGCAAGGTTGCAGTTCGCGGCCCGAGAAGCACTCTCCGGCCAACATGCCCAACTGCAGCAACAGCTCCCAAACCGAAGGAGCCAGGACCCAAAGACCTAGCTGGCCTGAAGGGCCCCCAGGGGGCCCCCAAGCAGCCCCTCTCAATTTGGGTCTGGGGGCTTTCTTTGGGCCGGGAACCTGGGAGATTCATGCAAGGTTGCAGTTCGCGGCCCGAGAAGCACTCTCCGGCCAACATGCCCAACTGCAGCAACAGCTCCCAAAGCGAAGGAGCCAGGACCCAAAGACCTAGCTGGCCTGAAGGGCCCCCAGGGGGCCCCCAAGCAGCCCCTCTCAATTTGGGTCTGGGGGCTTTCGTTGGGCCGGGAACCTGGGAGAATCCTGCAAGGTTGCAGTTCGCGGCCCGAGAAGCACTCTCCGGCCAACATGCCCAACTGCAGCAACAGCTCCCAAACCGAAGGAGCCAGGACACAAAGACCTAGCTGGCCTGAAGGGCCCCCAGGGGGCCCCCAAGCAGCCCCTCTCCATTTGGGTCTGGGGGCTTTCTTTAGGCTGAGAACCTGGGGGATACCAGCAAGGTTGCAGTTCGCGGCCGGAGAAGCACTCTCCGGCCAACATGCCCAATATCCAGCAACAGCTCTCAAAGCGAAGGAGCCAGGACCCAAAGACCTAGCTGGCCTGAAGGGCCCCCATGGGGCCCCCAAGCAGCCCCTCTCCATTTGGGTCTGGGGGCTTTCGTTGGGCATGTATACCTGAGAGGTACCTGCAAGTTACAGTTCGCAGCCCGAGAAGCACTCTCCGGCCAACATGCCCAACTGCAGCAACAGCTCCCAAAGCGAAGGAGCCAGGACCCAAAGACCTAGCTGGTCTGAAGGGCCCCCAGGGGGCCCCCAAGCAGCCCCTCTCCATTTGGGTCTGGGGGCTTTCGTTGGGCCGGGAACCTGAAAGATTCCTGCAAGGTTGCAGTTCGCGGCCCGAGAAGCACTCTCCGGCCAACATGCCCAACTGCAGCAACAGCTCCCAAAGCGAAGGAGCCAGGACCCAAAGACCTAGCTGGCCTGAAGGGCCCCCAGGGGGGCCCCAAGCAGCCCCTCTCAATTTGGGTCTGGGGGCTTTCGTTGGGCCGGGAACCTGGGAGAATCCTGCAAGGTTGCAGTTCGCGGCCCGAGAAGCACTCTCCGGCCAACATGCCCAACTGCAGCAACAGCTCCCAAAGCGAAGGAGCCAGGACCCAAAGACCTAGCTGGCCTGAAGGGCCCCCAGGGGGCCCCCAAGCAGCCCCTCTCAATTTGGGTCTGGGGGCTTTCGTTGGGCCGGGAACCTGGGAGAATCCTGCAAGGTTGCAGTTCGCGGCCCGAGAAGCACTCTCCGGCCAACATGCCCAACTGCAGCAACAGCTCCCAAACCGAAGGAGCCAGGACCCAAAGACGTAGGTGGCCTGAAGGGCCCCCAGGGGGGCCCCAAGCAGCCCCTCTCAATTTGGGTCTGGGGGCTTTCGTTGGGCCGGGAACCTGGGAGAATCCTGCAAGGTTGCAGTTCGCGGCCCGAGAAGCACTCTCCGGCCAACATGCCCAACTGCAGCAACAGCTCCCAAAGCGAAGGAGCCAGGACCCAAAGACCTAGCTGGCCTGAAGGGCCCCCAGGGGGCCCCCAAGCAGCCCCTCTCAATTTGGGTCTGGGGGCTTTCGTTGGGCCGGGAACCTGGGAGATTCATGCAAGGTTGCAGTTCGCGGCCCGAGAAGCACTCTCCGGCCAACATGCCCAACTGCAGCAACAGCTCCCAAAGCGAAGGAGCCAGGACCCAAAGACCTAGCTGGCCTGAAGGGCCCCCAGGGGGCCCCCAAGCAGCCCCTCTCCATTTGGGTCTGGGGGCTTTCGTTGGGCCGGGAACCTTGGAGGTACCTGCAAGGTTGCAGTTCGCGGCCCGAGAAGCACTCTCCGGCCAACATGCCCAACTGCAGCAACAGCTCCCAAACCGAAGGAGCCAGGACCCAAAGACCTAGCTGGCCTGAAGGGCCCCCAGGGGGCCCCCAAGCAGCCCCTCTCAATTTGGGTCTGGGGGCTTTCGTTGGGCATGGATACCTGAGAGGTACCTGCAATGTTACAGTTCGCGGCCCTAGAAGCACTCTCCGGCCAACATGCCCAACTGCAGCAACAGCTCCCAAAGCGAAGGAGCCAGGACCCAAAGACCTAGCTGGCCTGAAGGGCCCCCAGGGGGCCCCCAAGCAGCCCCTCTCAATTTGGGTCTGGGGGCTTTCGTTGGGCCGGGAACCTGGGAGATTCATGCAAGGTTGCAGTTCGCGGCCCGAGAAGTACTCTCCGGCCAACATGCCCAACTGCAGCAACAGCTCCCAAACCGAAGGAGCCAGGTCCCAAAGACCTAGCTGGCCTGAAGGGGCCCCAGGGGGCCCCCAAGCAGCCCCTCTCCATTTGGGTCTGGGGGCTTTCGTTGGGCATGGATACCTGAGAGGTACCTGCAAGGTTGCAGTTCGCGGCCCGAGAAGCACTCTCCGGCCAACATGCTCAACTGCAGCAACAGCTCCCAAAGCGAAGGAGCCAGGACCCAAAGACCTAGCTGGCCTGAAGGGCCCCCATGGGGCCCCCAAGCAGCCCCACTCAATTTGGGTCTGGGGGCTTTCGTTGGGCCGGGAACCTGGGAGATTCCTGCAAGGTTGCAGTTCGCGGCCCGAGAAGCACTCTCCGGCCAACATGCCCAACTGCAGCAACAGCTCCCAAAGCGAAGGAGCCAGGACACAAAGACCTAGCTGGCCTGAAGGGCCCCCAGGGGGCCCCCAAGCAGCCCCTCTCCATTTGGGTCTGGGGGCTTTTGTTGGGCCGGGAACCTGGGAGATTCCTGCAAGGTTGCAGTTCGAGGCCCGAGAAGCACTCTCCGGCCAACATGCCCAACTGCAGCAACAGCTCCCAAAGCGAAGGAGCCAGGACCCAAAGACCTAGCTGGCCTGAAGTGCCCCAGGGTGTCCCCAAGCAGCCCCTCTCCATTTGGGTCTGGGGGCTTTCGTTGGGCCAGGAACCTGGGAGGTACCTGCAAGGTTGCAGTTCGCGGCCCGAGAAGCACTCTCCGGCCAACATGCCCAACTGCAGCAACAGCTCCCAAAGCGAAGGAGCCAGGACCCAAAGACCTAGCTGGCCTGAAGGGCCCCCAGAAGGCCACCAAGCAGCCCCTCTCCATTTGGGTCTGGGGGCTTTCGTTGGGCATGGATACCTGAGCGGTACCTGCAAGGTTACAGTTCGCGGCCCGAGAAGCACTCTCCGGCCAACATGCTCAACTGCAGCAACAGCTCCCAAACCGAAGGAGCCAGGACCCAAAGACCTAGCTGGCCTGAAGGGCCCCCAGGGGGCCCCCAAGCAGCCCCTCTCAATTTGGGTCTGGGGGCTTTCGTTGGGCTGGGAACCTGGGAGATTCCTGCAAGGTTGCAGTTCGCGGCCCGAGAAGCACTCTCCGGCCAACATGCCCAACTGCAGCAACAGCTCCCAAAGCGAAGGAACCAGGACACAAAGACCTAGCTGGCCTGAAGGGCCCCCATGGGGCCCCCAAGGAGATCCTCTCCATTTGGGTCTGGGGGCTTTCGTTGGGCATGGATACCTGAGAGGTACCTGCAAGGTTGCAGTTCGCGGCCCGAGAAGCACTCTCCGGCCAACAGGCCCAACTGCAGCAACAGCTCCCAAACTGAAGGAGCCAGGACCCAAAGACCTAGCTGGCCTGAAGGGCCCCCAGGGGGCCCCCAAGCAGCCCCTCTCCATTTGGGTCTGGGGGCTTTCTTTGGGCCGGGAACCTGGGAGATTCATGCAAGCTTGCACTTCGCGGCCCGAGAAGCACTCTCCGGCCAACATGCCCAACTGCAGCAACAGCTCCCAAAGCGAAGGAGCCAGGACCCAAAGACCTAGCTGGCCTGAAGGGCCCCCAGGGGGCCCCCAAGCAGCCCCTCTCCATTTGGGTCTGGGGGCTTTCGTTGGGCCGGAAACTTGGGAGATTCCTGCGAGGTTGGAGTTCGCGGCCCGAGAAGCACTCTCCGGCCAACATGCCCAACTGCAGCAACAGCTCCCAAAGCGAAGGAGCCAGGACCCAAAGACCTAGCTGGCCTGAAGGGCCCCCAGGGGGCCACCAAGCAGCCCCTCTCAATTTGGGTCTGGGGGCTTTCGTTGGGCATGGATACCTGAGAGGTACCTGCAAGGTTACAGTTCGCGGCCCGAGAAGCACTCTCTGGCCAACATGCCCAACTGCAGCAACAGCTCCCAAACCGAAGGAGCCAGGACCCAAAGACCTAGCTGGCCTGAAGGGCCCCCAGGGGGGCCCCCAAGCAGCCCCTCTCAATTTGGGTCTGGGGGCTTTCGTTGGGCCGGGAACCTGGGAGGTACCTGCAAGGTTGCAGTTCGCGGCCCGAGAAGCACTCTCCGGCCAACATGCCCAACTGCAGCAACAGCTCCCAAACCGAAGGAGCCAGGACCCAAAGACCTAGCTGGCCTGAAGGGCCCCCAGGGGGCCCCCAAGCAGCCCCTCTCAATTTGGGTCTGGGGCCTTTCGTTGGGCCGGGAACCTGGGAGATTCCTGCGAGGTTGCAATTCGCGGCCCGAGAAGCACTCTCCGGCCAACATGCCCAACTGCAGCAACAGCTCCCAAACCGAAGGAGCCAGGACCCAAAGACCTAGCTGGCCTGAAGGGCCCCCAGGGGGCCCCCAAGCAGCCCCTCTCCATTTGGGTCTGGGGGCTTTCGTTGGGCCGGGAACCTGGGAGATTCCTTCAAGGTTGCAGTTCGCGGCCCGAGAAGCACTCTCCGGCCAACATGCCCAACTGCAGCAACAGCTCCCAAAGCGAAGGAGCCAGGACCCAAAGACCTAGCTGGCCTGAAGGGCCCCCAGGGGGCCCCCAAGCAGCCCCTCTCCATTTGGGTCTGGGGGCTTTCGTTGGGCCGGGAACCTGGGAGGTACCTGCAAGGTTGCAGTTCGCGGCCCGAGAAGCACTCTCCGGCCAACATGCCCAACTGCAGCAACAGCTCCCAAAGCGAAGGAGCCAGGACCCAAAGACCTAGCTGGCCTGAAGGGCCCCCATGGGGCCACCAAGCAGCCCCTCTCAATTTGGGTCTGGGGGCTTTTGTTGGGCCGGGAACCTGAAAGATTCCTGCAAGGTTGCAGTTCGAGGCCCGAGAAGCACTCTCCGGCCAACATGCCCAACTGCAGCAACAGCTCCCAAACCGAATGAGCCAGGACCCAAAGACCTAGCTGGCCTGAAGGGCCCCCAGGGGGGCCCCCAAGCAGCCCCTATCAATTTGGGTCTGGGGGCTTTCGTTGGGCCGGAAACCTGGGAGAATCCTGCAAGGTTACAGTTCGCGGCCCGAGAAGCACTCTCCGGCCAACATGCCCAACTGCAGCAACAGCTCCCAAACCGAAGGAGCCAGGTCCCAAAGACCTAGCTGGCCTGAAGGGCCCCCAGGGGGCCCCCAAGCAGCCCCTCTCAATTTGGGTCTGGGGCCTTTCGTTGGTCCGGGAACCTGGGAGATTCCTGCGAGGTTGCAGTTCGCGGCCCGAGAAGCACTCTCCGGCCAACATGCCCAACTGCAGCAACAGCTCCCAAACCGAAGGAGCCAGGACCCAAAGACCTAGCTGGCCTGAAGGGCCCCCAGGGGGCCCCCAAGCAGCCCCTCTCCATTTGGGTCTGGGGGCTTTCGTTGGGCCGGGAACCTGGGAGATTCCTGCAAGGTTGCAGTTCGCGCCCCGAGAAGCACTCTCCGGCCAACATGCCCAACTGCAGCAACAGCTCCCAAAGCGAAGGAGCCAGGACCCAAAGACCTAGCTGGCCTGAAGGGCCCCCAGGGGGGCCCCCAAGCAGCCCCTATCAATTTGGGTCTGGGGGCTTTCGTTGGGCCGGGAACCTGGGAGAATCCTGCAAGGTTGCAGTTCGCGGCCCGAGAAGCACTCTCCGGCCAACATGCCCAACTGCAGCAACAGCTCCCAAACCGAAGGAGCCAGGACCCAAAGACCTAGCTGGCCTGAAGGGCCCCCAGGGGGCCCCCAAGCAGCCCCTCTCCATTTGGGTCTGGGGGCTTTCGTTGGGCCGGGAACCTGGGAGATTCCTGCAAGGTTGCAGTTCGCGGCCCGAGAAGCACTCTCCGGCCAACATGCCCAACTGCAGCAACAGCTCCCAAACCAAAGGAGCCAGGACCCAAAGACCTAGCTGGCCTGAAGGGCCCCCAGGGGGCCCCCAAGCAGCCCCTCTCAATTTGGGTCTGGGGGCTTTCGTTGGGCATGGAACCTGGGAGATTCCTGCAAGGTTGCAGTTCGCGGCCCGAGAAGCACTCTCCGGCCAACATGCCCAACTGCAGCAACAGCTCCCAAAGCGAAGGAGCCAGGACCCAAAGACCTAGCTGGCCTGAAGGGCCCCCATGGGGCCCCCAAGGAGATCCTCTCCATTTGGGTCTGGGGGCTTTCGTTGGGCATGGATACCTGAGAGGTACCTGCAAGGTTGCAGTTCGCGGCCCGAGAAGCACTCTCCGGCCAACATGCCCAACTGCAGCAACAGCTCCCAAACCGAAGGAGCCAGGACCCAAAGACCTAGCTGGCCTGAAGGGCCCCCAGGGGGCCCCCAAGCAGCCCCTCTCCATTTGGGTCTGGGGGCTTTCATTGGGCCGGGAACCTGGGAGATTCATGCAAGCTTGCAGTTCGCGGCCTGAGAAGCACTCTCCGGCCAACATGCCCAACTGCAGCAACAGCTCCCAAAGCGAAGGAGCCAGGACCCAAAGACCTAGCTGGCCTGAAGGGCCCCCAGGGGGCCCCCAAGTGCCCCCTCTCCATTTGGGTCTGGGGGCTTTCGTTGGGCCGGGAACTTGGGAGATTCCTGCGAGGTTGGAGTTCGCGGCCCGAGAAGCACTCTCCGGCCAACATGCCCAATATCCAGCAACAGCTCCCAAAGCGAAGGAGCCAGGACCCAAAGACCTAGCTGGCCTGAAGGGCCCCCAGGGGGCCACCAAGCAGCCCCTCTCAATTTGGGTCTGGGGGCTTTCGTTGGGCATGGATACCTGAGAGGTACATGCAAGGTTACAGTTCGCGGCCCGAGAAGCACTCTCTGGCCAACATGCCCAACTGCAGCAACAGCTCCCAAACCGAAGGAGCCAGGACACAAAGACCTAGCTGGCCTGAAGGGCCCCCAGGGGGGCCCCAAGCAGCCCCTCTCAATTTGCGTCTGGGGGCTTTCGTTGGGCCGGGAACCTGCGAGGTACCTGCAAGGTTACAGTTCGCGGCCCGAGAAGCACTCTCCGGCCAACATGCCCAACTGCAGCAACAGCTCCCAAACCGAAGGAGCCAGGACCCAAAGACCTAGCTGGCCTGAAGGGCCCCCAGGGGGCCCCCAAGCAGCCCCTCTCCATTTGGGTCTGGGGGCTTTCTTTAGGCTGAGAACCTGGGGGATACCAGCAAGGTTGCAGTTCGCGGCCCGAGAAGCACTCTCCGGCCAACATGCCCAATATCCAGCAACAGCTCTCAAAGCGAAGGAGCCAGGACCCAAAGACCTAGCTGGCCTGAAGGGCCCCCATGGGGCCACCAAGCAGCCCCTCTCCATTTGGGTCTGGGGGCTTTCGTTGGCATGTATACCTGAGAGGTACCTGCAAGTTACAGTTCGCAGCCCGAGAAGCACTCTCCGGCCAACATGCCCAACTGCAGCAACAGCTCCCAAAGCGAAGGAGCCAGGACCCAAAGACCTAGCTGGTCTGAAGGGCCCACAGGGGGCCCCCAAGCAGCCCCTCTCCATTTGGGTCTGGGGGCTTTCGTTGGGCCGGGAACCTGGGAGAATCCTGCAAGGTTGCAGTTCGCGGCCCGAGAAGCACTCTCCGGCCAACATGCCCAACTGCAGCAACAGCTCCCAAAGCGAAGGAGCCAGGACCCAAAGACCTAGCTGGCCTGAAGGGCCCCCAGGGGGGCCCCAAGCAGCCCCTCTCAATTTGGGTCTGGGGGCTTTCGTTGGGCCGGGAACCTGGGAGATTCATGCAAGGTTGCAGTTCGCGGCCCGAGAAGCACTCTCCGGCCAACATGCTCAACTGCAGCAACAGCTCCCAAAGCGAAGGAGCCAGGACCCAAAGACCTAGCTGGCCTGAAGGGCCCCCAGGGGGCCACCAAGCAGCCCCTCTCCATTTGGGTCTGGGGGCTTTCGTTGGGCATGGATACCTGAGAGGTACCTGCAAGGTTGCAGTTCGCGGCCCGAGAAGCACTCTCCGGACAACATGCCCAACTGCAGCAACAGCTCCCAAACCGAAGGAGCCAGGACCCAAAGACCTAGCTGGCCTGAAGGGCCCCCAGGGGGCCCCCAAGCAGCCCCTCTCCATTTGGGTCTGGGGGCTTTCTTTGGGCCGGGAACCTGGGAGATTCCTGCAAGGTTGCAGTTCACGGCCCGAGAAGCACTCTCCGGCCAACATGCCCAACTGCAGCAACAGCTCCCAAAGCGAAGGAGCCAGGACCCAAAGACCTAGCTGGCCTGAAGGGCCCCCAGGGGGCCCCCAAGCAGCCCCTCTCAATTTGGGTCTGGGGGCTTTCGTTGGGCATGGAACCTGGGAGAATCCTGCAAGGTTGCAGTTCGCGGCCCGAGAAGCACTCTCCGGCCAACATGCCCAACTGCAGCAACAGCTCCCAAACCGAAGGAGCCAGGACCCAAAGACCTAGGTGGCCTGAAGGGCCCCCAGGGGGGCCACAAGCAGCCCCTCTCAATTTGGGTCTGGGGGCTTTCGTTGGGCCGGGAACCTGGGAGGTACCTGCAAGGTTGCAGTTCGCGGCCCGAGAAGCACTCTCCGGCCAACATGCCCAACTGCAGCAACAGCTCCCAAAGCGAAGGAGCCAGGACCCAAAGACCTAGCTGGCCTGAAGGGCCCCCAGGGGGCCCCCAAGCAGCCCCTCTCAATTTGGGTCTGGGGCCTTTCGTTGGGCCGGGAACCTGGGAGATTCCTGCGAGGTTGCAGTTCGCGGCCCGAGAAGCACTCTCCGGCCAACATGCCCAACTGCAGCAACAGCTCCCAAAGCGAAGGAGCCAGGACCCAAAGACCTAGCTGGCCTGAAGGGCCCCCAGGGGGCCCCCAAGCAGCCCCTCTCCATTTGGGTCTGGGGGCTTTCGTTGGGCCGGGAACCTGGGAGGTACCTGAAAGGTTGCAGTTCGCGGCCCGAGAAGCACTCTCCGGCCAACATGCTCAACTGCAGCAACAGCTCCCAAAGCGAAGGAGCCAGGACCCAAAGACCTAGCTGGCCTGAAGGGCCCCCAGGGGGCCCCCAAGCAGCCCCTCTCAATTTGGGTCTGGGGGCTTTCGTTGGGCCGGGAACCTGGGAGGTACCTGAAAGGTTGCAGTTCGCGGCCCGAGAAGCACTCTCCGGCCAACATGCTCAACTGCAGCAACAGCTCCCAAAGCGAAGGAGCCAGGACCCAAAGACCTAGCTGGCCTGAAGGGCCCCCAGGGGGCCCCCAAGCAGCCCCTCTCAATTTGGGTCTGGGGGCTTTCGTTGGGCCGGGATACCTGAGAGGTACCTGCAATGTTACAGTTCGCGGCCCTAGAAGCACTCTCCGTCCAACATGCCCAACTGCAGCAACAGCTCCCAAAGCGAAGGAGCCAGGACCCAAAGAACTAGCTGGCCTGAAGGGCCCCCAGGGGGCCCCCAAGCAGCCCCTCTCAATTTGGGTCTGGGGGCTTTCGTTGGGCCGGGAACCTGGGAGATTCCTGCAAGGTTGCAGTTCGAGGCCCGAGAAGCACTCTCCGGCCAACATGCCCAACTGCAGCAACAGCTCCCAAAGCGAAGGAGCCAGGCCCCAAAGACCTAGCTGGCCTGAAGTGCCCCAGGGGGTCCCCAAGCAGCCCCTCTCCATTTGGGTCTGGGGGCTTTCGTTGGGCCAGGAACCTGGGAGGTACCTGCAAGGTTGCAGTTCGCGGCCCGAGAAGCACTCTCCGGCCAACATGCCCAACTGCAGCAACAGCTCCCAAACCGAAGGAGCCAGGACCCAAAGACCTAGCTGGCCTGAAGGGCCCCCAGAAGGCCACCAAGCAGCCCCTCTCCATTTGGGTCTGGGGGCTTTCGTTGGGCATGGATACCTGAGCGGTACCAGCAAGGTTACAGTTCGCGGCCCGAGAAGCACTCTCCGGCCAACATGCTCAACTGCAGCAACAGCTCCCAAACCGAAGGAGCCAGGACCCAAAGACCTAGCTGGCCTGAAGGGCCCCCAGGGGGCCCCCAAGCAGCCCCTCTCAATTTGGGTCTGGGGGCTTTCGTTGGGCCGGGAACCTGGGAGAATCCTGCAAGGTTGCAGTTCGCGGCCCGAGAAGCACTCTCCGGCCAACATGCCCAACTGCAGCAACAGCTCCCAAAGCGAAGGAGCCAGGACACAAAGACCTAGCTGGCCTGAAGGGCCCCCATGGGGCCCCCAAGGAGATCCTCTCCATTTGGGTCTGGGGGCTTTCGTTGGGCATGGATACCTGAGAGGTACCTGCAAGGTTGCAGTTCGCGGCCCGAGAAGCACTCTCCGGCCAACATGCCCAACTGCAGCAACAGCTCCCAAACCGAAGGAGCCAGGACCCAAAGACCTAGCTGGCCTGAAGGGCCCCCAGGGGGCCCCCAAGCAGCCCCTCTCCATTTGGGTCTGGGGGCTTTCATTGGGCCGGGAACCTGGGAGATTCATGCAAGCTTGCACTTCGCGGCCCGAGAAGCACTCTCCGGCCAACATGCCCAACTGCAGCAACAGCTCCCAAAGCGAAGGAGCCAGGACCCAAAGACCTAGCTGGCCTGAAGGGCCCCCAGGGGGCCCCCAAGCAGCCCCTCTCCATTTGGGTCTGGGGGCTTTCGTTGGGCCGGGAACTTGGGAGATTCCTGCGAGGTTGGAGTTCGCGGCCCGAGAAGCACTCTCCGGCCAACATGCCCAACTGCAGCAACAGCTCCCAAAGCGAAGGAGCCAGGACCCAAAGACCTAGCTGGCCTGAAGGGCCCCCAGGGGGCCACCAAGCAGCCCCTCTCAATTTGGGTCTGGGGGCTTTCGTTGGGCATGGATACCTGAGAGGTACCTGCAAGGTTACAGTTCGCGGCCCGAGAAGCACTCTCTGGCCAACATGCCCAACTGCAGCAACAGCTCCCAAACCGAAGGAGCCAGGACCCAAAGACCTAGCTGGCCTGAAGGGCCCCCAGGGGGGCCCCAAGCAGCCCCTCTCAATTTGCGTCTGGGGGCTTTCGTTGGGCCGGGAACCTGGGAGGTACCTGCAAGGTTGCAGTTCGCGGCCCGAGAAGCACTCTCCGGCCAACATGCCCAACTGCAGCAACAGCTCCCAAAGCGAAGGAGCCAGGACCCAAAGACCTAGCTGGCCTGAAGGGCCCCCAGGGGGCCCCCAAGCAGCCCCTCTCCATTTGGGTCTGGGGGCTTTCTTTAGGCTGAGAACCTGGGGGATACCAGCAAGGTTGCAGTTCGCGGCCCGAGAAGCACTCTCCGGCCAACATGCCCAATATCCAGCAACAGCTCTCAAAGCGAAGGAGCCAGGACCCAAAGACCTAGCTGGCCTGAAGGGCCCCCATGGGGCCCCCAAGCAGCCCCTCTCCATTTGGGTCTGGGGGCTTTCGTTGGGCATGTATACCTGAGAGGTACCTGCAAGTTACATTTCGCAGCCCGAGAAGCACTCTCCGGCCAACATGCCCAACTGCAGCAACAGCTCCCAAAGCGAAGGAGCCAGGACCCAAAGACCTAGCTGGTCTGAAGGGCCCCCAGGGGGCCCCCAAGCAGCCCCTCTCCATTTGGGTCTGGGGGCTTTCGTTGGGCCGGGAACCTGGGAGAATCCTGCAAGGTTGCAGTTCGCGGCCCGAGAAGCACTCTCCGGCCAACATGCCCAACTGCAGCAACAGCTCCCAAAGCGAAGGAGCCAGGACCCAAAGACCTAGCTGGCCTGAAGGGCCCCCAGGGGGCCACCAAGCAGCCCCTCTCCATTTGGGTCTGGGGGCTTTCGTTGGGCATGGATACCTGAGAGGTACCTGCAAGGTTGCAGTTCGCGGCCCGAGAAGCACTCTCCGGACAACATGCCCAACTGCAGCAACAGCTCCCAAAGCGAAGGAGCCAGGACCCAAAGACCTAGCTGGCCTGAAGGGCCCCCAGGGGGCCCCCAAGCAGCCCCTCTCAATTTGGGTCTGGGGGCTTTCTTTGGGCCGGGAACCTGGGAGATTCATGCAAGGTTGCAGTTCGCGGCCCGAGAAGCACTCTCCGGCCAACATGCCCAACTGCAGCAACAGCTCCCAAACCGAAGGAGCCAGGACCCAAAGACCTAGCTGGCCTGAAGGGCCCCCAGGGGGCCCCCAAGCAGCCCCTCTCCATTTGGGTCTGGGGTCTTTCGTTGGGCATGGAACCTGGGAGAATCCTGCAAGGTTGCAGTTCGCGGCCCGAGAAGCACTCTCCGGCCAACATGCCCAACTGCAGCAACAGCTCCCAAACCGAAGGAGCCAGGACCCAAAGACCTAGCTGGCCTGAAGGGCCCCCAGGGGGGCCCCAAGCAGCCCCTCTCAATTTGGGTCTGGGGGCTTTCGTTGGGCCGGGAACCTGGGAGAATCCTGCAAGGTTGCAGTTCGCGGCCCGAGAAGCACTCTCCGGCCAACATGCCCAACTGCAGCAACAGCTCCCAAAGCGAAGGAGCCAGGACCCAAAGACCTAGCTGGCCTGAAGGGCCCCCAGGGGGCCACCAAGCAGCCCCTCTCAATTTGGGTCTGGGGCCTTTCGTTGGGCCGGGAACCTGGGAGATTCCTGCGAGGTTGCAGTTCGCGGCCCGAGAAGCACTCTCCGGCCAACATGCCCAACTGCAGCAACAGCTCCCAAAGCGAAGGAGCCAGGACCCAAAGACCTAGCTGGCCTGAAGGGCCCCCAGGGGGCCCCCAAGCAGCCCCTCTCCATTTGGGTCTGGGGGCTTTCGTTGGGCCGGGAACCTGGGAGATTCCTTCAAGTTTGCAGTTCGCGGCCCGAGAAGCACTCTCCGGCCAACATGCCCAACTGCAGCAACAGCTCCCAAAGCGAAGGAGCCAGGACCCAAAGACCTAGCTGGCCTGAAGGGCCCCCAGGGGGCCCCCAAGCAGCCCCTCTCCATTTGGGTCTGGGGGCTTTCGTTGGGCCGGGAACCTGGGAGGTACCTGCAAGGTTACAGTTCGCGGCCCGAGAAGCACTCTCCGGCCAACATGCCCAACTGCAGCAACAGCTCCCAAAGCGAAGGAGCCAGGACCCAAAGACCTAGCTGGCCTGAAGGGCCCCCAGGGGGCCCCCAAGCAGCCCCTCTCAATTTGGGTCTGGGGGCTTTCGTTGGGCATGGATACCTGAGAGGTACCTGCAATGTTACAGTTCGCGGCCCTAGAAGCACTCTCCGGCCAACATGCCCAACTGCAGCAACAGCTCCCAAACCGAAGGAGCCAGGACCCAAAGACCTAGCTGGCCTGAAGGGCCCCCAGGGGGCCCCCAAGCAGCCCCTCTCCATTTGGGTCTGGGGGCTTTCGTTGGGCCGGGAACCTGGGAGATTCCTGCAAGGTTGCAGTTCGCGGCCCGAGAAGCACTCTCCGGCCAACATGCCCAACTGCAGCAACAGCTCCCAAACCGAAGGAGCCAGGTCCCAAAGACCTAGCTGGCCTGAAGGGGCCCCAGGGGGCCCCCAAGCAGCCCCTCTCCATTTGGGTCTGGGGGCTTTCGTTGGGCATGGATACCTGAGAGGTACCTGCAAGGTTACAGTTCGCGGCCCGAGAAGCACTCTCCGGCCAACATGCCCAACTGCAGCAACAGCTCCCAAACCGAAGGAGCCAGGACACAAAGACCTAGCTGGCCTGAAGGGCCCCCAGGGGGCCCCCAAGCAGCCCCTCTCCATTTGGGTCTGGGGGCTTTCGTTGGGCCGGGAACCTGGGAGATTCATGCAAGGTAGCAGTTCGCGGCCCGAGAAGCACTCTCCGGCCAACATGCCCAACTGCAGCAACAGCTCCCAAACCGAAGGAGCCAGGACCCAAAGACCTAGCTGGCCTGAAGGGCCCCCAGGGGGCCCCCAAGCAGCCCCTCTCAATTTGGGTCTGGGGGCTTTCGTTGGGCTGGGAACCTGGGAGATTCATGCAAGGTTGCAGTTCGCAGCCCGAGAAGCACTCTCCGGCCAACATGCCCAACTGCAGCAACAGCTCCCAAAGTGAAGGAGCCAGGACCCAAAGACCTAGCTGGCCTGAAGGGCCCTCAGGGGGCCACCAAGCAGCCCCTCTCCATTTGGGTCTGGGGGCTTTCGTTGGGCCGGGAACCTGGGAGATTCCTGCAAGGTTGCAGTTCGCGGCCCAAGAAGCACTCTCCAGCCAACATGCCCAACTGCAGCAACAGCTACCAAACCGAAGGAGCCAGGACCCAAAGACCTAGCTGGCCTGAAGGGCCCCCAGGGGGGCCCCCAAGCAGCCCCTATCAATTTGGGTCTGGGGGCTTTCGTTGGGCCGGGAACCTGGGAGAATCCTGCAAGGTTGCAGTTCGCGGCCCGAGAAGCACTCTCCGGCCAACATGCCCAACTGCAGCAACAGCTCCCAAAGCGAAGGAGCCAGGACCCAAAGACCTAGCTGGCCTGAAGGGCCCCCAGGGGGCCCCCAAGCAGCCCCTCTCAATTTGGGTCTGGGGGCTTTCGTTGGGCATGGATACCTGAGAGGTACCTGCAATGTTACAGTTCGCGGCCCTAGAAGCACTCTCCGGCCAACATGCCCAACTGCAGCAACAGCTCCCAAACCGAAGGAGCCAGGACCCAAAGACCTAGCTGGCCTGAAGGGCCCCCAGGGGGCCCCCAAGCAGCCCCTCTCCATTTGGGTCTGGGGGCTTTCGTTGGGCCGGGAACCTGGGAGATTCCTGCAAGGTTGCAGTTCGCGGCCCGAGAAGCACTCTCCGGCCAACATGCCCAACTGCAGCAACAGCTCCCAAACCGAAGGAGCCAGGTCCCAAAGACCTAGCTGGCCTGAAGGGGCCCCAGGGGGCCCCCAAGCAGCCCCTCTCCATTTGGGTCTGGGGGCTTTCGTTGGGCATGGATACCTGAGAGGTACCTGCAAGGTTACAGTTCGCGGCCCGAGAAGCACTCTCCGGCCAACATGCCCAACTGCAGCAACAGCTCCCAAACCGAAGGAGCCAGGACACAAAGACCTAGCTGGCCTGAAGGGCCCCCAGGGGGCCCCCAAGCAGCCCCTCTCCATTTGGGTCTGGGGGCTTTCGTTGGGCCGGGAACCTGGGAGATTCATGCAAGGTAGCAGTTCGCGGCCCGAGAAGCACTCTCCGGCCAACATGCCCAACTGCAGCAACAGCTCCCAAACCGAAGGAGCCAGGACCCAAAGACCTAGCTGGCCTGAAGGGCCCCCAGGGGGCCCCCAAGCAGCCCCTCTCCATTTGGGTCTGGGGGCTTTCGTTGGGCCGGGAACCTGGGAGATTCATGCAAGGTTGCAGTTCGCGGCCCGAGAAGCACTCTCCGGCCAACATGCCCAACTGCAGCAACAGCTCCCAAAGTGAAGGAGCCAGGACCCAAAGACCTAGCTGGCCTGAAGGGCCCTCAGGGGGCCACCAAGCAGCCCCTCTCCATTTGGGTCTGGGGGCTTTCGTTGGGCCGGGAACCTGGGAGATTCCTGCAAGGTTGCAGTTCGCGGCCCAAGAAGCACTCTCCAGCCAACATGCCCAACTGCAGCAACAGCTACCAAACCGAAGGAGCCAGGACCCAAAGACCTAGCTGGCCTGAAGGGCCCCCAGGGGGGCCCCCAAGCAGCCCCTATCAATTTGGGTCTGGGGGCTTTCGTTGGGCCGGGAACCTGGGAGAATCCTGCAAGGTTGCAGTTCGCGGCCCGAGAAGCACTCTCCGGCCAACATGCCCAACTGCAGCAACAGCTCCCAAACCGAAGGAGCCAGGACCCAAAGACCTAGCTGGCCTGAAGGGCCCCCAGGGGGCCCCCAAGCAGCCCCTCTCAATTTGGGTCTGGGGGCTTTCGTTGGGCCGGGAACCTGGGAGAATCCTGCAAGGTTGCATTTCGCGGCCCGAGAAGCACTCTCCGGCCAACATGCCCAACTGCAGCAACAGCTCCCAAAGCGAAGGAGCCAGGACCCAAAGACCTAGCTGGCCTGAAGGGCCCCCAGGGGGCCCCCAAGCAGCCCCTCTCCATTTGGGTCTGGGGGCTTTCTTTAGGATGAGAACCTGGGAGATACCAGCAAGGTTGAAGTTCGCGGCCCGAGAAGCACTCTCCGGCCAACATGCCCAATATCCAGCAACAGCTCCCAAAGCGAAGGAGCCAGGACCCAAAGACCTAGCTGGCCTGAAGGGCCCCCAAAAGGCCACCAAGCAGCCACTCTCCATTTGGGTCTGGGGGCTTTCGTTGGGCATGTATACCTGAGAGGTACCTGCAAGTTACAGTTCGCGGCCCGAGAAGCACTCTCCGCCCAACATGCCCAACTGCAGCAACAGCTCCCAAAGCGAAGGAGCCAGGACCCAAAGACCTAGCTGGCCTGAAGGGCCCCCAGGGGGCCCCCAAGCAGCCCCTCTCAATTTGGGTCTGGGGGCTTTTAGTTGGGCATGTATACCTGGGAGAATCCTGCAAGGTTGCAGTTCGCGGCCCGAGAAGCACTCTCCGGCCAACATGCCCAACTGCAGCAACAGCTCCCAAAGCGAAGGAGCCAGGACCCAAAGACCTAGCTGGCCTGAAGGGGCCCCAGGGGGCCCCCAAGCAGCACCTCTCAATTTGGGTCTGGGGGCTTTCGTTGGGCCGGGAACCTGGGAGGTACCTGCAAGGTTGCAGTTCGCGGCCCGAGAAGCACTCTCCGGCCAACATGCCCAACTGCAGCAACAGCTCCCAAACCGAAGGAGCCAGGACCCAAAGACCTAGCTGGCCTGAAGGGCCCCCAGGGGGCCCCCAAGCAGCCCCTCTCCATTTGGGTCTGGGGGCTTTCGTTGGGCCGGGAACCTGGGAGATTCCTGCAAGGTTGCAGTTCGAGGCCCGAGAAGCACTCTCCGGTCAACATGCCCAACTGCAGCAACAGCTCCCAAACCGAATGAGCCAGGACACAAAGACCTAGCTGGCCTGAAGGGCCCCCAGGGGGCCACCAAGTAGGCCCCTCTCAATTTGCGTCTGGGGGCTTTCGTTGGGCCGGGAACCTGGGAGGTACCTGCAAGGTTGCAGTTCGCGGCCCGAGAAGCACTCTCCGGCCAACATGCCCAACTGCAGCAACAGCTCCCAAAGCGAAGGAGCCAGGACCCAAAGACCTAGCTGGCCTGAAGGGCCCCCAGGGGGCCCCCAAGCAGCCCCTCTCAATTTGGGTCTGGGGGCTTTCGTTGGGCATGGAACCTGGGAGAATCCTGCAAGGTTGCAGTTCGCGGCCCGAGAAGCACTCTCCTGCCAACATGCCCAACTGCAGCAACAGCTCCCAAACCGAAGGAGCCAGGACCCAAAGACCTAGCTGGCCTGAAGGGCCCCCAGGGGGGCCCCAAGCAGCCCCTCTCAATTTGGGTCTAGGGGCTTTCGTTGGTCCGGGAACCTGGGAGAATCCTGCAAGGTTGCAGTTCGCGGCCCGAGAAGCACTCTCCGGCCAACATGCCCAACTGCAGCAACAGCTCCCAAAGCGAAGGAGCCAGGACCCAAAGACCTAGCTGGCCTGAAGGGCCCCCAGGGGGCCCCCAAGCAGCCCCTCTCCATTTGTGTCTGGGGCCTTTCGTTGGGCCGGGAACCTGGGAGATTCCTGCGAGGTTGCAGTTCGCGGCCCGAGAAGCACTCTCCGGCCAACATGCCCAACTGCAGCAACAGCTCCCAAACCGAAGGAGCCAGGACCCAAAGACCTAGCTGGCCTGAAGGGCCCCCAGGGGGCCCCCAAGGAGCTCTTCTCCATTTGGGTCTGGGGGCTTTAGTTGGGCCGGGAACCTGGGAGGTACCTGCAAGGTTGCAGTTCGCGGCCGGAGAAGCACTCTCCGGCCAACATGCCCAACTGCAGCAACAGCTCCCAAAGTGAAGGAGCCAGGACCCAAAGACCTAGCTGGCCTGAAGGGCCCCCAGGAGGCCCCCAAGCAGCCCCTCTCCATTTGGGTCTGGGGGCTTTTGTTGGGCCGGGAACCTGAAAGATTCCTGCAAGGTTGCAGTTCGAGGCCCGAGAAGCACTCTCCGGCCAACATGCCCAACTGCAGCAACAGCTCCCAAACCGAAGGAGCCAGGACCCAAAGACCTAGCTGGCCTGAAGGGCCCCCAGGGTGGCCCCCAATCAGCCCCTATCAATTTGGGTCTGGGGGCTTTCGTTGGGCCGGGAACCTGGGAGAATCCTGCAAGGTTGCAGTTCGCGGCCCGAGAAGCACTCTCCGGCCAACATGCCCAACTGCAGCAACAGCTCCCAAACCGAAGGAGCCAGGACCCAAAGACCTAGCTGGCCTGAAGGGCCCCCAGGGGACCCCCAAGCAGCCCCTCTCAATTTAGGTCTGGGGCCTTTCGTTGGGCCGGGAACCTGGGAGATTCCTGCAAGGTTGCAGTTCGCGGCCCGAGAAGCACTCTCCGGCCAACATGCCCAACTGCAGCAACAGCTCCCAAAGCGAAGGAGCCAGGACCCAAAGACCTAGCTGGCCTGAAGGGCCCCCAGGGGGCCCCCAAGGAGCTCCTCTCCATTTGGGTCTGGGGGCTTTCGTTGGGCCGGGAAGCTGGGAGGTACCTGCAAGGTTGAAGTTCGCGGCCCGAGAAGCACTCTCCGGCCAACATGCCCAACTGCAGCAACAGCTCCCAAACCGAAGGAGCCAGGACCCAAAGACCTAGCTGGCCTGAAGGGCCCCCAGGGGGCCCCCAAGCAGCCCCTCTCAATTTGGGTCTGGGGGCTTTCGTTGGGCCGGGAACCTGGGAGATTCCTGCAAGGTTGCAGTTCGCGGCCGGAGAAGCACTCTCCGGCCAACATGCCCAACTGCAGCAACAGCTCCCAAAGCGAAGGAGCCAGGACCCAAAGACCTAGCTGGCCTGAAGGGCCCCCAGGGGGCCCCCAAGCAGCCCCTCTCCATTTGGGTCTGGGGGCTTTCGTTGGGCCGGGAACCTGGGAGATTCCTGCAAGGTTGCAGTTCGAGGCCCGAGAAGCACTCTCCGGCCAACATGCCCAACTGCAGCAACAGCTCCCAAACCGAAGGAGCCAGGACCCAAAGACCTAGCTGGCCTGAAGGGCCCCCATGGGGCCCCCAAGGAGCTCCTCTCCATTTGGGTCTGGGGGCTTTCGTTGGGCCGGGAACCTGGGAGGTACCTGCAAGGTTGCAGTTCGCGGCCCGAGAAGCACTCTCCGGCCAACATGCCCAACTGCAGCAACAGCTCCCAAAGCGAAGGAGCCAGGACCCAAAGACCTAGCTGGCCTGAAGGGCCCCCAGGGGGCCCCCAAGCAGCCCCTATCAATTTGGGTCTGGGGGCTTTCGTTGGGCCGGGAACCTGGGAGATTCCTGCAAGGTTGCATTTCGCGGCCCGAGAAGCACTCTCCGGCCAACATGCCCAACTGCAGCAACAGCTCCCAAAGCGAAGGAGCCAGGACCCAAAGACCTAGCTGGCCTGAAGGGCCCCCAGGGGGCCCCCAAGCAGCCCCTCTCAATTTGGGTCTGGGGGCTTTCGTTGGGCCGGGAACCTGGGAGAATCCTGCAAGGTTGCAGTTCGCGGCCCGAGAAGCACTCTCCGGCCAACATGCCCAACTGCAACAACAGCTCCCAAAGCGAAGGAGCCAGGACCCAAAGACCTAGCTGGCCTGAAGGGCCCCCAGGGGGCCACCAAGCAGCCCCTCTCAATTTGGGTCTGGGGGCTTTCGTTGGGCCGGGAACCTGGGAGATTCATGCAAGGTTGCAGTTCGCGGCCCGAGAAGCACTCTCCGGCCAACATGCCCAACTGCAGCAACAGCTCCCAAAGCGAAGGAGCCAGGACCCAAAGACCTAGCTGGCCTGAAGGGCCCCCAGGGGGCCCCCAAGCAGCCCCTCTCAATTTGGGTCTGGGGGCTTTCGTTGGGCATGGAACCTGGGAGAATCCTGCAAGGTTGCAGTTCGCGGCCCGAGAAGCACTCTCCGGCCAACATGCCCAACTGCAGCAACAGCTCCCAAAGCGAAGGAGCCAGGACCCAAAGACCTAGCTGGCCTGAAGGGCCCCCAGGGGGCCCCCAAGCAGCCCCTCTCCATTTGGGTCTGGGGCCTTTCGTTGGGCCGGGAACCTGGGAGATTCCTGCGACGTTGCAGTTCGCGGCCCGAGAAGCACTCTCCGGCCAACATGCCCAACTGCAGCAACAGCTCCCAAACCGAAGGAGCCAGGACCCAAAGACCTAGCTGGCCTGAAGGGCCCCCAGGGGGCCCCCAAGGAGCTCCTCTCCATTTGGGTCTGGGGGCTTTCGTTGGGCCGGGAACCTGGGAGGTACCTGCAAGGTTGCAGTTCGAGGCCCGAGAAGCACTCTCCGGCCAACATGCCCAACTGCAGCAACAGCTCCCAAAGCGAAGGAGCCAGGACCCAAAGACCTAGCTGGCCTGAAGGGCCCCCAGGGGGCCCCCAAGCAGCCCCCCTCCATTTGGGTCTGGGGGCTTTTGTTGGGCCGGGAACCTGAAAGATTCCTGCAAGGTTGCAGTTCGAGGCCCGAGAAGCACTCTCCGGCCAACATGCCCAACTGCAGCAACAGCTCCCAAACCGAATGAGCCAGGACCCAAAGACCTAGCTGGCCTGAAGGGCCCCCAGGGGGGCCCCCAAGCAGCCCCTATCAATTTGGGTCTGGGGGCTTTCGTTGGGCCGGGAACCTGGGAGAATCCTGCAAGGTTGCAGTTCGCGGCCCGAGAAGCACTCTCCGGCCAACATGCCCAACTGCAGCAACAGCTCCCAAACCGAAGGAGCCAGGACCCAAAGACCTAGCTGGCCTGAAGGGCCCCCAGGGGGCCCCCAAGCAGCCCCTCTCAATTTGGGTCTGGGGGCTTTCGTTGGGCCGGGAACCTGGGAGATTCCTGCGAGGTTGCAGTTCGCGGCCCGAGAAGCACTCTCCGGCCAACATGCCCAACTGCAGCAACAGCTCCCAAAGCGAAGGAGCCAGGACCCAAAGACCTAGCTGGCCTGAAGGGCCCCCAGGGGGCCCTCAAGCAGCCCCTCTCCATTTGGGTCTGGGGGCTTTCGTTGGGCCGGGAACCTGGGAGATTCCTTCAAGGTTACAGTTCGCGGCCCGAGAAGCACTCTCCGGCCAACATGCCCAACTGCAGCAACAGCTCCCAAAGCGAAGGAGCCAGGACCCAAAGACCTAGCTGGCCTGAAGGGCCCCCAGGCGGCCCCCAAGCAGCCCCTCTCCATTTGGGTCTGGGGGCTTTCGTTGGGCCGGGAACCTGGGAGGTACCTGCAAGGTTGCAGTTCGCGGCCCGAGAAGCACTCTCCGGCCAACATGCCCAACTGCAGCAACAGCTCCCAAACCGAAGGAGCCAGGACCCAAAGACCTAGCTGGCCTGAAGGGCCCCCAGGGGGCCCCCAAGCAGCCCCTCTCAATTTGGGTCTGGGGCCTTTCGTTGGGCCGGGAACCTGGGAGATTCCTGCGAGGTTGCAGTTCGCGGCCCGAGAAGCACTCTCCGGCCAACATGCCCAACTGCAGCAACAGCTCCCAAAGCGAAGGAGCCAGGACCCAAAGACCTAGCTGGCCTGAAGGGCCCCCAGGGGGCCCCCAAGCAGCCCCTCTCCATTTGGGTCTGGGGGCTTTCGTTGGGCCGGGAACCTGGGAGATTCCTTCAAGGTTACAGTTCGCGGCCCGAGAAGCACTCTCCGGCCAACATGCCCAACTGCAGCAACAGCTCCCAAAGCGAAGGAGCCAGGACCCAAAGACCTAGCTGGCCTGAAGGGCCCCCAGGGGGCCCCCAAGCAGCCCCTCTCAATTTGGTTCTGGGGGCTTTCGTTGGGCATGTATACCTGAGAGGTACCTGCAAGTTATAGTTCGCGGCCCGAGAAGCACTCTCCGGCCAACATGCCCAACTGCAGCAACAGCTCCCAAACCGAAGGAGCCAGGACCCAAAGACCTAGCTGGCCTGAAGGGCCCCCAGGGGGCCCCCAAGCAGCCCCTCTCCATTTGGGTCTGGGGGCTTTCGTTGGGCATGTATACCTGAGAGGTACCTGCAAGTTACAGTTCGCGGCCCGAGAAGCACTCTCCGGCCAACATGCCCAACTGCAGCAACAGCTCCCAAACCGAAGGAGCCAGGACCCAAAGACCTAGCTGGCCTGAAGGGCCCCCAGGGGGCCCCCAAGCAGCCCCTCTCCATTTGGGTCTGGGGGCTTTCGTTGGGCCGGGAACCTGGGAGGTACCTGCAAGGTTGCAGTTCGCGGCCCGAGAAGCACTCTCCGGCCAACATGCCCAACTGCAGCAACAGCTTCCAAACCGAATGAGCCAGGACACAAAGACCTAGCTGGCCTGAAGGGCCCCCAGGGGGCCCCCAAGTAGGCCCTCTCCATTTGGGTCTGGGGGCTTTCTTTAGGCTGAGAACCTGGGAGATACCAGCAAGTTTGCAGTTCGCGGCCCGAGAAGCACTCTCCGGCCAACATGCCCAATATCCAGCAACAGCTCCCAAAGCGAAGGAGCCAGGACCCAAAGACCTAGCTGGCCTGAAGGGCCCCCAGGGGGCCACCAAGCAGCCCCTCTCCATTTGGGTCTGGGGGCTTTCGTTGGGCCGGGAACCTGGGAGGTACCTGCAAGGTTGCAGTTCGCGGCCCGAGAAGCACTCTCCGGCCAACATGCCCAACTGCAGCAACAGCTCCCAAACCGAAGGAGCCAGGACCCAAAGACCTAGCTGGCCTGAAGGGCCCCCAGGGGGCCCCCAAGCAGCCCCTCTCCATTTGGGTCTGGGGGCTTTTGTTGGGCCGGGAACCTGGGAGATTCCTGCAAGGTTGCAGTTCGAGGCCCGAGAAGCACTCTCCGGCCAACATGCCCATCGTCAACAACAGCTCCCAAACCGAATGAGCCAGGACACAAAGACCTAGCTGGCCTGAAGGGCCCCCAGGGGGCCCCCAAGCAGCCCCTCTCCATTTGGGTCTGGGGGATTTCTTTAGGCTGAGAACCTGGGAGATACCAGCAAGGTTGCAGTTCGCGGCCCGAGAAGCACTCTCCGGCCAACATGCCCAATATCCAGCAACAGCTCCCAAAGCGAAGGAGCCAGGACCCAAAGACCTAGCTGGCCTGAAGGGGCCCCAGGGGGCCCCCAAGCAGCCCCTCTCCATTTGGGTCTGGGGGCTTTCGTTGGGCATGTATACCTGAGAGGTACCTGCAAGGTTGCAGTTCGCGGCCCGAGAAGCACTCTCCGGCCAACATGCCCAACTGCAGCAACAGCTCCCAAAGCGAAGGAGCCAGGACCCAAAGACCTAGCTGGCCTGAAGGGCCCCCAGGGGGCCCCCAAGCAGCCCCTCTCCATTTGGGTCTGGGGGCTTTCGTTGGGCCGGGAACCTGGGAGGTACCTGCAAGGTTGCAGTTCGAGGCCCGAGAAGCACTCTCCGGCCAACATGCCCAACTGCAGCAACAGCTCCCAAACCGAAGAAGCCAGGACACAAAGACCTAGCTGGCCTGAAGGGCCCCCAGGGGGCCCCCAAGTAGGCCCTCTCCATTTGGGTCTGGGGGCTTTCTTTAGGCTGAGAACCTGGGAGATACCAGCAAGGTTGCAGTTCGCGGCCCGAGAAGCACTCTCCGGCCAACATGCCCAATATCCAGCAACAGCTCCCAAAGCGAAGGAGCCAGGACCCAAAGACCTAGCTGGCCTGAAGGGCCCCCAGGGGGCCCCCAAGCAGCCCCTCTCCATTTGGGTCTGGGGGCTTTCGTTGGGCATGTATACCTGAGAGGTACCTGCAAGTTACAGTTCGCGGCCCGAGAAGCACTCTCCGGCCAACATGCCCAACTGCAGCAACAGCTCCCAAAGCGAAGGAGCCAGGACCCAAAGACCTAGCTGGCCTGAAGGGCCCCCAGGGGGCCCCCAAGCAGCCCCTCTCCATTTGGGTCTGGGGGCTTTCGTTGGGCTGGGAACCTGGGAGAATCCTGCAAGGTTGCAGTTCGCGGCCCGAGAAGCACTCTCCGGCCAACATGCCCAACTGCAGCAACAGCTCCCAAAGCGAAGGAGCCAGGACCCAAAGACCTAGCTGGCCTGAAGGGCCCCCAGGGGGCCCCCAAGCAGCCCCTCTCCATTTGGGTCTGGGGGCTTTCGTTGGGCCGGGAACCTGGGAGATTCCTGCAAATTTGCAGTTCGAGGCCCGAGAAGCACTCTCCGGCCAACATGCCCAACTGCAGCAACAGCTCCCAAACAGAATGAGCCAGGACACAAAGACCTAGCTGGCCTGAAGGGCCCCCAGGGGGCCCCCAAGTAGGCCCTCTCCATTTGGGTCTGGGGGCTTTCTTTAGGCTGAGAACCTGGGAGATACCAGCAAGGTTGCAGTTCGCGGCCCGAGAAGCACTCTCCGGCCAACATGCCCAATATCCAGCAACAGCTCCCAAAGCGAAGGAGCCAGGACCCAAAGACCTAGCTGGCCTGAACGGCCCCCAGAAGGCCACCAAGCAGCCCCTCTCCATTTGGGTCTGGGGGCTTTCGTTGGGCATGTATACCTGAGAGGTACCTGCAAGTTACAGTTCGCGGCCCGAGAAGCACTCTCCGCCCAACATGCCCAACTGCAGCAACAGCTCCCAAAGCGAAGGAGCCAGGACACAAAGACCTAGCTGGCCTGAAGGGCCCCCAGGGGGCCCCCAAGCAGCCCCTCTCAATTTGGGTCTGGGGGCTTTCATTGGGCCGGGAACCTGGGAGAATCCTGCAAGGTTGCAGTTCGCGGCCCGAGAAGCACTCTCCGGCCAACATGCCCAACTGCAGCAACAGCTCCCAAACCGAAGGAGCCAGGACACAAAGACCTAGCTGGCCTGAAGGGCCCCCAGGGGGGCACAAAGAAGTCCCTCTCAATTTGGGTCTGGGGGCTTTTGTTGGGCCGGGAACCTGGGAGAATCCTGCAAGGTTGCAGTTCGCGGCCCGAGAAGCACTCTCCGGCCAACATGCCCAACTGCAGCAACAGCTCCCAAACCGAAGGAGCCAGGACCCAAAGACCTAGCTGGCCTGAAGGGCACCCAGGGGGCCCCCAAGCAGCCCCTCTCAATTTGGGTCTGGGGGCTTTAGTTGGGCCGGGAACCTGGGAGAATCCTGCAAGGTTGCAGTTCGCGGCCCGAGAAGCACTCTCCGGCCAACATGCCCAACTGCAGCAACAGCTCCCAAACCGAAGGAGCCAGGACCCAAAGACCTAGCTGGCCTGAAGGGCCCCCAGGGGGCCCCCAAGCAGCCCCTCTCCATTTGGGTCTGGGGGCTTTTGTTGGGCCGGGAACCTGGGAGATTCCTGCAAGGTTGCAGTTCGAGGCCCGAGAAGCACTCTCCGCCCAACATGCCCATCGTCAACAACAGCTCCCAAACCGAAGGAGCCAGGACACAAAGACCTAGCTGGCCTGAAGGGCCCCCAGGGGGCCCCCAAGCAGCCCCTCTCCATTTGGGTCTGGGGGCTTTCTTTAGGATGAGAACCTGGGAGATACCAGCAAGGTTGCAGTTCGCGGCCCGAGAAGCACTCTCCGGCCAACATGCCCAATATCCAGCAACAGCTCCCAAAGCGAAGGAGCCAGGACCCAAAGACCTAGCTGGCCTGAAGGGCCCCCAGAAGGCCACCAAGCAGCCCCTCTCCATTTGGGTCTGGGGGCTTTCGTTGGGCATGTATACCTGAGAGGTACCTGCAAGTTACAGTTCGCGGCCCGAGAAGCACTCTCCGCCCAACATGACCAACTGCAGCAACAGCTCCCAAAGCGAAGGAGGCAGGACCCAAAGACCTAGCTGGCCTGAAGGGCCCCCAGGGGGCCCCCAAGCAGCCCCTCTCCATTTGGGTCTGGGGGCTTTCGTTGGGCCGAGAACCTGGGAGAATCCTGCAAGGTTGCAGTTCGCGGCCCGAGAAGCACTCTCCGGCCAACATGCCCAACTGCAGCAACAGCTCCCAAACCGAAGGAGCCAGGACCCAAAGACCTAGCTGGCCTGAAGGGCCCCCAGGGGGCCCCCAAGCAGCCCCTCTCAATTTGGGTCTGGGGGCTTTCGTTGGGCCGGGAACCTGGGAGGTACCTGCAAGGTTGCAGTTCGCGGCCCGAGAAGCACTCTCCGGCCAACATGCCCAACTGCAGCAACAGCTTCCAAACCGAATGAGCCAGGACACAAAGACCTAGCTGGCCTGAAGGGCCCCCAGGGGGCCCCCAAGTAGGCCCTCTCCATTTGGGTCTGGGGGCTTTCTTTAGGCTGAGAACCTTGGAGATACCAGCAAGTTTGCATTTCGCGGCCCGAGAAGCACTCTCCGGCCAACATGCCCAATATCCAGCAACAGCTCCCAAAGCGAAGGAGCCAGGACCCAAAGACCTAGCTGGCCTGAAGGGCCCCCAGGGGGCCCCCAAGCAGCCCCTCTCCATTTGGGTCTGGGGGCTTTCGTTGGGCCGGGAACCTGGGAGGTACCTGCAAGGTTGCAGTTCGCGGCCCGAGAAGCACTCTCCGGCCAACATGCCCAACTGCAGCAACAGCTCCCAAAGCGAAGGAGCCAGGACCCAAAGACCTAGCTGGCCTGAAGGGCCCCCAGGGGGCCCCCAAGCAGCCCCTCTCCATTTGGGTCTGGGGGCTTTTGTTGGGCCGGGAACCTGGGAGATTCCTGCAAGGTTGCAGTTCGAGGCCCGAGAAGCACTCTCCGGCCAACATGCCCATCGTCAACAACAGCTCCCAAACCGAATGAGCCAGGACACAAAGACCTAGCTGGCCTGAAGGGCCCCCGGGGGCCCCCAAGCAGCCCCTCTCCATTTGGGTCTGGGGGCTTTCTTTAGGCTGAGAACCTGGGAGATACCAGCAAGGTTGCAGTTCGCGGCCCGAGAAGCACTCTCCGGCCAACATGCCCAATATCCAGCAACAGCTCCCAAAGCGAAGGAGCCAGGACCCAAAGACCTAGCTGGCCTGAAGGGCCCCCAGAAGGCCACCAAGCAGCCCCTCTCCATTTGGGTCTGGGGGCTTTCGTTGGGCATGTATACCTGAGAGGTACCTGCAAGGTTGCAGTTCGCGGCCCGAGAAGCACTCTCCGGCCAACATGCCCAACTGCAGCAACAGCTCCCAAACCGAAGAAGCCAGGACACAAAGACCTAGCTGGCCTGAAGGGCCCCCAGGGGGCCCCCAAGTAGGCCCTCTCCATTTGGGTCTGGGGGCTTTCTTTAGGCTGAGAACCTGGGAGATACCAGCAAGGTTGCAGTTCGCGGCCCGAGAAGCACTCTCCGGCCAACATGCCCAATATCCAGCAACAGCTCCCAAAGCGAAGGAGCCAGGACCCAAAGACCTAGCTGGCCTGAAGGGCCCCCAGGGGGCCCCCAAGCAGCCCCTCTCCATTTGGGTCTGGGGGCTTTCGTTGGGCATGTATACCTGAGAGGTACCTGCAAGTTACAGTTCGCGGCCCGAGAAGCACTCTCCGCCCAACATGCCCAACTGCAGCAACAGCTCCCAAAGCGAAGGAGCCAGGACCCAAAGACCTAGCTGGCCTGAAGGGCCCCCAGGGGGCCCCCAAGCAGCCCCTCTCAATTTGGGTCTGGGGGCTTTCGTTGGGCCGGGAACCTGGGAGAATCCTGCAAGGTTGCAGTTCGCGGCCCGAGAAGCACTCTCCGGCCAACATGCCCAACTGCAGCAACAGCTCCCAAACCGAAGGAGCCAGGACCCAAAGACCTAGCTGGCCTGAAGGGCCCCCAGGGGGCCCCCAAGCAGCCCCTCTCAATTTGGGTCTGGGGGCTTTCGTTGGGCCGGGAACCTGGGAGAATCCTGCAAGGTTGCAGTTCGCGGCCGGAGAAGCACTCTCCGGCCAACATGCCCAACTGCAGCAACAGCTCCCAAACCGAAGGAGCCAGGACACAAAGACCTAGCTGGCCTGAAGGGCCCCCAGGGGGGCACAAAGAAGTCCCTCTCAATTTGGGTCTGGGGGCTTTCGTTGGGCCGGGAACCTGGGAGAATCCTGCAAGGTTGCAGTTCGCGGCCCGAGAAGCACTCTCCGGCCAACATGCCCAACTGCAGCAACAGCTCCCAAAGCGAAGGAGCCAGGACCCAAAGACCTAGCTGGCCTGAAGGGCCCCCAGGGGGCCCCCAAGCAGCCCCTCTCCATTTGGGTCTGGGGGCTTTCGTTGGGCCGGGAACCTGGGAGATTCCTGCAAATTTGCAGTTCGAGGCCCGAGAAGCACTCTCCGGCCAACATGCCCAACTGCAGCAACAGCTCCCAAACAGAATGAGCCAGGACACAAAGACCTAGCTGGCCTGAAGGGCCCCCAGGGGGCCCCCAAGTAGGCCCTCTCCATTTGGGTCTGGGGGCTTTCTTTAGGCTGAGAACCTGGGAGATACCAGCAAGGTTGCAGTTCGCGGCCCGAGAAGCACTCTCCGGCCAACATGCCCAATATCCAGCAACAGCTCCCAAAGCGAAGGAGCCAGGACCCAAAGACCTAGCTGGCCTGAACGGCCCCCAGAAGGCCACCAAGCAGCCCCTCTCCATTTGGGTCTGGGGGCTTTCGTTGGGCATGTATACCTGAGAGGTACCTGCAAGTTACAGTTCGCGGCCCGAGAAGCACTCTCCGCCCAACATGCCCAACTGCAGCAACAGCTCCCAAAGCGAAGGAGCCAGGACACAAAGACCTAGCTGGCCTGAAGGGCCCCCAGGGGGCCCCCAAGCAGCCCCTCTCAATTTGGGTCTGGGGGCTTTCGTTGGGCCGGGAACCTGGGAGAATCCTGCAAGGTTGCAGTTCGCGGCCCGAGAAGCACTCTCCGGCCAACATGCCCAACTGCAGCAACAGCTCCCAAACCGAAGGAGCCAGGACACAAAGACCTAGCTGGCCTGAAGGGCCCCCAGGGGGGCACAAAGAAGTCCCTCTCAATTTGGGTCTGGGGGCTTTTGTTGGGCCGGGAACCTGGGAGAATCCTGCAAGGTTGCAGTTCGCGGCCCGAGAAGCACTCTCCGGCCAACATGCCCAACTGCAGCAACAGCTCCCAAACCGAAGGAGCCAGGACCCAAAGACCTAGCTGGCCTGAAGGGCCCCCAGGGGGCCCCCAAGCAGCCCCTCTCAATTTGGGTCTGGGGGCTTTAGTTGGGCCGGGAACCTGGGAGAATCCTGCAAGGTTGCAGTTCGCGGCCCGAGAAGCACTCTCCGGCCAACATGCCCAACTGCAGCAACAGCTCCCAAAGCGAAGGAGCCAGGACACAAAGACCTAGCTGGCCTGAAGGGCCCCCAGGGGGCCCCCAAGCAGCCCCTCTCCATTTGGGTCTGGGGGCTTTCGTTGGGCCGGGAACCTGGGAGGTACCTGCAAGGTTGCAGTTCGAGGCCCGAGAAGCACTCTCCGGCCAACATGCCCAACTGCAGCAACAGCTCCCAAACCGAAGAAGCCAGGACACAAAGACCTAGCTGGCCTGAAGGGCCCCCAGGGGGCCCCCAAGTAGGCCCTCTCCATTTGGGTCTGGGGGCTTTCTTTAGGCTGAGAACCTGGGAGATACCAGCAAGGTTGCAGTTCGCGGCCCGAGAAGCACTCTCCGGCCAACATGCCCAATATCCAGCAACAGCTCCCAAAGCGAAGGAGCCAGGACCCAAAGACCTAGCTGGCCTGAAGGGCCCCCAGGGGGCCCCCAAGCAGCCCCTCTCCATTTGGGTCTGGGGGCTTTCGTTGGGCATGTATACCTGAGAGGTACCTGCAAGTTACAGTTCGCGGCCCGAGAAGCACTCTCCGCCCAACATGCCCAACTGCAGCAACAGCTCCCAAAGCGAAGGAGCCAGGACCCAAAGACCTAGCTGGCCTGAAGGGCCCCCAGGGGGCCCCCAAGCAGCCCCTCTCCATTTGGGTCTGGGGGCTTTCGTTGGGCCGGGAACCTGGGAGAATCCTGCAAGGTTGCAGTTCGCGGCCCGAGAAGCACTCTCCGGCCAACATGCCCAACTGCAGCAACAGCTCCCAAAGCGAAGGAGCCAGGACCCAAAGACCTAGCTGGCCTGAAGGGCCCCCAGGGGGCCCCCAAGCAGCCCCTCTCAATTTGGGTCTGGGGGCTTTCGTTGGGCCGGGAACCTGGGAGAATCCTGCAAGGTTGCAGTTCGCGGCCGGAGAAGCACTCTCCGGCCAACATGCCCAACTGCAGCAACAGCTCCCAAACCGAAGGAGCCAGGACCCAAAGACCTAGCTGGCCTGAAGGGCCCCCAGGGGGGCACAAAGAAGTCCCTCTCAATTTGGGTCTGGGGGCTTTCGTTGGGCCGGGAACCTGGGAGAATCCTGCAAGGTTGCAGTTCGCGGCCCGAGAAGCACTCTCCGGCCAACATGCCCAACTGCAGCAACAGCTCCCAAAGCGAAGGAGCCAGGACCCAAAGACCTAGCTGGCCTGAAGGGCCCCCAGGGGGCCCCCAAGCAGCCCCTCTCCATTTGGGTCTGGGGGCTTTCGTTGGGCTGGGAACCTGGGAGGTACCTGCAAGGTTGCAGTTCGCGGCCCGAGAAGCACTCTCCGGCCAACATGCCCAACTGCAGCAACAGCTCCCAAAGCGAAGGAGCCAGGACCCAAAGACCTAGCTGGCCTGAAGGGCCCCCAGGGGGCCCCCAAGCAGCCCCTCTCCATTTGGGTCTGGGGGCTTTCGTTGGGCCGGGAACCTGGGAGATTCCTGCAAATTTGCAGTTCGAGGCCCGAGAAGCACTCTCCGGCCAACATGCCCAACTGCAGCAACAGCTCCCAAACAGAATGAGCCAGGACACAAAGACCTAGCTGGCCTGAAGGGCCCCCAGGGGGCCCCCAAGTAGGCCCTCTCCATTTGGGTCTGGGGGCTTTCTTTAGGCTGAGAACCTGGGAGATACAAGCAAGGTTGCAGTTCGCGGCCCGAGAAGCACTCTCCGGCCAACATGCCCAATATCCAGCAACAGCTCCCAAAGCGAAGGAGCCAGGACCCAAAGACCTAGCTGGCCTGAACGGCCCCCAGAAGGCCACCAAGCAGCCCCTCTCCATTTGGGTCTGGGGGCTTTCGTTGGGCATGTATACCTGAGAGGTACCTGCAAGTTACAGTTCGCGGCCCGAGAAGCACTCTCCGCCCAACATGCCCAACTGCAGCAACAGCTCCCAAAGCGAAGGAGCCAGGACACAAAGACCTAGCTGGCCTGAAGGGCCCCCAGGGGGCCCCCAAGCAGCCCCTCTCAATTTGGGTCTGGGGGCTTTCATTGGGCCGGGAACCTGGGAGAATCCTGCAAGGTTGCAGTTCGCGGCCCGAGAAGCACTCTCCGGCCAACATGCCCAACTGCAGCAACAGCTCCCAAACCGAAGGAGCCAGGACACAAAGACCTAGCTGGCCTGAAGGGCCCCCAGGGGGGCACAAAGAAGTCCCTCTCAATTTGGGTCTGGGGGCTTTTGTTGGGCCGGGAACCTGGGAGAATCCTGCAAGGTTGCAGTTCGCGGCCCGAGAAGCACTCTCCGGCCAACATGCCCAACTGCAGCAACAGCTCCCAAACCGAAGGAGCCAGGACCCAAAGACCTAGCTGGCCTGAAGGGCCCCCAGGGGGCCCCCAAGCAGCCCCTCTCAATTTGGGTCTGGGGGCTTTAGTTGGGCCGGGAACCTGGGAGAATCCTGCAAGGTTGCAGTTCGCGGCCCGAGAAGCACTCTCCGGCCAACATGCCCAACTGCAGCAACAGCTCCCAAACCGAAGGAGCCAGGACCCAAAGACCTAGCTGGCCTGAAGGGCCCCCAGGGGGCCCCCAAGCAGCCCCTCTCCATTTGGGTCTGGGGGCTTTTGTTGGGCCGGGAACCTGGGAGATTCCTGCAAGGTTGCAGTTCGAGGCCCGAGAAGCACTCTCCGCCCAACATGCCCATCGTCAACAACAGCTCCCAAACCGAATGAGCCAGGACACAAAGACCTAGCTGGCCTGAAGGGCCCCCAGGGGGCCCCCAAGCAGCCCCTCTCCATTTGGGTCTGGGGGCTTTCTTTAGGATGAGAACCTGGGAGATACCAGCAAGGTTGCAGTTCGCGGCCCGAGAAGCACTCTCCGGCCAACATGCCCAATATCCAGCAACAGCTCCCAAAGCGAAGGAGCCAGGACCCAAAGACCTAGCTGGCCTGAAGGGCCCCCAGAAGGCCACCAAGCAGCCCCTCTCCATTTGGGTCTGGGGGCTTTCGTTGGGCATGTATACCTGAGAGGTACCTGCAAGTTACAGTTCGCGGCCCGAGAAGCACTCTCCGCCCAACATGACCAACTGCAGCAACAGCTCCCAAAGCGAAGGAGGCAGGACCCAAAGACCTAGCTGGCCTGAAGGGCCCCCAGGGGGCCCCCAAGCAGCCCCTCTCCATTTGGGTCTGGGGGCTTTCGTTGGGCCGAGAACCTGGGAGAATCCTGCAAGGTTGCAGTTCGCGGCCCGAGAAGCACTCTCCGGCCAACATGCCCAACTGCAGCAACAGCTCCCAAACCGAAGGAGCCAGGACCCAAAGACCTAGCTGGCCTGAAGGGCCCCCAGGGGGCCCCCAAGCAGCCCCTCTCAATTTGGGTCTGGGGGCTTTCGTTGGGCCGGGAACCTGGGAGGTACCTGCAAGGTTGCAGTTCGCGGCCCGAGAAGCACTCTCCGGCCAACATGCCCAACTGCAGCAACAGCTTCCAAACCGAATGAGCCAGGACACAAAGACCTAGCTGGCCTGAAGGTCCCCCAGGGGGCCCCCAAGTAGGCCCTCTCCATTTGGGTCTGGGGGCTTTCTTTAGGCTGAGAACCTGGGAGATACCAGCAAGTTTGCATTTCGCGGCCCGAGAAGCACTCTCCGGCCAACATGCCCAATATCCAGCAACAGCTCCCAAAGCGAAGGAGCCAGGACCCAAAGACCTAGCTGGCCTGAAGGGCCCCCAGGGGGCCCCCAAGCAGCCCCTCTCCATTTGGGTCTGGGGGCTTTCGTTGGGCCGGGAACCTGGGAGGTACCTGCAAGGTTGCAGTTCGCGGCCCGAGAAGCACTCTCCGGCCAACATGCCCAACTGCAGCAACAGCTCCCAAAGCGAAGGAGCCAGGACCCAAAGACCTAGCTGGCCTGAAGGGCCCCCAGGGGGCCCCCAAGCAGCCCCTCTCCATTTGGGTCTGGGGGCTTTTGTTGGGCCGGGAACCTGGGAGATTCCTGCAAGGTTGCAGTTCGAGGCCCGAGAAGCACTCTCCGGCCAACATGCCCATCGTCAACAACAGCTCCCAAACCGAATGAGCCAGGACACAAAGACCTAGCTGGCCTGAAGGGCCCCCGGGGGCCCCCAAGCAGCCCCTCTCCATTTGGGTCTGGGGGCTTTCTTTAGGCTGAGAACCTGGGAGATACCAGCAAGGTTGCAGTTCGCGGCCCGAGAAGCACTCTCCGGCCAACATGCCCAATATCCAGAAACAGCTCCCAAGGCGAAGGAGCCAGGACCCAAAGACCTAGCTGGCCTGAAGGGCCCCCAGAAGGCCACCAAGCAGCCCCTCTCCATTTGGGTCTGGGGGCTTTCGTTGGGCATGTATACCTGAGAGGTACCTGCAAGGTTGCAGTTCGCGGCCCGAGAAGCACTCTCCGGCCAACATGCCCAACTGCAGCAACAGCTCCCAAACCGAAGAAGCCAGGACACAAAGACCTAGCTGGCCTGAAGGGCCCCCAGGTGGCCCCCAAGTAGGCCCTCTCCATTTGGGTCTGGGGGCTTTCTTTAGGCTGAGAACCTGGGAGATACCAGCAAGGTTGCAGTTCGCGGCCCGAGAAGCACTCTCCGGCCAACATGCCCAATATCCAGCAACAGCTCCCAAAGCGAAGGAGCCAGGACCCAAAGACCTAGCTGGCCTGAAGGGCCCCCAGGGGGCCCCCAAGCAGCCCCTCTCCATTTGGGTCTGGGGGCTTTCGTTGGGCATGTATACCTGAGAGGTACCTGCAAGTTACAGTTCGCGGCCCGAGAAGCACTCTCCGCCCAACATGCCCAACTGCAGCAACAGCTCCCAAAGCGAAGGAGCCAGGACCCAAAGACCTAGCTGGCCTGAAGGGCCCCCAGGGGGCCCCCAAGCAGCCCCTCTCAATTTGAGTCTGGGGGCTTTCGTTGGGCCGGGAACCTGGGAGAATCCTGCAAGGTTGCAGTTCGCGGCCCGAGAAGCACTCTCCGGCCAACATGCCCAACTGCAGCAACAGCTCCCAAACCGAAGGAGCCAGGACACAAAGACCTAGCTGGCCTGAAGGGCCCCCAGGGGGCCCCCAAGCAGCCCCTCTCAATTTGGGTCTGGGGGCTTTCGTTGGGCCGGGAACCTGGGAGAATCCTGCAAGGTTGCAGTTCGCGGCCGGAGAAGCACTCTCCGGCCAACATGCCCAACTGCAGCAACAGCTCCCAAAGCGAAGGAGCCAGGACCCAAAGACCTAGCTGGCCTGAAGGGCCCCCAGGGGGGCACAAAGAAGTCCCTCTCAATTTGGGTCTGGGGGCTTTCGTTGGGCCGGGAACCTGGGAGAATCCTGCAAGGTTGCAGTTCGCGGCCCGAGAAGCACTCTCCGGCCAACATGCCCAACTGCAGCAACAGCTCCCAAAGCGAAGGAGCCAGGACCCAAAGACCTAGCTGGCCTGAAGGGCCCCCAGGGGGCCCCCAAGCAGCCCCTCTCCATTTGGGTCTGGGGGCTTTCGTTGGGCTGGGAACCTGGGAGGTACCTGCAAGGTTGCAGTTCGCGGCCCGAGAAGCACTCTCCGGCCAACATGCCCAACTGCAGCAACAGCTCCCAAAGCGAAGGAGCCAGGACCCAAAGACCTAGCTGGCCTGAAGGGCCCCCAGGGGGCCCCCAAGCAGCCCCTCTCCATTTGGGTCTGGGGGCTTTCGTTGGGCCGGGAACCTGGGAGATTCCTGCAAATTTGCAGTTCGAGGCCCGAGAAGCACTCTCCGGCCAACATGCCCAACTGCAGCAACAGCTCCCAAACAGAATGAGCCAGGACACAAAGACCTAGCTGGCCTGAAGGGCCCCCAGGGGGCCCCCAAGTAGGCCCTCTCCATTTGGGTCTGGGGGCTTTCTTTAGGCTGAGAACCTGGGAGATACCAGCAAGGTTGCAGTTCGCGGCCCGAGAAGCACTCTCCGGCCAACATGCCCAATATCCAGCAACAGCTCCCAAAGCGAAGGAGCCAGGACCCAAAGACCTAGCTGGCCTGAACGGCCCCCAGAAGGCCACCAAGCAGCCCCTCTCCATTTGGGTCTGGGGGCTTTCGTTGGGCATGTATACCTGAGAGGTACCTGCAAGTTACAGTTCGCGGCCCGAGAAGCACTCTCCGCCCAACATGCCCAACTGCAGCAACAGCTCCCAAAGCGAAGGAGCCAGGACACAAAGACCTAGCTGGCCTGAAGGGCCCCCAGGAGGCCCCCAAGCAGCCCCTCTCAATTTGGGTCTGGGGGCTTTCGTTGGGCCGGGAACCTGGGAGAATCCTGCAAGGTTGCAGTTCGCGGCCCGAGAAGCACTCTCCGGCCAACATGCCCAACTGCAGCAACAGCTCCCAAACCGAAGGAGCCAGGACACAAAGACCTAGCTGGCCTGAAGGGCCCCCAGGGGGGCACAAAGAAGTCCCTCTCAATTTGGGTCTGGGGGCTTTTGTTGGGCCGGGAACCTGGGAGAATCCTGCAAGGTTGCAGTTCGCGGCCCGAGAAGCACTCTCCGGCCAACATGCCCAACTGCAGCAACAGCTCCCAAACCGAAGGAGCCAGGACCCAAAGACCTAGCTGGCCTGAAGGGCCCCCAGGGGGCCCCCAAGCAGCCCCTCTCAATTTGGGTCTGGGGGCTTTAGTTGGGCCGGGAACCTGGGAGAATCCTGCAAGGTTGCAGTTCGCGGCCCGAGAAGCACTCTCCGGCCAACATGCCCAACTGCAGCAACAGCTCCCAAACCGAAGGAGCCAGGACCCAAAGACCTAGCTGGCCTGAAGGGCCCCCAGGGGGCCCCCAAGCAGCCCCTCTCCATTTGGGTCTGGGGGCTTTTGTTGGGCCGGGAACCTGGGAGATTCCTGCAAGGTTGCAGTTCGAGGCCCGAGAAGCACTCTCCGCCCAACATGCCCATCGTCAACAACAGCTCCCAAACCGAATGAGCCAGGACACAAAGACCTAGCTGGCCTGAAGGGCCCCCAGGGGGCCCCCAAGCAGCCCCTCTCCATTTGGGTCTGGGGGCTTTCTTTAGGATGAGAACCTGGGAGATACCAGCAAGGTTGCAGTTCGCGGCCCGAGAAGCACTCTCCGGCCAACATGCCCAACTGCAGCAACAGCTCCCAAACCGAAGGAGCCAGGACCCAAAGACCTAGCTGGCCTGAAGGGCCCCCAGGGGGCCCCCAAGCAGCCCCTCTCCATTTGGGTCTGGGGGCTTTCGTTGGGCCGGGAACCTGGGAGAATCCTGCAAGGTTGCAGTTCGCGGCCCGAGAAGCACTCTCCGGCCAACATGCCCAACTGCAGCAACAGCTCCCAAAGCGAAGGAGCCAGGACCCAAAGACCTAGCTGGCCTGAAGGGCCCCCAGGGGGCCCCCAAGCAGCCCCTCTCCATTTGGGTCTGGGGGCTTTCGTTGGGCCGGGAACCTGGGAGATTCCTGCAAATTTGCAGTTCGAGGCCCGAGAAGCACTCTCCGGCCAACATGCCCAACTGCAGCAACAGCTCCCAAACCGAAGGAGCCAGGACCCAAAGACCTAGCTGGCCTGAAGGGCCCCCAGGGGGCCCCCAAGCAGCCCCTCTCCATTTGGGTCTGGGGGCTTTCGTTGGGCCGGGAACCTGGGAGGTACCTGCAAGGTTGCAGTTCGCGGCCCGAGAAGCACTCTCCGGCCAACATGCCCAACTGCAGCAACAGCTCCCAAAGCGAAGGAGCCAGGACCCAAAGACCTAGCTGGCCTGAAGGGCCCCCAGGGGGCCCCCAAGCAGCCCCTCTCAATTTGGGTCTGGGGGCTTTCGTTGGGCCGGGAACCTGGGAGAATCCTGCAAGGTTGCAGTTTGCGGCCCGAGAAGCACTCTCCGGCCAACATGCCCAACTGCAGCAACAGCTCCCAAAGCGAAGGAGCCAGGACCCAAAGACCTAGCTGGCCTGAAGGGCCCCCAGGGGGCCCCCAAGCAGCCCCTCTCCATTTGGGTCTGGGGGCTTTCGTTGGGCCGGGAACCTGGGAGAATCCTGCAAGGTTGCAGTTCGCGGCCGGAGAAGCACTCTCCGGCCAACATGCCCAACTGCAGCAACAGCTCCCAAACCGAAGGAGCCAGGACCCAAAGACCTAGCTGGCCTGAAGGGCCCCCAGGGGGGCACAAAGAAGTCCCTCTCAATTTGGTTCTGGGGGCTTTCGTTGGGCCGGGAACCTGGGAGAATCCTGCAAGGTTACAGTTCGCGGCCCGAGAAGCACTCTCCGGCCAACATGCCCAACTGCAGCAACAGCTCCCAAAGCGAAGGAGCCAGGACCCAAAGACCTAGCTGGCCTGAAGGGGCCCCAGGGGGCCCCCAAGCAGCCCCTCTCCATTTGGGTCTGGGGGCTTTCGTTGGGCCGGGAACCTGGGAGGTACCTGCAAGGTTGCAGTTCGCGGCCCGAGAAGCACTCTCCGGCCAACATGCCCAACTGCAGCAACAGCTCCCAAAGCGAAGGAGCCAGGACCCAAAGACCTAGCTGGCCTGAAGGGCCCCCAGGGGGCCCCCAAGCAGCCCCTCTCCATTTGGGTCTGGGGCCTTTCGTTGGGCCGGGAACCTGGGAGATTCCTGCAAATTTGCAGTTCGAGGCCCGAGAAGCACTCTCCGGCCAACATGCCCAACTGCAGCAACAGCTCCCAAACCGAATGAGCCAGGACACAAAGACCTAGCTGGCCTGAAGGGCCCCCAGGGGGCCCCCAAGTAGGCCCTCTCCATTTGGGTCTGGGGGCTTTCTTTAGGCTGAGAACCTGGGAGATACCAGCAAGGTTGCAGTTCGCGGCCCGAGAAGCACTCTCCGGCCAACATGCCCAATATCCAGCAACAGCTCCCAAAGCGAAGGAGCCAGGACCCAAAGACCTAGCTGGCCTGAAGGGCCCCCAGAAGGCCACCAAGCAGCCCCTCTCCATTTGGGTCTGGGGGCTTTCGTTGGGCATGTATACCTGAGAGGTACCTGCAAGTTACAGTTCGCGGCCCGAGAAGCACTCTCCGCCCAACATGCCCAACTGCAGCAACAGCTCCCAAAGCGAAGGAGCCAGGACCCAAAGACCTAGCTGGCCTGAAGGGCCCCCAGGGGGCCCCCAAGCAGCCCCTCTCCATTTGGGTCTGGGGGCTTTCGTTGGGCCGGGAACCTGGGAGAATCCTGCAAGGTTGCAGTTCGCGGCCCGAGAAGCACTCTCCGGCCAACATGCCCAACTGCAGCAACAGCTCCCAAAGCGAAGGAGCCAGGACCCAAAGACCTAGCTGGCCTGAAGGGCCCCCAGGGGGCCCCCAAGCAGCCCCTCTCCATTTGGGTCTGGGGGCTTTCGTTGGGCCGGGAACCTGGGAGAATCCTGCAAGGTTGCAGTTCGCGGCCGGAGAAGCACTCTCCGGCCAACATGCCCAACTGCAGCAACAGCTCCCAAACCGAAGGAGCCAGGACCCAAAGACCTAGCTGGCCTGAAGGGCCCCCAGGGGGGCACAAAGAAGTCCCTCTCAATTTGGGTCTGGGGGCTTTCGTTGGGCCGGGAACCTGGGAGAATCCTGCAAGGTTGCAGTTCGCGGCCCGAGAAGCACTCTCCGGCCAACATGCCCAACTGCAGCAACAGCTCCCAAAGCGAAGGAGCCAGGACCCAAAGACCTAGCTGGCCTGATGGGCCCCCAGGGGGCCCCCAAGCAGCCCCTCTCCATTTGGGTCTGGGGGCTTTCGTTGGGCATGTATACCTGAGAGGTACCTGCAAGGTTGCAGTTCGCGGCCCGAGAAGCACTCTCCGGCCAACATGCCCAACTGCAGCAACAGCTCCCAAAGCGAAGGAGCCAGGACCCAAAGACCTAGCTGGCCTGAAGGGCCCCCAGGGGGCCCCCAAGCAGCCCCTCTCCATTTGGGTCTGGGGGCTTTCGTTGGGCCGGGAACCTGGGAGATTCCTGCAAATTTGCAGTTCGAGGCCCGAGAAGCACTCTCCGGCCAACATGCCCAACTGCAGCAACAGCTCCCAAACAGAATGAGCCAGGACACAAAGACCTAGCTGGCCTGAAGGGCCCCCAGGGGGCCCCCAAGTAGGCCCTCTCCATTTGGGTCTGGGGGCTTTCTTTAGGCTGAGAACCTGGGAGATACCAGCAAGGTTGCAGTTCGCGGCCCGAGAAGCACTCTCCGGCCAACATGCCCAATATCCAGCAACAGCTCCCAAAGCGAAGGAGCCAGGACCCAAAGACCTAGCTGGCCTGAAGGGCCCCCAGAAGGCCACCAAGCAGCCCCTCTCCATTTGGGTCTGGGGGCTTTCGTTGGGCATGTATACCTGAGAGGTACCTGCAAGTTACAGTTCGCGGCCCGAGAAGCACTCTCCGCCCAACATGCCCAACTGCAGCAACAGCTCCCAAAGCGAAGGAGCCAGGACACAAAGACCTAGCTGGCCTGAAGGGCCCCCAGGGGGCCCCCAAGCAGCCCCTCTCCATTTGGGTCTGGGGGCTTTCGTTGGGCCGGGAACCTGGGAGAATCCTGCAAGGTTGCAGTTCGCGGCCCGAGAAGCACTCTCCGGCCAACATGCCCAACTGCAGCAACAGCTCCCAAACCGAAGGAGCCAGGACACAAAGACCTAGCTGGCCTGAAGGGCCCCCAGGGGGGCACAAAGAAGTCCCTCTCAATTTGGGTCTGGGGGCTTTTGTTGGGCCGGGAACCTGGGAGAATCCTGCAAGGTTGCAGTTCGCGGCCCGAGAAGCACTCTCCGGCCAACATGCCCAACTGCAGCAACAGCTCCCAAAGCGAAGGAGCCAGGACCCAAAGACCTAGCTGGCCTGAAGGGCCCCCAGGGGGCCCCCAAGCAGCCCCTCTCCATTTGGGTCTGGGGGCTTTTGTTGGGCCGGGAACCTGGGAGATTCCTGCAAGGTTGCAGTTCGAGGCCCGAGAAGCACTCTCCGCCCAACATGCCCATCGTCAACAACAGCTCCCAAACCGAAGGAGCCAGGACACAAAGACCTAGCTGGCCTGAAGGGCCCCCAGGGGGCCCCCAAGCAGCCCCTCTCCATTTGGGTCTGGGGGCTTTCTTTAGGATGAGAACCTGGGAGATACCAGCAAGGTTGCAGTTCGCGGCCCGAGAAGCACTCTCCGGCCAACATGCCCAATATCCAGCAACAGCTCCCAAAGCGAAGGAGCCAGGACCCAAAGACCTAGCTGGCCTGAAGGGCCCCCATGGGGCCCCCAAGCAGCCCCTCTCCATTTGGGTCTGGGGGCTTTCGTTGGGCATGTATACCTGAGAGGTACCTGCAAGTTACAGTTCGCGGCCCGAGAAGCACTCTCCGCCCAACATGACCAACTGCAGCAACAGCTCCCAAAGCGAAGGAGGCAGGACCCAAAGACCTAGCTGGCCTGAAGGGCCCCCAGGGGGCCCCCAAGCAGCCCCTCTCCATTTGGGTCTGGGGGCTTTCGTTGGGCCGGGAACCTGGGAGGTACCTGCAAGGTTGCAGTTCGCGGCCCGAGAAGCACTCTCCGGCCAACATGCCCAACTGCAGCAACAGCTCCCAAAGCGAAGGAGCCAGGACCCAAAGACCTAGCTGGCCTGAAGGGCCCCCAGGGGGGCACAAAGAAGTCCCTCTCAATTTGGGTCTGGGGGCTTTCGTTGGGCCGGGAACCTGGGAGAATCCTGCAAGGTTGCAGTTCGCGGCCCGAGAAGCACTCTCCGGCCAACATGCCCAACTGCAGCAACAGCTCCCAAAGCGAAGGAGCCAGGACCCAAAGACCTAGCTGGCCTGAAGGGGCCCCAGGGGGCCCCCAAGCAGCCCCTCTCCATTTGGGTCTGGGGGCTTTCGTTGGGCCGGGAACCTGGGAGGTACCTGCAAGGTTGCAGTTCGCGGCCCGAGAAGCACTCTCCGGCCAACATGCCCAACTGCAGCAACAGCTCCCAAAGCGAAGGAGCCAGGACCCAAAGACCTAGCTGGCCTGAAGGGCCCCCAGGGGGCCCCCAAGCAGCCCCTCTCCATTTGGGTCTGGGGGCTTTCGTTGGGCCGGGAACCTGGGAGATTCCTGCAAATTTGCAGTTCGAGGCCCGAGAAGCACTCTCCGGCCAACATGCCCAACTGCAGCAACAGCTCCCAAACCGAATGAGCCAGGACACAAAGACCTAGCTGGCCTGAAGGGCCCCCAGGGGGCCACCAAGTAGGCCCTCTCCATTTGGGTCTGGGGGCTTTCTTTAGGCTGAGAACCTGGGAGATACCAGCAAGGTTGCAGTTCGCGGCCCGAGAAGCACTCTCCGGCCAACATGCCCAATATCCAGCAACAGCTCCCAAAGCGAAGGAGCCAGGACCCAAAGACCTAGCTGGCCTGAAGGGCCCCCAGAAGGCCACCAAGCAGCCCCTCTCCATTTGGGTCTGGGGGCTTTCGTTGGGCATGTATACCTGAGAGGTACCTGCAAGTTACAGTTCGCGGCCCGAGAAGCACTCTCCGCCCAACATGCCCAACTGCAGCAACAGCTCCCAAAGCGAAGGAGCCAGGACACAAAGACCTAGCTGGCCTGAAGGGCCCCCAGGGGGCCCCCAAGCAGCCCCTCTCAATTTGGGTCTGGGGGCTTTCGTTGGGCCGGGAACCTGGGAGGTACCTGCAAGGTTGCAGTTCGCGGCCCGAGAAGCACTCTCCGGCCAACATGCCCAACTGCAGCAACAGCTCCCAAACCGAAGGAGCCAGGACACAAAGACCTAGCTGGCCTGAAGGGCCCCCAGGGGGGCACAAAGAAGTCCCTCTCAATTTGGGTCTGGGGGCTTCTGTTGGGCCGGGAACCTGGGAGAATCCTGCAAGGTTGCAGTTCGCGGCCCGAGAAGCACTCTCCGGCCAACATGCCCAACTGCAGCAACAGCTCCCAAACCGAAGGAGCCAGGACCCAAAGACCTAGCTGGCCTGAAGGGCCCCCAGGGGGGCACAAAGAAGTCCCTCTCAATTTGGGTCTGGGGGCTTTCGTTGGGCCGGGAACCTGGGAGAATCCTGCAAGGTTGCAGTTCGCGGCCCGAGAAGCACTCTCCGGCCAACATGCCCAACTGCAGCAACAGCTCCCAAAGCGAAGGAGCCAGGACCCAAAGACCTAGCTGGCCTGAAGGGCCCCCAGGGGGCCCCCAAGCAGCCCCTCTCCATTTGGGTCTGGGGGCTTTCGTTGGGCCGGGAACCTGGGAGGTACCTGCAAGGTTGCAGTTCGCGGCCCGAGAATCACTCTCCGGCCAACATGCCCAACTGCAGCAACAGCTCCCAAAGTGAAGGAGCCAGGACCCAAAGACCTAGCTGGCCTGAAGGGCCCCCATGGGGCCCCCAAGCAGCCCCTCTCCATTTGGGTCTGGGGGCTTTCGTTGGGCCGGGAACCTGGGAGATTCCTGCAAA
This sequence comes from Gallinula chloropus, assembly GCF_964237585.1. NCBI lineage: Eukaryota > Metazoa > Chordata > Aves > Gruiformes > Rallidae > Gallinula > Gallinula chloropus. Next base: position 91,720 of record NW_028168800.1, read on the forward strand.
TTTGCAGTTCGAGGCCCGAGAAGCACTCTCCGGCCAACATGCCCAACTGCAGCAACAGCTCCCAAAGCGAAGGAGCCAGGACACAAAGACCTAGCTGGCCTGAAGGGCCCCCAGGGGGCCCCCAAGTAGGCCCTCTCCATTTGGGTCTGGGGGCTTTCTTTAGGCTGAGAACCTGGGAGATACCAGCAAGGTTGCAGTTCGCGGCCCGAGAAGCACTCTCCGGCCAACATGCCCAATATCCAGCAACAGCTCCCAAAGCGAAGGAGCCAGGACCCAAAGACCTAGCTGGCCTGAAGGGCCCCCAGAAGGCCACCAAGCAGCCCCTCTCCATTTGGGTCTGGGGGCTTTCGTTGGGCATGTATACCTGAGAGGTAGCTGCAAGTTACAGTTCGCGGCCCGAGAAGCACTCTCCGCCCAACATGCCCAACTGCAGCAACAGCTCCCAAAGCGAAGGAGCCAGGACACAAAGACCTAGCTGGCCTGAAGGGCCCCCAGGGGGCCCCCAAGCAGCCCCTCTCAATTTGGGTCTGGGGGCTTTCGTTGGGCCGGGAAACTGGGAGAATCCTGCAAGGTTGCAGTTCGCGGCCCGAGAAGCACTCTCCGGCCAACATGCCCAACTGCAGCAACAGCTCCCAAACCGAAGGAGCCAGGACCCAAAGACCTAGCTGGCCTGAAGGGCCCCCAGGGGGCCCCCAAGCAGCCCCTCTCAATTTGGGTCTGGGGGCTTTCGTTGGGCTGGGAACCTGGGAGAATCCTGCAAGGTTGCAGTTCGCGGCCGGAGAAGCACTCTCCGGCCAACATGCCCAACTGCAGCAACAGCTCCCAAAGCGAAGGAGCCAGGACCCAAAGACCTAGCTGGCCTGAAGGGCCCCCAGGGGGGCACAAAGAAGTCCCTCTCAATTTGGGTCTGGGGGCTTTCGTTGGGCCGGGAACCTGGGAGAATCCTGCAAGGTTGCAGTTCGCGGCCCGAGAAGCACTCTCCGGCCAACATGCCCAACTGCAGCAACAGCTCCCAAAGCGAAGGAGCCAGGACCCAAAGACCTAGCTGGCCTGAAGGGGCCCCAGGGGGCCCCCAAGCAGCCCCTCTCCATTTGGGTCTGGGGGCTTTCGTTGGGCCGGGAAGCTGGGAGGTACCTGCAAGGTTGCAGTTCGCGGCCGGAGAAGCACTCTCCGGCCAACATGCCCAACTGCAGCAACAGCTCCCAAAGCGAAGGAGCCAGGACCCAAAGACCTAGCTGGCCTGAAGGGCCCCCAGGGGGCCCCCAAGCAGCCCCTCTCCATTTGGGTCTGGGGGCTTTCGTTGGGCCGGGAACCTGGGAGATTCCTGCAAATTTGCAGTTCGAGGCCCGAGAAGCACTCTCCGGCCAACATGCCCAACTGCAGCAACAGCTCCCAAACCGAATGAGCCAGGACACAAAGACCTAGCTGGCCTGAAGGGCCCCCAGGGGGCCCCCAAGTAGGCCCTCTCCATTTGGGTCTGGGGGCTTTCTTTAGGCTGAGAACCTGGGAGATACCAGCAAGGTTGCAGTTCGCGGCCCGAGAAGCACTCTCCGGCCAACATGCCCAATATCCAGCAACAGCTCCCAAAGCGAAGGAGCCAGGACCCAAAGACCTAGCTGGCCTGAAGGGCCCCCAGAAGGCCACCAAGCAGCCCCTCTCCATTTGGGTCCGGGGGCTTTCGTTGGGCATGTATACCTGAGAGGTACCTGCAAGTTACAGTTCGCGGCCCGAGAAGCACTCTCCGCCCAACATGCCCAACTGCAGCAACAGCTCCCAAAGCGAAGGAGCCAGGACACAAAGACCTAGCTGGCCTGAAGGGCCCCCAGGGGGCCCCCAAGCAGCCCCTCTCAATTTGGGTCTGGGGGCTTTCGTTGGGCCGGGAACCTGGGAGGTACCTGCAAGGTTGCAGTTCGCGGCCCGAGAAGCACTCTCCGGCCAACATGCCCAACTGCAGCAACAGCTCCCAAAGCGAAGGAGCCAGGACCCAAAGACCTAGCTGGCCTGAAGGGCCCCCAGGGGGGCACAAAGAAGTCCCTCTCAATTTGGGTCTGGGGGCTTTTGTTGGGCCGGGAACCTGGGAGAATCCTGCAAGGTTGCAGTTCGCGGCCCGAGAAGCACTCTCCGGCCAACATGCCCAACTGCAGCAACAGCTCCCAAAGCGAAGGAGCCAGGACCCAAAGACCTAGCTGGCCTGAAGGGCCCCCAGGGGGGCACAAAGAAGTCCCTCTCAATTTGGGTCTGGGGGCTTTTGTTGGGCCGGGAACCTGGGAGAATCCTGCAAGGTTGCAGTTCGCGGCCCGAGAAGCACTCTCCGGCCAACATGCCCAACTGCAGCAACAGCTCCCAAACCGAAGGAGCCAGGACCCAAAGACCTAGCTGGCCTGAAGGGCCCCCAGGGGGCCCCCAAGCAGCCCCTCTCCATTTGGGTCTGGGGGCTTTCGTTGGGCCGGGAACCTGGGAGGTACCTGCAAGGTTGCAGTTCGCGGCCCGAGAATCACTCTCCGGCCAACATGCCCAACTGCAGCAACAGCTCCCAAAGCGAAGGAGCCAGGACCCAAAGACCTAGCTGGCCTGAAGGGCCCCCAGGGGGCCCCCAAGCAGCCCCTCTCCATTTGGGTCTGGGGGCTTTCGTTGGGCCGGGAACCTGGGAGATTCCTGCAAATTTGCAGTTCGAGGCCCGAGAAGCACTCTCCGGCCAACATGCCCAACTGCAGCAACAGCTCCCAAACAGAATGAGCCAGGACACAAAGACCTAGCTGGCCTGAAGGGCCCCCAGGGGGCCCCCAAGTAGGCCCTCTCCATTTGGGTCTGGGGGCTTTCTTTAGGCTGAGAACCTGGGAGATACCAGCAAGGTTGCAGTTCGCGGCCCGAGAAGCACTCTCCGGCCAACATGCCCAATATCCAGCAACAGCTCCCAAAGCGAAGGAGCCAGGACCCAAAGACCTAGCTGGCCTGAAGGGCCCCCAGAAGGCCACCAAGCAGCCCCTCTCCATTTGGGTCTGGGGGCTTTCGTTGGGCATGTATACCTGAGAGGTAGCTGCAAGTTACAGTTCGCGGCCCGAGAAGCACTCTCCGCCCAACATGCCCAACTGCAGCAACAGCTCCCAAAGCGAAGGAGCCAGGACACAAAGACCTAGCTGGCCTGAAGGGCCCCCAGGGGGCCCCCAAGCAGCCCCTCTCCATTTGGGTCTGGGGGCTTTCGTTGGGCCGGGAACCTGGGATGTACCTGCAAGGTTGCAGTTCGCGGCCCGAGAAGCACTCTCCGGCCAACATGCCCAACTGCAGCAACAGCTCCCAAACCGAAGGAGCCAGGACCCAAAGACCTAGCTGGCCTGAAGGGCCCCCAGGGGGCCCCCAAGCAGCCCCTCTCCATTTGGGTCTGGGGGCTTTCGTTGGGCCGGGAACCTGGGAGATTCCTGCAAATTTGCAGTTCGAGGCCCGAGAAGCACTCTCCGGCCAACATGCCCAACTGCAGCAACAGCTCCCAAAGCGAAGGAGCCAGGACCCAAAGACCTAGCTGGCCTGAAGGGCCCCCAGGGGGCCCCCAAGCAGCCCCTCTCCATTTGGGTCTGGGGGCTTTCGTTGGGCCGGGAACCTGGGAGGTACCTGCAAGGTTGCAGTTCGCGGCCCGAGAAGCACTCTCCGGCCAACATGCCCAACTGCAGCAACAGCTCCCAAAGCGAAGGAGCCAGGACCCAAAGACCTAGCTGGCCTGAAGGGCCCCCAGGGGGCCCCCAAGCAGCCCCTCTCCATTTGGGTCTGGGGGCTTTCGTTGGTCCGGGAACCTGGGAGAATCCTGCAAGGTTGCAGTTTGCGGCCCGAGAAGCACTCTCCGGCCAACATGCCCAACTGCAGCAACAGCTCCCAAAGCGAAGGAGCCAGGACCCAAAGACCTAGCTGGCCTGAAGGGCCCCCAGGGGGCCCCCAAGCAGCCCCTCTCAATTTGGGTCTGGGGGCTTTCGTTGGGCCGGGAACCTGGGAGAATCCTGCAAGGTTGCAGTTCGCGGCCGGAGAAGCACTCTCCGGCCAACATGCCCAACTGCAGCAACAGCTCCCAAACCGAAGGAGCCAGGACCCAAAGACCTAGCTGGCCTGAAGGGCCCCCAGGGGCCACAAAGAAGTCCCTCTCAATTTGGGTCTGGGGGCTTTCGTTGGGCCGGGAACCTGGGAGAATCCTGCAAGGTTGCAGTTCGCGGCCCGAGAAGCACTCTCCGTCCAACATGCCCAACTGCGGCAACAGCTCCCAAAGCGAAGGAGCCAGGACCCAAAGACCTAGCTGGCCTGAAGGGGCCCCAGGGGGCCCCCAAGCAGCCCCTCTCCATTTGGGTCTGGGGGCTTTCGTTGGGCCGGGAACCTGGGAGATTCCTGCAAATTTGCAGTTCGCGGCCCGAGAAGCACTCTCCGGCCAACATGCCCAACTGCAGCAACAGCTCCCAAACCGAATGAGCCAGGACACAAAGACCTAGCTGGCCTGAAGGGCCCCCAGGGGGCCCCCAAGTAGGCCCTCTCCATTTGGGTCTGGGGGCTTTCTTTAGGCTGAGAACCTGGGAGATACCAGCAAGGTTGCAGTTCGCGGCCCGAGAAGCACTCTCCGGCCAACATGCCCAATATCCAGCAACAGCTCCCAAAGCGAAGGAGCCAGGACCCAAAGACCTAGCTGGCCTGAAGGGCCCCCAGAAGGCCACCAAGCAGCCCCTCTCCATTTGGGTCCGGGGGCTTTCGTTGGGCATGTATACCTGAGAGGTACCTGCAAGTTACAGTTCGCGGCCCGAGAAGCACTCTCCGCCCAACATGCCCAACTGCAGCAACAGCTCCCAAAGCGAAGGAGCCAGGACCCAAAGACCTAGCTGGCCTGAAGGGCCCCCAGGGGGCCCCCAAGCAGCCCCTCTCCATTTGGGTCTGGGGGCTTTCGTTGGGCCGGGAACCTGGGAGAATCCTGCAAGGTTGCAGTTCGCGGCCCGAGAAGCACTCTCCGGCCAACATGCCCAACTGCAGCAACAGCTCCCAAAGCGAAGGAGCCAGGACCCAAAGACCTAGCTGGCCTGAAGGGCCCCCAGGGGGCCCCCAAGCAGCCCCTCTCAATTTGGGTCTGGGGGCTTTCGTTGGGCCGGGAACCTGGGAGAATCCTGCAAGGTTGCAGTTCGCGGCCGGAGAAGCACTCTCCGGCCAACATGCCCAACTGCAGCAACAGCTCCCAAACCGAAGGAGCCAGGACCCAAAGACCTAGCTGGCCTGAAGGGCCCCCAGGGGGGCACAAAGAAGCCCCTCTCCATTTGGGTCTGGGGGCTTTCGTTGGGCCGGGAACCTGGGAGAATCCTGCAAGGTTGCAGTTCGCGGCCCGAGAAGCACTCTCCGGCCAACATGCCCAACTGCAGCAACAGCTCCCAAAGCGAAGGAGCCAGGACCCAAAGACCTAGCTGGCCTGATGGGCCCCCAGGGGGCCCCCAAGCAGCCCCTCTCCATTTGGGTCTGGGGGCTTTCGTTGGGCCGGGAACCTGGGAGGTACCTGCAAGGTTGCAGTTCGCGGCCCGAGAAGCACTCTCCGGCCAACATGCCCAACTGCAGCAACAGCTCCCAAACCGAAGGAGCCAGGACCCAAAGACCTAGCTGGCCTGAAGGGCCCCCAGGGGGCCCCCAAGCAGCCCCTCTCCATTTGGGTCTGGGGGCTTTCGTTGGGCCGGGAACCTGGGAGATTCCTGCAAATTTGCAGTTCGAGGCCCGAGAAGCACTCTCCGGCCAACATGCCCAACTGCAGCAACAGCTCCCAAACAGAATGAGCCAGGACACAAAGACCTAGCTGGCCTGAAGGGCCCCCAGGGGGCCCCCAAGTAGGCCCTCTCCATTTGGGTCTGGGGGCTTTCTTTAGGCTGAGAACCTGGGAGATACCAGCAAGGTTGCAGTTCGCGGCCCGAGAAGCACTCTCCGGCCAACATGCCCAATATCCAGCAACAGCTCCCAAAGCGAAGGAGCCAGGACCCAAAGACCTAGCTGGCCTGAAGGGCCCCCAGAAGGCCACCAAGCAGCCCCTCTCCATTTGGGTCTGGGGGCTTTCGTTGGGCATGTATACCTGAGAGGTACCTGCAAGTTACAGTTCGCGGCCCGAGAAGCACTCTCCGCCCAACATGCCCAACTGCAGCAACAGCTCCCAAAGCGAAGGAGCCAGGACACAAAGACCTAGCTGGCCTGAAGGGCCCCCAGGGGGCCCCCAAGCAGCCCCTCTCCATTTGGGTCTGGGGGCTTTCGTTGGGCCGGGAACCTGGGAGAATCCTGCAAGGTTGCAGTTCGCGGCCCGAGAAGCACTCTCCGGCCAACATGCCCAACTGCAGCAACAGCTCCCAAACCGAAGGAGCCAGGACACAAAGACCTAGCTGGCCTGAAGGGCCCCCAGGGGGGCACAAAGAAGTCCCTCTCAATTTGGGTCTGGGGGCTTTTGTTGGGCCGGGAACCTGGGAGAATCCTGCAAGGTTGCAGTTCGCGGCCCGAGAAGCACTCTCCGGCCAACATGCCCAACTGCAGCAACAGCTCCCAAAGCGAAGGAGCCAGGACCCAAAGACCTAGCTGGCCTGAAGGGCCCCCAGGGGGCCCCCAAGCAGCCCCTCTCCATTTGGGTCTGGGGGCTTTCGTTGGGCCGGGAACCTGGGAGATTCCTGCAAATTTGCAGTTCGAGGCCCGAGAAGCACTCTCCGGCCAACATGCCCAACTGCAGCAACAGCTCCCAAACCGAATGAGCCAGGACACAAAGACCTAGCTGGCCTGAAGGGCCCCCAGGGGGCCCCCAAGCAGCCCCTCTCCATTTGGGTCTGGGGGCTTTCTTTAGGCTGAGAACCTGGGAGATACCAGCAAGGTTGCAGTTCGCGGCCCGAGAAGCACTCTCCGGCCAACATGCCCAATATCCAGCAACAGCTCCCAAAGCGAAGGAGCCAGGACCCAAAGACCTAGCTGGCCTGAAGGGCCCCCAGAAGGCCACCAAGCAGCCCCTCTCCATTTGGGTCTGGGGGCTTTCGTTGGGCATGTATACCTGAGAGGTACCTGCAAGTTACAGTTCGCGGCCCGAGAAGCACTCTCCGCCCAACATGCCCAACTGCAGCAACAGCTCCCAAAGCGAAGGAGCCAGGACCCAAAGACCTAGCTGGCCTGAAGGGCCCCCAGGGGGCCCCCAAGCAGCCCCTCTCCATTTGGGTCTGGGGGCTTTCGTTGGGCCGGGAACCTGGGAGGTACCTGCAAGGTTGCAGTTCGCGGCCCGAGAAGCACTCTCCGGCCAACATGCCCAACTGCAGCAACAGCTCCCAAAGCGAAGGAGCCAGGACCCAAAGACCTAGCTGGCCTGAAGGGCCCCCAGGGGGCCCCCAAGCAGCCCCTCTCCATTTGGGTCTGGGGGCTTTCGTTGGGCCGGGAACCTGGGAGATTCCTGCAAATTTGCAGTTCGAGGCCCGAGAAGCACTCTCCGGCCAACATGCCCAACTGCAGCAACAGCTCCCAAACAGAATGAGCCAGGACACAAAGACCTAGCTGGCCTGAAGGGCCCCCAGGGGGCCCCTAAGTAGGCCCTCTCCATTTGGGTCTGGGGGCTTTCTTTAGGCTGAGAACCTGGGAGATACCAGCAAGGTTGCAGTTCGCGGCCCGAGAAGCACTCTCCGGCCAACATGCCCAATATCCAGCAACAGCTCCCAAAGCGAAGGAGCCAGGACCCAAAGACCTAGCTGGCCTGAAGGGCCCCCAGGGGGCCCCCAAGCAGCCCCTCTCCATTTGGGTCTGGGGGCTTTCGTTGGGCCGGGAACCTGGGAGGTACCTGCAAGGTTGCAGTTCGCGGCCCGAGAAGCACTCTCCGGCCAACATGCCCAACTGCAGCAACAGCTCCCAAAGCGAAGGAGCCAGGACCCAAAGACCTAGCTGGCCTGAAGGGCCCCCAGGGGGCCCCCAAGCAGCCCCTCTCCATTTGGGTCTGGGGGCTTTTGTTGGGCCGGGAACCTGGGAGATTCCTGCAAGGTTGCAGTTCGAGGCCCGAGAAGCACTCTCCGCCCAACATGCCCATCGTCAACAACAGCTCCCAAACCGAAGGAGCCAGGACACAAAGACCTAGCTGGCCTGAAGGGCCCCCAGGGGGCCCCCAAGCAGCCCCTCTCCATTTGGGTCTGGGGGCTTTCTTTAGGATGAGAACCTGGGAGATACCAGCAAGGTTGCAGTTCGCGGCCCGAGAAGCACTCTCCGGCCAACATGCCCAATATCCAGCAACAGCTCCCAAAGCGAAGGAGCCAGGACCCAAAGACCTAGCTGGCCTGAATGGCCCCCAGAAGGCCACCAAGCAGCCCCTCTCCATTTGGGTCTGGGGGCTTTCGTTGGGCATGTATACCTGAGAGGTACCTGCAAGTTACAGTTCGCGGCCCGAGAAGCACTCTCCGCCCAACATGCCCAACTGCAGCAACAGCTCCCAAAGCGAAGGAGCCAGGACCCAAAGACCTAGCTAGCCTGAAGGGCCCCCAGGGGGCCCCCAAGCAGCCCCTCTCCATTTGGGTCTGGGGGCTTTCGTTGGGCCGGGAACCTGGGAGATTCCTGCAAGGTTGCAGTTCGCGGCCGGAGAAGCACTCTCCGGCCAACATGCCCAACTGCAGCAACAGCTCCCAAAGCGAAGGAGCCAGGACCCAAAGACCTAGCTGGCCTGAAGGGCCCCCAGGGGGCCCCCAAGCAGCCCCTCTCAATTTGGGTCTGGGGGCTTTCGTTGGGCCGGGAACCTGGGAGAATCCTGCAAGGTTGAAGTTCGCGGCCCGAGAAGCACTCTCCGGCCAACATGCCCAACTGCAGCAACAGCTCCCAAACCGAAGGAGCCAGGACCCAAAGACCTAGCTGGCCTGAAGGGCCCCCAGGGGGCCCCCAAGCAGCCCCTCTCAATTTGGGTCTGGGGGCTTTCGTTGGGCCGGGAACCTGAAAGAATCCTGCAAGGTTGCAGTTCGCGGCCCGAGAAGCACTCTCCGGCCAACATGCCCAACTGCAGCAACAGCTCCCAAAGCGAAGGAGCCAGGACCCAAAGACCTAGCTGGCCTGAAGGGCCCCCAGGTGGGCACAAAGAAGTCCCTCTCAATTTGGGTCTGGGGGCTTTCGTTGGGCCGGGAACCTGGGAGAATCCTGCAAGGTTGCAGTTCGCGGCCCGAGAAGCACTCTCCGGCCAACATGCCCAACTGCAGCAACAGCTCCCAAAGCGAAGGAGCCAGGACCCAAAGACCTAGCTGGCCTGAAGGGGCCCCAGGGGGCCCCCAAGCAGCCCCTCTCCATTTGGGTCTGGGGGCTTTCGTTGGGCCGGGAACCTGGGAGGTACCTGCAAGGTTGCAGTTCGCGGCCCGAGAAGCACTCTCCGGCCAACATGCCCAACTGCAGCAACAGCTCCCAAAGCGAAGGAGCCAGGACCCAAAGACCTAGCTGGCCTGAAGGGCCCCCAGGGGGCCCCCAAGCAGCCCCTCTCCATTTGGGTCTGGGGGCTTTCGTTGGGCCGGGAACCTGGGAGATTCCTGCAAATTTGCAGTTCGAGGCCCGAGAAGCACTCTCCGGCCAACATGCCCAACTGCAGCAACAGCTCCCAAACCGAATGAGCCAGGACACAAAGACCTGGCTGGCCTGAAGGGCCCCCAGGGGTCCACCAAGTAGGCCCTCTCCATTTGGGTCTGGGGGCTTTCTTTAGGCTGAGAACCTGGGAGATACCAGCAAGGTTGCAGTTCGCGGCCCGAGAAGCACTCTCCGGCCAACATGCCCAATATCCAGCAACAGCTCCCAAAGCGAAGGAGCCAGGACCCAAAGACCTAGCTGGCCTGAAGGGCCCCCAGAAGGCCACCAAGCAGCCCCTCTCCATTTGGGTCTGGGGGCTTTCGTTGGGCATGTATACCTGAGAGGTACCTGCAAGTTACAGTTCGCGGCCCGAGAAGCACTCTCCGCCCAACATGCCCAACTGCAGCAACAGCTCCCAAAGCGAAGGAGCCAGGACACAAAGACCTAGCTGGCCTGAAGGGCCCCCAGGGGGCCCCCAAGCAGCCCCTCTCAATTTGGGTCTGGGGGCTTTCGTTGGGCCGGGAACCTGGGAGAATCCTGCAAGGTTGCAGTTCGCGGCCCGAGAAGCACTCTCCGGCCAACATGCCCAACTGCAGCAACAGCTCCCAAACCGAAGGAGCCAGGACCCAAAGACCTAGCTGGCCTGAAGGGCCCCCAGGGGGGCACAAAGAAGTCCCTCTCAATTTGGGTCTGGGGGCTTCTGTTGGGCCGGGAACCTGGGAGAATCCTGCAAGGTTGCAGTTCGCGGCCCGAGAAGCACTCTCCGGCCAACATGCCCAACTGCAGCAACAGCTCCCAAACCGAAGGAGCCAGGACCCAAAGACCTAGCTGGCCTGAAGGGCCCCCAGGGGGGCACAAAGAAGTCCCTCTCAATTTGGGTCTGGGGGCTTTCGTTGGGCCGGGAACCTGGGAGAATCCTGCAAGGTTGCAGTTCACGGCCCGAGAAGCACTCTCCGGCCAACATGCCCAACTGCAGCAACAGCTCCCAAAGCGAAGGAGCCAGGACCCAAAGACCTAGCTGGCCTGAAGGGCCCCCAGGGGGCCCCCAAGCAGCCCCTCTCCATTTGGGTCTGGGGGCTTTCGTTGGGCCGGGAACCTGGGAGGTACCTGCAAGGTTGCAGTTCGCGGCCCGAGAAGCACTCTCCGCCCAACATGCCCAACTGCAGCAACAGCTCCCAAAGTGAAGGAGCCAGGACCCAAAGACCTAGCTGGCCTGAAGGGCCCCCATGGGGCCCCCAAGCAGCCCCTCTCCATTTGGGTCTGGGGGCTTTCGTTGGGCCGGGAACCTGGGAGATTCCTGCAAATTTGCAGTTCGAGGCCCGAGAAGCACTCTCCGGCCAACATGCCCAACTGCAGCAACAGCTCCCAAACAGAATGAGCCAGGACACAAAGACCTAGCTGGCCTGAAGGGCCCCCAGGGGGCCCCCAAGTAGGCCCTCTCCATTTGGGTCTGGGGGCTTTCTTTAGGCTGAGAACCTGGGAGATACCAGCAAGGTTGCAGTTCGCGGCCCGAGAAGCACTCTCCGGCCAACATGCCCAATATCCAGCAACAGCTCCCAAAGCGAAGGAGCCAGGACCCAAAGACCTAGCTGGCCTGAAGGGCCCCCAGAAGGCCACCAAGCAGCCCCTCTCCATTTGGGTCTGGGGGCTTTCGTTGGGCATGTATACCTGAGAGGTAGCTGCAAGTTACATTTCGCGGCCCGAGAAGCACTCTCCGCCCAACATGCCCAACTGCAGCAACAGCTCCCAAAGCGAAGGAGCCAGGACACAAAGACCTAGCTGGCCTGAAGGGCCCCCAGGGGGCCCCCAAGCAGCCCCTCTCAATTTGGGTCTGGGGGCTTTCGTTGGGCCGGGAACCTGGGAGAATCCTGCAAGGTTGCAGTTCGCGGCCCGAGAAGCACTCTCCGGCCAACATGCCCAACTGCAGCAACAGCTCCCAAAGCGAAGGAGCCAGGACCCAAAGACCTAGCTGGCCTGAAGGGCCCCCAGGGGGCCCCCAAGCAGCCCCTCTCAATTTGGGTCTGGGGGCTTTCGTTGGGCCGGGAACCTGGGAGAATCCTGCAAGGTTGCAGTTCGCGGCCGGAGAAGCACTCTCCGGCCAACATGCCCAACTGCAGCAACAGCTCCCAAAGCGAAGGAGCCAGGACCCAAAGACCTAGCTGGCCTGAAGGGCCCCCAGGGGGGCACAAAGAAGTCCCTCTCAATTTGGGTCTGGGGGCTTTCGTTGGGCCGGGAACCTGGGAGAATCCTGCAAGGTTGCAGTTCGCGGCCCGAGAAGCACTCTCCGGCCAACATGCCCAACTGCAGCAACAGCTCCCAAAGCGAAGGAGCCAGGACCCAAAGACCTAGCTGGCCTGAAGGGGCCCCAGGGGGCCCCCAAGCAGCCCCTCTCCATTTGGGTCTGGGGGCTTTCGTTGGGCCGGGAACCTGGGAGAATCCTGCAAGGTTGCAGTTCGCGGCCCGAGAAGCACTCTCCGGCCAACATGCCCAACTGCAGCAACAGCTCCCAAAGCGAAGGAGCCAGGACCCAAAGACCTAGCTGGCCTGAAGGGCCCCCAGGGGGCCCCCAAGCAGCCCCTCTCCATTTGGGTCTGGGGGCTTTCGTTGGGCCGGGAACCTGGGAGATTCCTGCAAATTTGCAGTTCGAGGCCCGAGAAGCACTCTCCGGCCAACATGCCCAACTGCAGCAACAGCTCCCAAACCGAATGAGCCAGGACACAAAGACCTAGCTGGCCTGAAGGGCCCCCAGGGGGCCCCCAAGTAGGCCCTCTCCATTTGGGTCTGGGGGCTTTCTTTAGGCTGAGAACCTGGGAGATACCAGCAAGGTTGCAGTTCGCAGCCCGAGAAGCACTCTCCGGCCAACATGCCCAATATCCAGCAACAGCTCCCAAAGCGAAGGAGCCAGGACCCAAAGACCTAGCTGGCCTGAAGGGCCCCCAGAAGGCCACCAAGCAGCCCCTCTCCATTTGGGTCTGGGGGCTTTCGTTGGGCATGTATACCTGAGAGGTACCTGCAAGTTACAGTTCGCGGCCCGAGAAGCACTCTCCGCCCAACATGCCCAACTGCAGCAACAGCTCCCAAAGCGAAGGAGCCAGGACACAAAGACCTAGCTGGCCTGAAGGGCCCCCAGAAGGCCACCAAGCAGCCCCTCTCCATTTGGGTCTGGGGGCTTTCGTTGGGCCGGGAACCTGGGAGGTACCTGCAAGGTTGCAGTTCACGGCCCGAGAAGCACTCTCCGGCCAACATGCCCAACTGCAGCAACAGCTCCCAAAGCGAAGGAGCCAGGACCCAAAGACCTAGCTGGCCTGAAGGGCCCCCAGGGGGGCACAAAGAAGTCCCTCTCAATTTGGGTCTGGGGGCTTTTGTTGGGCCGGGAACCTGGGAGAATCCTGCAAGGTTGCAGTTCGCGGCCCGAGAAGCACTCTCCGGCCAACATGCCCAACTGCAGCAACAGCTCCCAAACCGAAGGAGCCAGGACCCAAAGACCTAGCTGGCCTGAAGGGCCCCCAGGGGGGCACAAAGAAGTCCCTCTCAATTTGGGTCTGGGGGCTTTCGTTGGGCCGGGAACCTGGGAGAATCCTGCAAGGTTGCAGTTCGCGGCCCGAGAAGCACTCTCCGGCCAACATGCCCAACTGCAGCAACAGCTCCCAAACCGAAGGAGCCAGGACCCAAAGACCTAGCTGGCCTGAAGGGCCCCCAGGGGGCCCCCAAGCAGCCCCTCTCCATTTGGGTCTGGGGGCTTTCGTTGGGCCGGGAACCTGGGAGGTACCTGCAAGGTTGCAGTTCGCGGCCCGAGAAGCACTCTCCGGCCAACATGCCCAACTGCAGCAACAGCTCCCAAAGCGAAGGAGCCAGGACCCAAAGACCTAGCTGGCCTGAAGGGCCCCCAGGGGGCCCCCAAGCAGCCCCTCTCCATTTGGGTCTGGGGGCTTTCGTTGGGCCGGGAACCTGGGAGATTCCTGCAAGTTTGCAGTTCGAGGCCCGAGAAGCACTCTCCGGCCAACATGCCCAACTGCAGCAACAGCTCCCAAACAGAATGAGCCAGGACACAAAGACCTAGCTGGCCTGAAGGGCCCCCAGGGGGCCCCCAAGTAGGCCCTCTCCATTTGGGTCTGGGGGCTTTCTTTAGGCTGAGAACCTGGGAGATACCAGCAAGGTTGCAGTTCGCGGCCCGAGAAGCACTCTCCGGCCAACATGCCCAATATCCAGCAACAGCTCCCAAAGCGAAGGAGCCAGGACCCAAAGACCTAGCTGGCCTGAAGGGCCCCCAGAAGGCCACCAAGCAGCCCCTCTCCATTTGGGTCTGGGGGCTTTCGTTGGGCATGTATACCTGAGAGGTAGCTGCAAGTTACAGTTCGCGGCCCGAGAAGCACTCTCCGGCCAACATGCCCAATATCCAGCAACAGCTCCCAAAGCGAAGGAGCCAGGACACAAAGACCTAGCTGGCCTGAAGGGCCCCCAGGGGGCCCCCAAGCAGCCCCTCTCAATTTGGGTCTGGGGGCTTTCGTTGGGCCGGGAACCTGGGAGAATCCTGCAAGGTTGCAGTTCGCGGCCCGAGAAGCACTCTCCGGCCAACATGCCCAACTGCAGCAACAGCTCCCAAAGCGAAGGAGCCAGGACACAAAGACCTAGCTGGCCTGAAGGGCCCCCAGGGGGGCACAAAGAAGTCCCTCTCAATTTGGGTCTGGGGGCTTTTGTTGGGCCGGGAACCTGGGAGAATCCTGCAAGGTTGCAGTTCGCGGCCCGAGAAGCACTCTCCGGCCAACATGCCCAACTGCAGCAACAGCTCCCACACCGAAGGAGCCAGGACCCAAAGACCTAGCTGGCCTGAAGGGCCCCCAGGGGGCCCCCAAGCAGCCCCTCTCAATTTGGGTCTGGGGGCTTTCGTTGGGCCGGGAACCTGGGAGAATCCTGCAAGGTTGCAGTTCGCGGCCCGAGAAGCACTCTCCGGCCAACATGCCCAACTGCAGCAACAGCTCCCAAACCGAAGGAGCCAGGACCCAAAGACCTAGCTGGCCTGAAGGGCCCCCAGGGGGCCCCCAAGCAGCCCCTCTCCATTTGGGTCTGGGGGCTTTTGTTGGGCCGGGAACCTGGGAGATTCCTGCAAGGTTGCAGTTCGAGGCCCGAGAAGCACTCTCCGCCCAACATGCCCATCGTCAACAACAGCTCCCAAACCGAATGAGCCAGGACCCAAAGACCTAGCTGGCCTGAAGGGCCCCCAGGGGGCCCCCAAGCAGCCCCTCTCCATTTGGGTCTGGGGGCTTTCTTTAGGATGAGAACCTGGGAGATTCCTGCAAGGTTGCAGTTCACGGCCCGAGAAGCACTCTCCGGCCAACATGCCCAATATCCAGCAACAGCTCCCAAAGCGAAGGAGCCAGGACCCAAAGACCTAGCTGGCCTGAAGGGCCCCCAGAAGGCCACCAAGCAGCCCCTCTCCATTTGGGTCTGGGGGCTTTCGTTGGGCATGTATACCTGAGAGGTACCTGCAAGTTACAGTTCGCGGCCCGAGAAGCACTCTCCGCCCAACATGCCCAACTGCAGCAACAGCTCCCAAAGCGAAGGAGCCAGGACACAAAGACCTAGCTGGCCTGAAGGGCCCCCAGGGGGCCCCCAAGCAGCCCCTCTCCATTTGGGTCTGGGGGCTTTCGTTGGGCCGGGAACCTGGGAGGTACCTGCAAGGTTGCAGTTCGCGGCCCGAGAAGCACTCTCCGGCCAACATGCCCAACTACAGCAACAGCTCCCAAAGCGAAGGAGCCAGGACCCAAAGACCTAGCTGGCCTGAAGGGCCCCCAGGGGGCCCCCAAGCAGCCCCTCTCCATTTGGGTCTGGGGGCTTTCGTTGGGCCGGGAACCTGGGAGATTCCTGCAAATTTGCAGTTCGAGGCCCGAGAAGCACTCTCCAGCCAACATGCCCAACTGCAGCAACAGCTCCCAAAGCGAAGGAGCCAGGACCCAAAGACCTAGCTGGCCTGAAGGGCCCCCAGGGGGCCCCCAAGCAGCCCCTCTCCATTTGGGTCTGGGGGCTTTCGTTGGGCCGGGAACCTGGGAGGTACCTGCAAGGTTGCAGTTCGCGGCCCGAGAATCACTCTCCGGCCAACATGCCCAACTGCAGCAACAGCTCCCAAAGCGAAGGAGCCAGGACCCAAAGACCTAGCTGGCCTGAAGGGCCCCCAGGGGGCCCCCAAGCAGCCCCTCTCAATTTGGGTCTGGGGGATTTCTTTAGGCTGAGAACCTGGGAGATACCAGCAAGGTTGCAGTTCGCGGCCCGAGAAGCACTCTCCGGCCAACATGCCCAACTGCAGCAACAGCTCCCAAAGCGAAGGAGCCAGGACCCAAAGACCTAGCTGGCCTGAAGGGCCCCCAGGGGGCCCCCAAGCAGCCCCTCTCCATTTGGGTCTGGGGGCTTTCGTTGGGCCGGGAACCTGGGAGGTACCTGCAAGGTTGCAGTTCGCGGCCCGAGAAGCACTCTCCGGCCAACATGCCCAACTGCAGCAACAGCTCCCAAAGCGAAGGAGCCAGGACCCAAAGACCTAGCTGGCCTGAAGGGCCCCCAGGGGGCCCCCAAGCAGCCCCTCTCCATTTGGGTCTGGGGGCTTTCGTTGGGCCGGGAACCTGGGAGATTCCTGCAAATTTGCAGTTCGAGGCCCGAGAAGCACTCTCCGGCCAACATGCCCAACTGCAGCAACAGCTCCCAAACAGAATGAGCCAGGACACAAAGACCTAGCTGGCCTGAAGGGCCCCCAGGGGGCCCCCAAGTAGGCCCTCTCCATTTGGGTCTGGGGGCTTTCTTTAGGCTGAGAACCTGGGAGATACCAGCAAGGTTGCAGTTCGCGGCCCGAGAAGCACTCTCCGGCCAACATGCCCAATATCCAGCAACAGCTCCCAAAGCGAAGGAGCCAGGACCCAAAGACCTAGCTGGCCTGAAGGGCCCCCAGAAGGCCACCAAGCAGCCCCTCTCCATTTGGGTCTGGGGGCTTTCGTTGGGCATGTATACCTGAGAGGTACCTGCAAGTTACAGTTCGCGGCCCGAGAAGCACTCTCCGCCCAACATGCCCAACTGCAGCAACAGCTCCCAAAGCGAAGGAGCCAGGACACAAAGACCTAGCTGGCCTGAAGGGCCCCCAGGGGGCCCCCAAGCAGCCCCTCTCCATTTCGGTCTGGGGGCTTTCGTTGGGCCGGGAACCTGGGAGAATCCTGCAAGGTTGCAGTTCGCGGCCCGAGAAGCACTCTCCGGCCAACATGCCCAACTGCAGCAACAGCTCCCAAACCGAAGGAGCCAGGACACAAAGACCTAGCTGGCCTGAAGGGCCCCCAGGGGGGCACAAAGAAGTCCCTCTCAATTTGGGTCTGGGGGCTTTTGTTGGGCCGGGAACCTGGGAGAATCCTGCAAGGTTGCAGTTCGCGGCCCGAGAAGCAGTCTCCGGCCAACATGCCCAACTGCAGCAACAGCTCCCAAACCGAAGGAGCCAGGACCCAAAGACCTAGCTGGCCTGAAGGGCCCCCAGAAGGCCACCAAGCAGCCCCTCTCCATTTGGGTCTGGGGGCTTTTGTTGGGCCGGGAACCTGGGAGATTCCTGCAAGGTTGCAGTTCGAGGCCCGAGAAGCACTCTCCGGCCAACATGCCCATCGTCAACAACAGCTCCCAAACCGAATGAGCCAGGACACAAAGACCTAGCTGGCCTGAAGGGCCCCCAGGGGGCCCCCAAGCAGCCCCTCTCCATTTGGGTCTGGGGGCTTTCTTTAGGATGAGAACCTGGGAGATACCAGCAAGGTTGCAGTTCGCGGCCCGAGAAGCACTCTCCGGCCAACATGCCCAATATCCAGCAACAGCTCCCAAAGCGAAGGAGCCAGGACCCAAAGACCTAGCTGGCCTGAAGGGCCCCCAGAAGGCCACCAAGCAGCCCCTCTCCATTTGGGTCTGGGGGCTTTCGTTGGGCATGTATACCTGAGAGGTACCTGCAAGTTACAGTTCGCGGCCCGAGAAGCACTCCCCGGCCAACATGCCCAACTGCAGCAACAGCTCCCAAACCGAAGGAGCCAGGACCCAAAGACCTAGCTGGCCTGAAGGGCCCCCAGGGGGCCCCCAAGCAGCCCCTCTCCATTTGGGTCTGGGGGCTTTCGTTGGGCCGGGAACCTGGGAGATTACTGCAAATTTGCAGTTCGCGGCCCGAGAAGCACTCTCCGGCCAACATGCCCAACTGCAGCAACAGCTCCCAAACCGAAGGAGCCAGGACACAAAGACCTAGCTGGCCTGAAGGGCCCCCAGGGGGCCCCCAAGTAGGCCCTCTCCATTTGGGTCTGGGGGCTTTCTTTAGGCTGAGAACCTGGGAGATACCAGCAAGGTTGCAGTTCGCGGCCCGAGAAGCACTCTCCGGCCAACATGCCCAATATCCAGCAACAGCTCCCAAAGCGAAGGAGCCAGGACCCAAAGACCTAGCTGGCCTGAAGGGCCCCCAGGGGGCCCCCAAGCAGCCCCTCTCCATTTGGGTCTGGGGGCTTTCGTTGGGCCGGGAACCTGGGAGGTACCTGCAAGGTTGCAGTTCGCGGCCCGAGAAGCACTCTCCGGCCAACATGCCCAACTGAGGCAACAGCTCCCAAAGCGAAGGAGCCAGGACCCAAAGACCTAGCTGGCCTGAAGGGCCCCCAGGGGGCCCCCAAGCAGCCCCTCTCCATTTGGGTCTGGGGGCTTTTGTTGGGCCGGGAACCTGGGAGATTCCTGCAAGGTTGCAGTTCGCGGCCCGAGAAGCACTCTCCGCCCAACATGCCCATCGTCAACAACAGCTCCCAAACCGAATGAGCCAGGACACAAAGACCTAGCTGGCCTGAAGGGCCCCCAGGGGGCCCCCAAGCAGCCCCTCTCCATTTGGGTCTGGGGGCTTTCTTTAGGCTGAGAACCTGGGAGATACCAGCAAGGTTGCAGTTCGCGGCCCGAGAAGCACTCTCCGGCCAACATGCCCAATATCCAGCAACAGCTCCCAAAGCGAAGGAGCCAGGACCCAAAGACCTAGCTGGCCTGAAGGGCCCCCAGAAGGCCACCAAGCAGCCCCTCTCCATTTGGGTCTGGGGGCTTTCGTTGGGCATGTATACCTGAGAGGTACCTGCAAGTTACAGTTCGCGGCCCGAGAAGCACTCTCCGCCCAACATGCCCAACTGCAGCAACAGCTCCCAAAGCGAAGGAGCCAGGACCCAAAGACCTAGCTAGCCTGAAGGGCCCCCAGGGGGCCCCCAAGCAGCCCCTCTCCATTTGGGTCTGGGGGCTTTCGTTGGGCCGGGAACCTGGGAGGTACCTGCAAGGTTGCAGTTCGCGGCCGGAGAAGCACTCTCCGGCCAACATGCCCAACTGCAGCAACAGCTCCCAAAGCGAAGGAGCCAGGACCCAAAGACCTAGCTGGCCTGAAGGGCCCCCAGGGGGCCACCAAGCAGCCCCTCTCAATTTGGGTCTGGGGGCTTTCGTTGGGCCGGGAACCTGGGAGAATCCTGCAAGGTTGCAGTTCGCGGCCCGAGAAGCACTCTCCGGCCAACATGCTCAACTGCAGCAACAGCTCCCAAACCGAAGGAGCCAGGACCCAAAGACCTAGCTGGCCTGAAGGGCCCCCAGGGGGCCCCCAAGCAGCCCCTCTCAATTTGGGTCTGGGGGCTTTCGTTGGGCCGGGAACCTGGGAGAATCCTGCAAGGTTGCAGTTCGCGGCCGGAGAAGCACTCTCCGGCCAACATGCCCAACTGCAGCAACAGCTCCCAAAGCGAAGGAGCCAGGACCCAAAGACCTAGCTGGCCTGAAGGGCCCCCAGGGGGGCACAAAGAAGTCCCTCTCAATTTGGGTCTGGGGGCTTTCGTTGGGCCGGGAACCTGGGAGAATCCTGCAAGGTTGCAGTTCGCGGCCCGAGAAGCACTCTCCGGCCAACATGCCCAACTGCAGCAACAGCTCCCAAAGCGAAGGAGCCAGGACCCAAAGACCTAGCTGGCCTGAAGGGGCCCCAGGGGGCCCCCAAGCAGCCCCTCTCCATTTGGGTCTGGGGGCTTTCGTTGGGCCGGGAACCTGGGAGGTACCTGCAAGGTTGCAGTTCGCGGCCCGAGAAGCACTCTCCGGCCAACATGCCCAACTGCAGCAACAGCTCCCAAAGCGAAGGAGCCAGGACCCAAAGACCTAGCTGGCCTGAAGGGCCCCCAGGGGGCCCCCAAGCAGCCCCTCTCCATTTGGGTCTGGGGGCTTTCGTTGGGCCGGGAACCTGGGAGATTCCTGCAAATTTGCAGTTCGAGGCCCGAGAAGCACTCTCCGGCCAACATGCCCAACTGCAGCAACAGCTCCCAAACCGAATGAGCCAGGACACAAAGACCTAGCTGGCCTGAAGGGCCCCCAGGGGGCCCCCAAGTAGGCCCTCTCCATTTGGGTCTGGGGGCTTTCTTTAGGCTGAGAACCTGGGAGATACCAGCAAGGTTGCAGTTCGCGGCCCGAGAAGCACTCTCCGGCCAACATGCCCAATATCCAGCAACAGCTCCCAAAGCGAAGGAGCCAGGACCCAAAGACCTAGCTGGCCTGAAGGGCCCCCAGAAGGCCACCAAGCAGCCCCTCTCCATTTGGGTCTGGGGGCTTTCGTTGGGCATGTATACCTGAGAGGTACCTGCAAGTTACAGTTCGCGGCCCGAGAAGCACTCTCCGCCCAACATGCCCAACTGCAGCAACAGCTCCCAAAGCGAAGGAGCCAGGACACAAAGACCTAGCTGGCCTGAAGGGCCCCCAGGGGGCCCCCAAGCAGCCCCTCTCAATTTGGGTCTGGGGGCTTTCGTTGGGCCGGGAACCTGGGAGAATCCTGCAAGGTTGCAGTTCGCGGCCCGAGAAGCACTCTCCGGCCAACATGCCCAACTGCAGCAACAGCTCCCAAACCGAAGGAGCCAGGACCCAAAGACCTAGCTGGCCTGAAGGGCCCCCAGGGGGGCACAAAGAAGTCCCTCTCAATTTGGGTCTGGGGGCTTTTGTTGGGCCGGGAACCTGGGAGAATCCTGCAAGGTTGCAGTTCGCGGCCCGAGAAGCACTCTCCGGCCAACATGCCCAACTGCAGCAACAGCTCCCAAAGCGAAGGAGCCAGGACCCAAAGACCTAGCTGGCCTGAAGGGCCCCCAGGGGGCCCCCAAGCAGCCCCTCTCAATTTGGGTCTGGGGGCTTTCGTTGGGCCGGGAACCTGGGAGAATCCTGCAAGGTTGCAGTTCGCGGCCCGAGAAGCACTCTCCGGCCAACATGCCCAACTGCAGCAACAGCTCCCAAAGCGAAGGAGCCAGGACCCAAAGACCTAGCTGGCCTGAAGGGCCCCCAGGGGGCCCCCAAGCTGCCCCTCTCCATTTGGGTCTGGGGGCTTTTGTTGGGCCGGGAACCTGGGAGATTCCTGCAAGGTTGCAGTTCGAGGCCCGAGAAGCACTCTCCGCCCAACATGCCCATCGTCAACAACAGCTCCCAAACCGAATGAGCCAGGACACAAAGACCTAGCTGGCCTGAAGGGCCCCCAGGGGGCCCCCAAGCAGCCCCTCTCCATTTGGGTCTGGGGGCTTTCTTTAGGATGAGAACCTGGGAGATACCAGCAAGGTTGCAGTTCGAGGCCCGAGAAGCACTCTCCGGCCAACATGCCTAATATCCAGCAACAGCTCCCAAAGCGAAGGAGCTAGGACCCAAAGACCTAGCTGGCCTGAAGGGCCCCCAGAAGGCCACCAAGCAGCCCCTCTCCATTTGGGTCTGGGGGCTTTCGTTGGGCATGTATACCTGAGAGGTACGTGCAAGTTACAGTTCGCGGCCCGAGAAGCACTCTCCGCCCAACATGCCCAACTGCAGCAACAGCTCCCAAAGCGAAGGAGCCAGGACCCAAAGACCTAGCTGGCCTGAAGGGCCCCCAGGGGGCCCCCAAGCAGCCCCTCTCCATTTGGGTCTGGGGGCTTTCGTTGGGCCGAGAACCTGGGAGGTACCTGCAAGGTTGCAGTTCGCGGCCCGAGAAGCACTCTCCGGCCAACATGCCCAACTGCAGCAACAGCTCCCAAACCGAAGGAGCCAGGACCCAAAGACCTAGCTGGCCTGAAGGGCCCCCAGGGGGCCCCCAAGCAGCCCCTCTCCATTTGGGTCTGGGGGCTTTCGTTGGGCCGGGAACCTGGGAGATTCCTGCAAATTTGCAGTTCGAGGCCCGAGAAGCACTCTCCGGCCAACATGCCCAACTGCAGCAACAGCTCCCAAACCGAATGAGCCAGGACCCAAAGACCTAGCTGGCCTGAAGGGCCCCCAGGGGGCCCCCAAGTAGGCCCTCTCCATTTGGGTCTGGGGGCTTTCTTTAGGCTGAGAACCTGGGAGATACCAGCAAGGTTGCAGTTCGCGGCCCGAGAAGCACTCTCCGGCCAACATGCCCAATATCCAGCAACAGCTCCCAAAGCGAAGGAGCCAGGACCCAAAGACCTAGCTGGCCTGAAGGGCCCCCAGGGGGCCACCAAGCAGCCCCTCTCCATTTGGGTCTGGGGGCTTTCGTTGGGCCGGGAAACTGGGAGAATCCTGCAAGGTTGCAGTTCGCGGCCCGAGAAGCACTCTCCGGCCAACATGCCCAACTGCAGCAACAGCTCCCAAAGCGAAGGAGCCAGGACACAAAGACCTAGCTGGCCTGAAGGGCCCCCAGGGGGCCCCCAAGCAGCCCCTCTCCATTTGGGTCTGGGGGCTTTCGTTGGGCCGGGAACCTGGGAGATTCCTGCAAATTTGCAGTTCGAGGCCCGAGAAGCACTCTCCGGCCAACATGCCCAACTGCAGCAACAGCTCCCAAACCGAAGGAGCCAGGACACAAAGACCTAGCTGGCCTGAAGGGCCCCCAGGGGGCCCCCAAGTAGGCCCTCTCCATTTGGGTCTGGGGGCTTTCTTTAGGCTGAGAACCTGGGAGATACCAGCAAGGTTGCAGTTCGCGGCCCGAGAAGCACTCTCCGGCCAACATGCCCAATATCCAGCAACAGCTCCCAAAGCGAAGGAGCCAGGACCCAAAGACCTAGCTGGCCTGAAGGGCCCCCAGGGGGCCCCCAAGCAGCCCCTCTCCATTTGGGTCTGGGGGCTTTCGTTGGGCATGTATACCTGAGAGGTACGTGCAAGTTACAGTTCGCGGCCCGAGAAGCACTCTCCGCCCAACATGCCCAACTGCAGCAACAGCTCCCAAAGCGAAGGAGCCAGGACCCAAAGACCTAGCTGGCCTGAAGGACCCTCAGGGGGCCCCCAAGCAGCCCCTCTCAATTTGGGTCTGGGGGCTTTCGTTGGGCATGGATACCAGAGTGGTACCTGCAAGGTTACAGTTCGCGGCCCGAGAAGCACTCTCCGGCCAACATGCCCAACTGCAGCAACAGCTCCCAAACCGAAGGAGCCAGGACCCAAAGACCTAGCTGGCCTGAAGGGCCCCCAGGGGGCCCCCAAGCAGCCCCTCTCAATTTGGGTCTGGGGGCTTTCGTTGGGCCGGGAACCTGGGAGAATCCTGCAAGGTTGCAGTTCGTGGCCGGAGAAGCACTCTCCGGCCAACATGCCCAACTGCAGCAACAGCTCCCAAAGCGAAGGAGCCAGGACCCAAAGACCTAGCTGGCCTGAAGGGCCCCCAGGGGGCCCCCAAGCAGCCCCTCTCCATTTGGGTCTGGGGGTTTTCGTTGGGCCGGGAACCTGGGAGAATCCTGCAAGGTTGCAGTTCGCGGCCCGAGAAGCACTCTCCGGCCAACATGCCCAACTGCAGCAACAGCTCCCAAACCGAAGGAGCCAGGACACAAAGACCTAGCTGGCCTGAAGGGCCCCCAGAAGGCCACCAAGCAGCCCCTCTCAATTTGGGTCTGGGGGCTTTCGTTGGGCATGGATACCTGAGAGGTACCTGCAAGGTTACAGTTCGCGGCCCGAGAAGCACTCTCCGGCCAACATGCCCAACTGCAGCAACAGCTCCCAAACCGAAGGAGCCAGGACCCAAAGACCTAGGTGGCCTGAAGGGCCCCCAGGGGGCCCCCAAGCAGCCCCTATCAATTTGGGTCTGGGGGCTTTCGTTGGGCCGGGAACCTGGGAGAATCCTGCAAGGTTGCAGTTCGCGGCCCGAGAAGCACTCTCCGGCCAACATGCCCAACTGCAGCAACAGCTCCCAAAGCGAAGGAGCCAGGACCCAAAGACCTAGCTGGCCTGAAGGGCCCCCAGGGGGCCCCCAAGCAGCCCCTCTCCATTTGGGTCTGGGGGCTTTCGTTGGGCCGGGAACCTGGGAGAATCCTGCAAGGTTGCAGTTCGCGGCCCGAGAAGCACTCTCCGGCCAACATGCCCAACTGCAGCAACAGCTCCCAAAGCGAAGGAGCCAGGACCCAAAGACCTAGCTGGCCTGAAGGGGCCCCAGGGGGCCCCCAAGCAGCACCTCTCAATTTGGGTCTGGGGGCTTTCGTTGGGCCGGGAACCTGGGAGGTACCTGCAAGGTTGCAGTTCGCGGCCCGAGAAGCACTCTCCGGCCAACATGCCCAACTGCAGCAACAGCTCCCAAACCGAAGGAGCCAGGACCCAAAGACCTAGCTGGCCTGAAGGGCCCCCAGGGGGCCCCCAAGCAGCCCCTCTCAATTTGGGTCTGGGGGCTTTCGTTGGGCATGGATACCTGAGAGGTACCTGCAAGGTTACAGTTCGCGGCCCGAGAAGCACTCTCCGGCCAACATGCCCAACTGCAGCAACAGCTCCCAAAGCGAAGGAGCCAGGACCCAAAGACCTAGCTGGCCTGAAGGGCCCCCAGGGGGGCACAAAGAAGTCCCTCTCAATTTGGGTCTGGGGGCTTTCGTTGGGCCGGGAACCTGGGAGATTCATGCAAGGTTGCAGTTCGCGGCCCGAGAAGCACTCTCCGGCCAACATGCCCAACTGCAGCAACAGCTCCCAAACCGAAGGAGCCAGGACCCAAAGACCTAGCTGGCCTGAAGGGCCCCCAGGGGCCCCCAAGCAGCCCCTCTCAATTTGGGTCTGGGGGCTTTCGTTGGGCATGGAACCTGGGAGATTCCTGCAAGGTTGCAGTTCGAGGCCCGAGAAGCACTCTCCGGCCAACATGCCCAACTGCAGCAACAGCTCCCAAACCGAAGGAGCCAGGACCCAAAGACCTAGCTGGCCTGAAGGGCCCCCAGGGGGGCACAAAGAAGTCCCTCTCAATTTGGGTCTGGGGGCTTTTGTTGGGCCGGGAACCTGGGAGAATCCTGCAAGGTTGCAGTTCGCGGCCCGAGAAGCACTCTCCGGCCAACATGCCCAACTGCAGCAACAGCTCCCAAAGTGAAGGAGCCAGGACCCAAAGACCTAGCTGGCCTGAAGGGCCCCCAGGGGGCCCCCAAGCAGCCCCTCTCAATTTGGGTCTGGGGGCTTTCGTTGGGCCGGGAACCTGGGAGAATCCTGCAAGGTTGCAGTTCGCGGCCCGAGAAGCACTCTCCGGCCAACATGCCCAACTGCAGCAACAGCTCCCAAACCGAAGGAGCCAGGACCCAAAGACCTAGCTGGCCTGAAGGGCCCCCAGGGGGCCCCCAAGCAGCCCCTCTCAATTTGGGTCTGGGGGCTTTCGTTGGGCCGGGAACCTGGGAGAATCCTGCAAGGTTGCAGTTCGCGGCCCGAGAAGCACTCTCCGGCCAACATGCCCAACTGCAGCAACAGCTCCCAAAGCGAAGGAGCCAGGACCCAAAGACCTAGCTGGCCTGAAGGGCCCCCAGGGGGGCACAAAGAAGTCCCTCTCAATTTGGGTCTGGGGGCTTTTGTTGGGCCGGGAACCTGGGAGAATCCTGCAAGGTTGCAGTTCGCGGCCCGAGAAGCACTCTCCGGCCAACATGCCCAACTGCAGCAACAGCTCCCAAAGTGAAGGAGCCAGGACCCAAAGACCTAGCTGGCCTGAAGGGCCCCCAGGGGGCCCCCAAGCAGCCCCTCTCCATTTGGGTCTGGGGGCTTTCGTTGGGCCGGGAACCTGGGAGAATCCTGCAAGGTTGCAGTTCGCGGCCCGAGAAGCACTCTCCGGCCAACATGCCCAACTGCAGCAACAGCTCCCAAACCGAAGGAGCCAGGACCCAAAGACCTAGCTGGCCTGAAGGGCCCCCAGGGGGCCCCCAAGCAGCCCCTCTCAATTTGGGTCTGGGGGCTTTCGTTGGGCCGGGAACCTGGGAGAATCCTGCAAGGTTGCAGTTCGCGGCCCGAGAAGCACTCTCCGGCCAACATGCCCAACTGCAGCAACAGCTCCCAAAGCGAAGGAGCCAGGACCCAAAGACCTAGCTGGCCTGAAGGGCCCCCAGAAGGCCACTAAGCAGCCCCTCTCCATTTGGGTCTGGGGGCTTTCGTTGGGCATGTATACCTGAGAGGTACCTGCAAGTTACAGTTCGCGGCCCGAGAAGCACTCTCCGGCCAACATGCCCAACTGCAGCAACAGCTCCCAAAGCGAAGGAGCCAGGACCCAAAGACCTAGCTGGCCTGAAGGGCCCCCAGGGGGCCCCCAAGCAGCCCCTCTCCATTTGGGTCTGGGGGCTTTCGTTGGGCCGGGAACCTGGGAGGTACCTGCAAGGTTGCAGTTCGCGACCCGAGAAGCACTCTCCGCCCAACATGCCCAACTGCAGCAACAGCTCCCAAAGCGAAGGAGCCAGGACACAAAGACCTAGCTGGCCTGAAGGGCCCCCAGGGGGCCCCCAAGCAGCCCCTCTCCATTTGGGTCTGGGGGCTTTCGTTGGGCCGGGAACCTGGGAGATTCCTGCAAATTTGCAGTTCGAGGCCCGAGAAGCACTCTCCGGCCAACATGCCCAACTGCAGCAACAGCTCCCAAACCGAAGGAGCCAGGACACAAAGACCTAGCTGGCCTGAAGGGCCCCCAGGGGGCCCCCAAGTAGGCCCTCTCCATTTGGGTCTGGGGGCTTTCTTTAGGCTGAGAACCTGGGAGATACCAGCAAGGTTGCAGTTCGCGGCCCGAGAAGCACTCTCCTGCCAACATGCCCAATATCCAGCAACAGCTCCCAAAGCGAAGGAGCCAGGACCCAAAGACCTAGCTGGCCTGAAGGGCCCCCAGGGGGCCCCCAAGCAGCCCCTCTCCATTTGGGTCTGGGGGCTTTCGTTGGGCCGGGAACCTGGGAGGTACCTGCAAGGTTGCAGTTCGCGGCCCGAGAAGCACTCTCCGGCCAACATGCCCAACTGCAGCAACAGCTCCCAAAGCGAAGGAGCCAGGACCCAAAGACCTAGCTGGCCTGAAGGGCCCCCAGGGGGCCCCCAAGCAGCCCCTCTCCATTTGGGTCTGGGGGCTTTCGTTGGGCCGGGAACCTGGGAGATTCCTGCAAATTTGCAGTTCGAGGCCCGAGAAGCACTCTCCGGCCAACATGCCCAACTGCAGCAACAGCTCCCAAACCGAATGAGCCAGGACACAAAGACCTAGCTGGCCTGAAGGGCCCCCAGGGGGCCCCAAAGTAGGCCCTCTCCATTTGGGTCTGGGGGCTTTCTTTAGGCTGAGAACCTGGGAGATACCAGCAAGGTTGCAGTTCGCGGCCCGAGAAGCACTCTCCGGCCAACATGCCCAATATCCAGCAACAGCTCCCAAAGCGAAGGAGCCAGGACCCAAAGACCTAGCTGGCCTGAAGGGCCCCCAGGGGGCCCCCAAGCAGCCCCTCTCCATTTGGGTCTGGGGGCTTTCGTTGGGCATGTATACCTGAGAGGTACGTGCAAGTTACAGTTCGCGGCCCGAGAAGCACTCTCCGCCCAACATGCCCAACTGCAGCAACAGCTCCCAAAGCGAAGGAGCCAGGACCCAAAGACCTAGCTGGCCTGAAGGACCCTCAGGGGGCCCCCAAGCAGCCCCTCTCAATTTGGGTCTGGGGGCTTTCGTTGGGCATGGATACCAGAGAGGTACCTGCAAGGTTACAGTTCACGGCCCGAGAAGCACTCTCCGCCCAACATGCCCAACTGCAGCAACAGCTCCCAAAGCGAAGGAGCCAGGACCCAAAGACCTAGCTGGCCTGAAGGGCCCCCAGGGGGCCCCCAAGCAGCCCCTCTCCATTTGGGTCTGGGGGTTTTCGTTGGGCCGGGAACCTGGGAGAATCCTGCAAGGTTGCAGTTCGCGGCCCGAGAAGCACTCTCCGGCCAACATGCCCAACTGCAGCAACAGCTCCCAAAGCGAAGGAGCCAGGACCCAAAGACCTAGCTGGCCTGAAGGGCCCCCAGAAGGCCACCAAGCAGCCCCTCTCAATTTGGGTCTGGGGGCTTTCGTTGGGCATGGATACCAGAGAGGTACCTGCAAGGTTACAGTTCGCGGCCCGAGAAGCACTCTCCGGCCAACATGCCCAACTGCAGCAACAGCTCCCAAACCGAAGGAGCCAGGACCCAAAGACCTAGCTGGCCTGAAGGGCCCCCAGAAGGCCACCAAGCAGCCCCTCTCAATTTGGGTCTGGGGGCTTTCGTTGGGCCGGGAACCTGGGAGATTCATGCAAGGTTGCAGTTCGCGGCCCGAGAAGCACTCTCCGGCCAACATGCCCAACTGCAGCAACAGCTCCCAAACCGAAGGAGCCAGGACCCAAAGACCTAGCTGGCCTGAAGAGCCCCCAGGGGCCCCCAAGCAGCCCCTCTCAATTTGGGTCTGGGGGCTTTCGTTGGGCATGGAACCTGGGAGATTCCTGCAAGGTTGCAGTTCGCGGCCCGAGAAGCACTCTCCGGCCAACATGCCCAACTGCAGCAACAGCTCCCAAAGCGAAGGAGCCAGGACCCAAAGACCTAGCTGGCCTGAAGGGCCCCCAGGGGGGCACAAAGAAGTCCCTCTCAATTTGGGTCTGGGGGCTTTTGTTGGGCCGGGAACCTGGGAGAATCCTGCAAGGTTGCAGTTCGCGGCCCGAGAAGCACTCTCCGGCCAACATGCCCAACTGCAGCAACAGCTCCCAAAGCGAAGGAGCCAGGACCCAAAGACCTAGCTGGCCTGAAGGGCCCCCAGGGGGCCCCCAAGCAGCCCCTCTCCATTTGGGTCTGGGGGCTTTCGTTGGGCATGTATACCTGAGAGGTACCTGCAAGTTACAGTTCGCGGCCCGAGAAGCACTCTCCGCCCAACATGCCCAACTGCAGCAACAGCTCCCAAAGCGAAGGAGCCAGGACCCAAAGACCTAGCTGGCCTGAAGGGCCCCCAGGGGGCCCCCAAGCAGCCCCTCTCCATTTGGGTCTGGGGGCTTTCGTTGGGCCGGGAACCTGGGAGGTACCTGAAAGGTTGCAGTTCGCGGCCCGAGAAGCACTCTCCGCCCAACATGCCCAACTGCAGCAACAGCTCCCAAAGCGAAGGAGCCAGGACACAAAGACCTAGCTGGCCTGAAGGGCCCCCAGGGGGCCCCCAAGCAGCCCCTCTCCATTTGGGTCTGGGGGCTTTCGTTGGGCCGGGAACCTGGGAGATTCCTGCAAATTTGCAGTTCGAGGCCCGAGAAGCACTCTCCGGCCAACATGCCCAACTGCAGCAACAGCTCCCAAACCGAATGAGCCAGGACACAAAGACCTAGCTGGCCTGAAGGGCCCCCAGGGGGCCCCCAAGTAGGCCCTCTCCATTTGGGTCTGGGGGCTTTCTTTAGGCTGAGAACCTGGGAGATACCAGCAAGGTTGCAGTTCGCGGCCCGAGAAGCACTCTCCGGCCAACATGCCCAATATCCAGCAACAGCTCCCAAAGCGAAGGAGCCAGGACCCAAAGACCTAGCTGGCCTGAAGGGCCCCCAGGGGGCCACCAAGCAGCCCCTCTCAATTTGGGTCTGGGGGCTTTCGTTGGGCCGGGAACCTGGGAGGTACCTGCAAGGTTGCAGTTCGCGGCCCGAGAAGCACTCTCCGGCCAACATGCCCAACTGCAGCAACAGCTCCCAAAGCGAAGGAGCCAGGACCCAAAGACCTAGCTGGCCTGAAGGGCCCCCAGGGGGCCCCCAAGCAGCCCCTCTCCATTTGGGTCTGGGGGCTTTCGTTGGGCCGGGAACCTGGGAGATTCCTGCAAATTTGCAGTTCGAGGCCCGAGAAGCACTCTCCGGCCAACATGCCCAACTGCAGCAACAGCTCCCAAAGCGAAGGAGCCAGGACACAAAGACCTAGCTGGCCTGAAGGGCCCCCAGGGGGCCCCAAAGTAGGCCCTCTCCATTTGGGTCTGGGGGCTTTCTTTAGGCTGAGAACCTGGGAGATACCAGCAAGGTTGCAGTTCGCGGCCCGAGAAGCACTCTCCGGCCAACATGCCCAATATCCAGCAACAGCTCCCAAAGCGAAGGAGCCAGGACCCAAAGACC
This sequence comes from Gallinula chloropus, assembly GCF_964237585.1. Classification (NCBI taxonomy): domain Eukaryota; kingdom Metazoa; phylum Chordata; class Aves; order Gruiformes; family Rallidae; genus Gallinula; species Gallinula chloropus. The sequence goes on from NW_028168800.1 coordinate 121,479, forward strand.
TAGCTGGCCTGAAGGGCCCCCAGAAGGCCACCAAGCAGCCCCTCTCCATTTGGGTCTGGGGGCTTTCGTTGGGCATGTATACCTGAGATGTACGTGCAAGTTACAGTTCGCGGCCCGAGAAGCACTCTCCGCCCAACATGCCCAACTGCAGCAACAGCTCCCAAAGCGAAGGAGCCAGGACACAAAGACCTAGCTGGCCTGAAGGACCCTCAGGGGGCCCCCAAGCAGCCCCTCTCAATTTGGGTCTGGGGGCTTTCGTTGGGCATGGATACCAGAGAGGTACCTGCAAGGTTACAGTTCGCGGCCCGAGAAGCACTCTCCGGCCAACATGCCCAACTGCAGCAACAGCTCCCAAACCGAAGGAGCCAGGACCCAAAGACCTAGCTGGCCTGAAGGGCCCCCAGGGGGCCCCCAAGCAGCCCCTCTCAATTTGGGTCTGGGGGCTTTCGTTGGGCCGGGAACCTGGGAGATTCATGCAAGGTTGCAGTTCGAGGCCCGAGAAGCACTCTCCGGCCAACATGCCCAACTGCAGCAACAGCTCCCAAACCGAAGGAGCCAGGACCCAAAGACCTAGCTGGCCTGAAGGGCCCCCAGGGGGCCCCCAAGCAGCCCCTCTCAATTTGGGTGTGGGGGCTTTCGTTGGGCATGGAACCTGGGAGATTCCTGCAAGGTTGCAGTTCGCGGCCCGAGAAGCACTCTCCGGCCAACATGCCCAACTGCAGCAACAGCTCCCAAACCGAAGGAGCCAGGACCCAAAGACCTAGCTGGCCTGAAGGGCCCCCAGGGGGTCCCCAAGCAGCCCCTCTCAATTTGGGTCTGGGGGCTTTCGTTGGGCCGGGAACCTGGGAGAATCCTGCAAGGTTGCAGTTCGCGGCCCGAGAAGCACTCTCCGCCCAACATGCCCAACGTCAACAACAGCTCCCAAACCGAATGAGCCAGGACACAAAGACCTAGCTGGCCTGAAGGGCCCCCAGGGGGCCCCCAAGCAGCCCCTCTCCATTTGGGTCTGGGGGCTTTCTTTAGGCTGAGAACCTGGGAGATACCAGCAAGGTTGCAGTTCGCGGCCCGAGAAGCACTCTCCGGCCAACATGCCCAATATCCAGCAACAGCTCCCAAAGCGAAGGAGCCAGGACCCAAAGACCTAGCTGGCCTGAAGGGCCCCCAGAAGGCCACCAAGCAGCCCCTCTCCATTTGGGTCTGGGGGCTTTCGTTGGGCATGTATACCTGAGAGGTACATGCAAGTTACAGTTCGCGGCCCGAGAAGCACTCTCCGCCCAACATGCCCAACTGCAGCAACAGCTCCCAAAGCGAAGGAGCCAGGACCCAAAGACCTAGCTGGCCTGAAGGGCCCCCAGGGGGCCCCCAAGCAGCCCCTCTCCATTTGGGTCTGGGGGTTTTCGTTGGGCCGGGAACCTGGGAGAATCCTGCAAGGTTGCAGTTCGCGGCCCGAGAAGCACTCTCCGGCCAACATGCCCAACTGCAGCAACAGCTCCCAAAGCGAAGGAGCCAGGACCCAAAGACCTAGCTGGCCTGAAGGGCCCCCAGAAGGCCACCATGCAGCCCCTCTCAATTTGGGTCTGGGGGCTTTCGTTGGGCATGGATACCAGAGAGGTACCTGCAAGGTTACAGTTCGCGGCCCGAGAAGCACTCTCCGGCCAACATGCCCAACTGCAGCAACAGCTCCCAAACCGAAGGAGCCAGGACCCAAAGACCTAGGTGGCCTGAAGGGCCCCCAGGGGGCCCCCAAGCAGCCCCTCTCAATTTGGGTCTGGGGGCTTTCGTTGGGCCGGGAACCTGGGAGAATCCTGCAAGGTTGCAGTTCGCGGCCCGAGAAGCACTCTCCGCCCAACATGCCCAACTGCAGCAACAGCTCCCAAACCGAAGGAGCCAGGACCCAAAGACCTAGCTGGCCTGAAGGGCCCCCAGGGGGCCCCCAAGCAGCCCCTCTCAATTTGGGTCTGGGGGCTTTCGTTGGGCCGGGAACCTGGGAGATTCCTGCAAGGTTGCAGTTCGCGGCCCGAGAAGCACTCTCCGGCCAACATGCCCAACTGCAGCAACAGCTCCCAAAGCGAAGGAGCCAGGACCCAAAGACCTAGCTGGCCTGAAGGGGCCCCAGGGGGCCCCCAAGCAGCACCTCTCCATTTGGGTCTGGGGGCTTTCGTTGGGCCGGGAACCTGGGAGGTACCTGCAAGGTTGCAGTTCGCGGCCCGAGAAGCACTCTCCGGCCAACATGCCCAACTGCAGCAACAGCTCCCAAACCGAAGGAGCCAGGACCCAAAGACCTAGCTGGCCTGAAGGGCCCCCAGGGGGCCCCCAAGCAGCCCCTCTCCATTTGGGTCTGGGGGCTTTCGTTGGGCATGGATACCTGAGAGGTACCTGCAAGGTTACAGTTCGCGGCCCGAGAAGCACTCTCCGGCCAACATGCCCAACTGCAGCAACAGCTCCCAAAGCGAAGGAGCCAGGACCCAAAGACCTAGCTGGCCTGAAGGGCCCCCAGGGGGCCCCCAAGCAGCCCCTCTCAATTTGGGTCTGGGGGCTTTCGTTGGGCCGGGAACCTGGGAGATTCATGCAAGGTTGCAGTTCGCGGCCCGAGAAGCACTCTCCGGCCAACATGCCCAACTGCAGCAACAGCTCCCAAACCGAAGGAGCCAGGACCCAAAGACCTAGCTGGCCTGAAGGGCCCCCAGGGGGCCCCCAAGCAGCCCCTCTCCATTTGGGTCTGGGGGCTTTCGTTGGGCATGGAACCTGGGAGATTCCTGCAAGGTTGCAGTTCGCGGCCCGAGAAGCACTCTCCGGCCAACATGCCCAACTGCAGCAACAGCTCCCAAACCGAAGGAGCCAGGACCCAAAGACCTAGCTGGCCTGAAGGGCCCCCAGAGGGGCACAAAGAAGTCCCTCTCAATTTGGGTCTGGGGGCTTTTGTTGGGCCGGGAACCTGGGAGAATCCTGCAAGGTTGCAGTTCGCGACCCGAGAAGCACTCTCCGGCCAACATGCCCAACTGCAGCAACAGCTCCCAAAGCGAAGGAGCCAGGACCCAAAGACCTAGCTGGCCTGAAGGGCCCCCAGGGGGCCCCCAAGCAGCCCCTCTCAATTTGGGTCTGGGGGCTTTCGTTGGGCCGGGAACCTGGGAGAATCCTGCAAGGTTGCAGTTCGCGGCCCGAGAAGCACTCTCCGGCCAACATGCCCAACTGCAGCAACAGCTCCCAAAGCGAAGGAGCCAGGACCCAAAGACCTAGCTGGCCTGAAGGGCCCCCAGGGGGCCCCCAAGCAGCCCCTCTCCATTTGGGTCTGGGGGCTTTCGTTGGGCCGGGAACCTGGGAGAATCCTGCAAGGTTGCAGTTCGCGGCCCGAGAAGCACTCTCCGGCCAACATGCCCAACTGCAGCAACAGCTCCCAAACCGAAGGAGCCAGGACCCAAAGACCTAGCTGGCCTGAAGGGCCCCCAGGGGGGCCCCAAGCAGCCCCTCTCAATTTGGGTCTGGGGGCTTTCGTTGGGCCGGGAACCTGGGAGAATCCTGCAAGGTTGCAGTTCGCGGCCCGAGAAGCACTCTCCGGCCAACATGCCCAACTGCAGCAACAGCTCCCAAAGCGAAGGAGCCAGGACCCAAAGACCTAGCTGGCCTGAAGGGCCCCCAGGGGGCCCCCAAGCAGCCCCTCTCCATTTGGGTCTGGGGGCTTTCGTTGGGCCGGGAACCTGGGAGAATCCTGCAAGGTTGCAGTTCGCGGCCCGAGAAGCACTCTCCGGCCAACATGCCCAACTGCAGCAACAGCTCCCAAACCGAAGGAGCCAGGACCCAAAGACCTAGCTGGCCTGAAGGGCCCCCAGGGGGGCCCCAAGCAGCCCCTCTCAATTTGGGTCTGGGGGCTTTCGTTGGGCCGGGAACCTGGGAGAATCCTGCAAGGTTGCAGTTCGCGGCCCGAGAAGCACTCTCCGCCCAACATGCCCAACGTCAACAACAGCTCCCAAACCGAAGGAGCCAGGACACAAAGACCTAGCTGGCCTGAAGGGCCCCCAGGGGGCCCCCAAGCAGCCCCTCTCCATTTGGGTCTGGGGGCTTTCTTTAGGCTGAGAACCTGGGAGATACCAGCAAGGTTGCAGTTCGCGGCCCGAGAAGCACTCTCCGGCCAACATGCCCAATATCCAGCAACAGCTCCCAAAGCGAAGGAGCCAGGACCCAAAGACCTAGCTGGCCTGAAGGGCCCCCAGAAGGCCACCAAGCAGCCCCTCTCCATTTGGGTCTGGGGGCTTTCGTTGGGCCTGTATACCTGAGAGGTACATGCAAGTTACAGTTCGCGGCCCGAGAAGCACTCTCCGCCCAACATGCCCAACTGCAGCAACAGCTCCCAAAGCGAAGGAGCCAGGACCCAAAGACCTAGCTGGCCTGAAGGGCCCCCAGGGGGCCCCCAAGCAGCCCCTCTCCATTTGGGTCTGGGGTTTTTCGTTGGGCCGGGAACCTGGGAGAATCCTGCAAGGTTGCAGTTCGCGGCCCGAGAAGCACTCTCCGGCCAACATGCCCAACTGCAGCAACAGCTCCCAAACCGAAGGAGCCAGGACCCAAAGACCTAGCTGGCCTGAAGGGCCCCCAGAAGGCCCCCAAGCAGCCCCTCTCCATTTGGGTCTGGGGGCTTTCGTTGGGCATGGATACCAGAGAGGTACCTGCAAGGTTACAGTTCGCGGCCCGAGAAGCACTCTCCGGCCAACATGCCCAACTGCAGCAACAGCTCCCAAACCGAAGGAGCCAGGACCCAAAGACCTAGGTGGCCTGAAGGGCCCCCAGGGGGCCCCCAAGCAGCCCCTCTCAATTTGGGTCTGGGGGCTTTCGTTGGGCCGGGAACCTGGGAGAATCCTGCAAGGTTGCAGTTCGCGGCCCGAGAAGCACTCTCCGGCCAACATGCCCAACTGCAGCAACAGCTCCCAAACCGAAGGAGCCAGGACCCAAAGACCTAGCTGGCCTGAAGGGCCCCCAGGGGGCCCCCAAGCAGCCCCTCTCAATTTGGGTCTGGGGGCTTTCGTTGGGCATGGAACCTGGGAGATTCCTGCAAGGTTGCAGTTCGCGGCCCGAGAAGCACTCTCCGGCCAACATGCCCAACTGCAGCAACAGCTCCCACACCGAAGGAGCCAGGACCCAAAGACCTAGCTGGCCTGAAGGGCCCCCAGGGGGGCACAAAGAAGTCCCTCTCAATTTGGGTCTGGGGGCTTTCGTTGGGCCGGGAACCTGGGAGAATCCTGCAAGGTTGCAGTTCGCGGCCCGAGAAGCACTCTCCGGCCAACATGCCCAACTGCAGCAACAGCTCCCAAACCGAAGGAGCCAGGACCCAAAGACCTAGCTGGCCTGAAGGGCCCCCAGGGGGCCCCCAAGCAGCCCCTCTCAATTTGGGTCTGGGGGCTTTCGTTGGGCCGGGAACCTGGGAGAATCCTGCAAGGTTGCAGTTCGCGGCCCGAGAAGCACTCTCCGCCCAACATGCCCAACTGCAGCAACAGCTCCCAAAGCGAAGGAGCCAGGACCCAAAGACCTAGCTGGCCTGAAGGGCCCCCAGGGGGCCCCCAAGCAGCCCCTCTCAATTTGGGTCTGGGGGCTTTCGTTGGGCCGGGAACCTGGGAGAATCCTGCAAGGTTGCAGTTCGCGGCCCGAGAAGCACTCTCCGGCCAACATGCCCAACTGCAGCAACAGCTCCCAAACCGAAGGAGCCAGGACCCAAAGACCTAGCTGGCCTGAAGGGCCCCCAGGGGGCCCCCAAGCAGCCCCTCTCAATTTGGGTCTGGGGGCTTTCGTTGGGCCGGGAACCTGGGAGAATCCTGCAAGGTTGCAGTTCGCGGCCGGAGAAGCACTCTCCGGCCAACATGCCCAACTGCAGCAACAGCTCCCAAACCGAAGGAGCCAGGACACAAAGACCTAGCTGGCCTGAAGGGCCCCCAGGGGGCCCCCAAGCAGCCCCTCTCCATTTGGGTCTGGGGGCTTTCGTTGGGCCGGGAACCTGGGAGATTCCGGCAAATTTGCAGTTCGAGGCCCGAGAAGCACTCTCCGGCCAACATGCCCAACTGCAGCAACAGCTCCCAAACCGAATGAGCCAGGACACAAAGACCTAGCTGGCCTGAAGGGCCCCCAGGGGGCCCCCAAGTAGGCCCTCTTCATTTGGGTCTGCGGGCTTTCTTTAGGCTGAGAACCTGGGAGATACCAGCAAGGTTGCAGTTCGCGGCCCGAGAAGCACTCTCCGGCCAACATGCCCAATATCCAGCAACAGCTCCCAAAGCGAAGGAGCCAGGACCCAAAGACCTAGCTGGCCTGAAGGGCCCCCAGAAGGCCACCAAGCAGCCCCTCTCCATTTGGGTCTGGGGGCTTTCGTTGGGCATGTATACCTGAGAGGTACCTGCAAGTTACAGTTCGCGGCCCGAGAAGCACTCTCCGCCCAACATGCCCAACTGCAGCAACAGCTCCCAAAGCGAAGGAGCCAGGACCCAAAGACCTAGCTGGCCTGAAGGGGCCCCAGGGGGCCCCCAAGCAGCCCCTCTCCATTTGGGTCTGGGGGCTTTCGTTGGGCCGGGAACCTGGGAGAATCCTGCAAGGTTGCAGTTCGCGGCCCGAGAAGCACTCTCCGGCCAACATGCCCAACTGCAGCAACAGCTCCCAAACCGAAGGAGCCAGGACACAAAGACCTAGCTGGCCTGAAGGGCCCCCAGGGGGCCCCCAAGCAGCCCCTCTCAATTTGGGTCTGGGGGCTTTCGTTGGGCCGGGAACCTGGGAGATTCCTGCAAATTTGCAGTTCGAGGCCCGAGAAGCACTCTCCGGCCAACATGCCCAACTGCAGCAACAGCTCCCAAACCGAATGAGCCAGGACACAAAGACCTAGCTGGCCTGAAGGGCCCCCAGGGGGCCCCCAAGTAGGCCCTCTCCATTTGGGTCTGGGGGCTTTCTTTAGGCTGAGAACCTGGGAGATACCAGCAAGGTTGCAGTTCGCGGCCCGAGAAGCACTCCCCGGCCAACATGCCCAATATCCAGCAACAGCTCCCAAAGCGAAGGAGCCAGGACCCAAAGACCTAGCTGGCCTGAAGGGCCCCCAGGGGGCCCCCAAGCAGCCCCTCTCCATTTGGGTCTGGGAGCTTTCGTTGGGCCGGGAACCTGGGAGATTCCTGCAAATTTGCAGTTCGAGGCCCGAGAAGCACTCTCCGGCCAACATGCCCAACTGCAGCAACAGCTCCCAAACCGAATGAGCCAGGACACAAAGACCTAGCTGGCCTGAAGGGCCCCCAGGGGGCCCCCAAGTAGGCCCTCTTCATTTGGGTCTGGGGGCTTTCTTTAGGCAGAGAACCTGGGAGATACCAGCAAGGTTGCAGTTCGCGGCCCGAGAAGCACTCTCCGGCCAACATGCCCAATATCCAGCAACAGCTCCCAAAGCGAAGGAGCCAGGACCCAAAGACCTAGCTGGCCTGAAGGGCCCCCAGAAGGCCACCAAGCAGCCCCTCTCCATTTGGGTCTGGGGGCTTTCGTTGGGCATGTATACTTGAGAGGTACCTGCAAGTTACAGTTCGCGGCCCGAGAAGCACTCTCCGCCCAACATGCCCAACTGCAGCAACAGCTCCCAAACCGAAGGAGCCAGGACCCAAAGACCTAGCTGGCCTGAAGGGGCCCCAGGGGGCCCCCAAGCAGCCCCTCTCCATTTGGGTCTGGGGGCTTTCGTTGGGCCGGGAACCTGGGAGGTACCTGCAAGGTTGCAGTTTGCGGCCCGAGAAGCACTCTCCGGCCAACATGCCCAACTGCAGCAACAGCTCCCAAACCGAAGGAGCCAGGACCCAAAGACCTAGCTGGCCTGAAGGGCCCCCAGGGGGCCCCCAAGCAGCCCCTCTCCATTTGGGTCTGGGGGCTTTCGTTGGGCCGGGAACCTGGGAGATTCCTGCAAATTTGCAGTTCGAGGCCCGAGAAGCACTCTCCGGCCAACATGCCCAACTGCAGCAACAGCTCCCAAACCGAATGAGCCAGGACACAAAGACCTAGCTGGCCTGAAGGGCCCCCAGGGGGCTCCCAAGTAGGCCCTCTCCATTTGGGTCTGGGGGCTTTCTTTAGGCTGAGAACCTGGGAGATACCAGCAAGGTTGCAGTTCGCGGCCCGAGAAGCACTCCCCGGCCAACATGCCCAATATCCAGCAACAGCTCCCAAAGCGAAGGAGCCAGGACCCAAAGACCTAGCTGGCCTGAAGGGCCCCCAGAAGGCCAACAAGCAGCCCCTCTCCATTTGGGTCTGGGGGCTTTCGTTGGACATGTATATCTGAGAGGTACCTGCAAGTTACAGTTCGCGGCCCGAGAAGCACTCTCCGCCCAACATGCCCAACTGCAGCAACAGCTCCCAAAGCGAAGGAGCCAGGACACAAAGACCTAGCTGGCCTGAAGGGCCCCCAGGGGGCCCCCAAGCAGCCCCTCTCAATTTGGGTCTGGGGGCTTTCGTTGGGCATGGAACCTGGGAGATTCCTGCAAGGTTGCAGTTCGCGGCCCGAGAAGCACTCTCCGGCCAACATGCCCAACTGCAGCAACAGCTCCCAAAGCGAAGGAGCCAGGACCCAAAGACCTAGCTGGCCTGAAGGGCCCCCAGGGGGGCACAAAGAAGTCCCTCTCCATTTGGGTCTGGGGGCTTTCGTTGGGCCGGGAACCTGGGAGATTCCTGCAAATTTGCAGTTCGAGGCCCGAGAAGCACTCTCCGGCCAACATGCCCAACTGCAGCAACAGCTCCCAAACAGAATGAGCCAGGACACAAAGACCTAGCTGGCCTGAAGGGCCCCCAGGGGGCCCCCAAGTAGGCCCTCTCCATTTGGGTCTGGGGGCTTTCTTTAGGCTGAGAACCTGGGAGATACCAGCAAGGTTGCAGTTCGCGGCCCGAGAAGCACTCTCCGGCCAACATGCCCAATATCCAGCAACAGCTCCCAAAACGAAGGAGCCAGGACCCAAAGACCTAGCTGGCCTGAAGGGCCCCCAGAAGGCCACCAAGCAGCCCCTCTCAATTTGGGTCTGGGGGCTTTCGTTGGGCATGTATACCTGAGAGGTACCTGCAAGTTACAGTTCGCGGCCCGAGAAGCACTCTCCGCCCAACATGCCCAACTGCAGCAACAGCTCCCAAACCGAAGGAGCCAGGACCCAAAGACCTAGTTGGCCTGAAGGACCCTCAGGGGGCCCCCAAGCAGCCCCTCTCAATTTGGGTCTGGGGGCTTTCGTTGGGCATGTATACCTGAGAGGTACCTGCAAGGTTACAGTTCGCGGCCCGAGAAGCACTCTCCGGCCAACATGCCCAACTGCAGCAACAGCTCCCAAAGCGAAGGAGCCAGGACCCAAAGACCTAGCTGGCCTGAAGGGCCCCCAGGGGGCCCCCAAGCAGCCCCTCTCAATTTGGGTCTGGGGGCTTTCGTTGGGCCGGGAACCTGGGAGATTCATGCAAGGTTGCAGTTCGCGGCCCGAGAAGCACTCTCCGGCCAACATGCCCAACTGCAGCAACAGCTCCCAAACCGAAGGAGCCAGGACCCAAAGACCTAGCTGGCCTGAAGGGCCCCCAGGGGGCCCCCAAGCAGCCCCTCTCAATTTGGGTGTGGGGGCTTTCGTTGGGCATGGAACCTGGGCGATTCCTGCAAGGTTGCAGTTCGCGGCCCGAGAAGCACTCTCCGGCCAACATGCCCAACTGCAGCAACAGCTCCCAAAGCGAAGGAGCCAGGACCCAAAGACCTAGCTGGCCTGAAGGGCCCCCAGGGGGGCCCCAAGCAGCCCCTCTCAATTTGGGTCTGGGGGCTTTCGTTGGGCCGGGAACCTGGGAGAATCCTGCAAGGTTGCAGTTCGCGGCCCGAGAAGCACTCTCCGCCCAACATGCCCAACGTCAACAACAGCTCCCAAACCGAATGAGCCAGGACACAAAGACCTAGCTGGCCTGAAGGGCCCCCAGGGGGCCCCCAAGCAGCCCCTCTCCGTTTGGGTCTGGGGGCTTTCTTTAGGCTGAGAACCTGGGAGATACCAGCAAGGTTGCAGTTCGCGGCCCGAGAAGCACTCTCCGGCCAACATGCCCAATATCCAGCAACAGCTCCCAAAGCGAAGGAGCCAGGACCCAAAGACCTAGCTGGCCTGAAGGGCCCCCAGAAGGCCACCAAGCAGCCCCTCTCCATTTGGGTCTGGGGGCTTTCGTTGGGCATGTATACCTGAGAGGTACCTGCAAGTTACAGTTCGCGGCCCGAGAAGCACTCTCCGAGCCAACATGCCCAACTGCAGCAACAGCTCCCAAAGCGAAGGAGCCAGGACCCAAAGACCTAGCTGGCCTGAAGGGCCCCCAGGGGGCCCCCAAGCAGCCCCTCTCCATTTGGGTCTGGGGGTTTTCGTTGGGCCGGGAACCTGGGAGGTACCTGCAAGGTTGCAGTTCGCGGCCCGAGAAGCACTCTCCGGCCAACATGCCCAACTGCAGCAACAGCTCCCAAAGCGAAGGAGCCAGGACCCAAAGACCTAGCTGGCCTGAAGGGCCCCCAGGGGGCCCCCAAGCAGCCCCTCTCAATTTGGGTCTGGGGGCTTTCGTTGGGCATGGATACCTGAGAGGTACCTGCAAGGTTGCAGTTCGCGGCCCGAGAAGCACTCTCCGGCCAACATGCCCAACTGCAGCAACAGCTCCCAAACCGAAGGAGCCAGGACCCAAAGACCTAGGTGGCCTGAAGGGCCCCCAGGGAGCCCCCAAGCAGCCCCTCTCAATTTGGGTCTGGGGGCTTTCGTTGGGCCGGGAACCTGGGAGAATCCTGCAAGGTTGCAGTTCGCGGCCCGAGAAGCACTCTCCGGCCAACATGCCCAACTGCAGCAACAGCTCCCAAACCGAAGGAGCCAGGACCCAAAGACCTAGCTGGCCTGAAGGGCCCCCAGAAGGCCACCAAGAAGCCCCTCTCAATTTGGGTCTGGGGGCTTTCGTTGGGCCGGGAACCTGGGAGAATCCTGCAAGGTTGCAGTTCGCGGCCCGAGAAGCACTCTCCGGCCAACATGCCCAACTGCAGCAACAGCTCCCAAAGCGAAGGAGCCAGGACCCAAAGACCTAGCTGGCCTGAAGGGGCCCCAGGGGGCCCCCAAGCAGCCCCTCTCAATTTGGGTCTGGGGGCTTTCGTTGGGCCGGGAACCTGGGAGGTACCTGCAAGGTTGCAGTTCGCGGCCCGAGAAGCACTCTCCGGCCAACATGCCCAACTGCAGCAACAGCTCCCAAACCGAATGAGCCAGGACACAAAGACCTAGCTGGCCTGAAGGGCCCCCAGGGGGCCCCCAAGTAGGCCCTCTCCATTTGGGTCTGGGGGCTTACTTTAGGCTGAGAACCTGGGAGATACCACCAAGGTTGCAGTTCGCGGCCCGAGAAGCACTCTCCGGCCAACATGCCCAATATCCAGCAACAGCTCCCAAAGCGAAGGAGCCAGGACCCAAAGACCTAGCTGGCCTGAAGGGCCCCCAGGGGGCCACCAAGCAGCCCCTCTCAATTTGGGTCTGGGGGCTTTCGTTGGGCCGGGAACCTGGGGGAATCCTGCAAGGTTGCAGTTCGCGGCCCGAGAAGCACTCTCCGGCCAACATGCCCAACTGCAGCAACAGCTCTCAAACCGAAGGAGCCAGGACCCAAAGACCTAGCTGGCCTGAAGGGCCCCCAGGGGGCCCCCAAGCAGCCCCTCTCAATTTGGGTCTGGGGGCTTTCGTTGGGCATGGAACCTGGGAGAATCCTGCAAGGTTGCAGTTCGCGGCCCGAGAAGCACTCTCCGGCCAACATGCCCAACTGCAGCAACAGCTCCCAAACCGAATGAGCCAGGACACAAAGACCTAGCTGGCCTGAAGGGCCCCCAGGGGGCTCCCAAGTAGGCCCTCTCCATTTGGGTCTGGGGGCTTTCTTTAGGCTGAGAACCTGGGAGATACCAGCAAGGTTGCAGTTCGCGGCCCGAGAAGCACTCCCCGGCCAACATGCCCAATATCCAGAAACAGCTCCCAAAGCGAAGGAGCCAGGACCCAAAGACCTAGCTGGCCTGAAGGGCCCCCAGAAGGCCACCAAGCAGCCCCTCTCCATTTGGGTCTGGGGGCTTTCGTTGGACATGTATATCTGAGAGGTACCTGCAAGTTACAGTTCGCGGCCCGAGAAGCACTCTCCGCCCAACATGCCCAAGTGCAGCAACAGCTCCCAAACCGAAGGAGCCAGGACACAAAGACCTAGTTGGCCTGAAGGACCCTCAGGGGGCCCCCAAGCAGCCCCTCTCAATTTGGGTCTGGGGGCTTTCGTTGGGCATGGATACCTGAGAGGTACCTGCAAGGTTACAGTTCGCGGCCCGAGAAGCACTCTCCGGCCAACATGCCCAACTGCAGCAACAGCTCCCAAAGCGAAGGAGCCAGGACCCAAAGACCTAGCTGGCCTGAAGGGCCCCCATTGGGCCCCCAAGGAGCTCCTCTCCATTTGGGTCTGGGGGCTTTCGTTGGGCCGGGAACCTGGGAGATTCATGCAAGGTTGCAGTTCGCGGCCCGAGAAGCACTCTCCGGCCAACATGCCCAACTGCAGCAACAGCTCCCAAACCGAAGGAGCCAGGACCCAAAGACCTAGCTGGCCTGAAGGGCCCCCATTGGGCCCCCAAGGAGCTCCTCTCCATTTGGGTCTGGGGGCTTTAGTTGGGCCGGGAACCTGGGAGATTCCTGCAAGGTTGCAGTTCGCGGCCGGAGAAGCACTCTCCGGCCAACATGCCCAACTGCAGCAACAGCTCCCAAACCGAAGGAGCCAGGACCCAAAGACCTAGCTGGCCTGAAGGGCCCCCAGGGGGCCCCCAAGCAGCCCCTCTCACTTTGGGTCTGGGGGCTTTTGTTGGGCATGGAACCTGGGAGATTCCTGCAAGGTTGCAGTTCGAGGCCCGAGAAGCACTCTCCGGCCAACATGCCCAACTGCAGCAACAGCTCCCAAAGCGAAGGAGCCAGGACACAAAGACCTAGCTGGCCTGAAGGGCCCCCAGGGGGCCCCCAAGCAGCCCCTCTCAATTTTGGTCTGGGGGCTTTCGTTGGGCCGGGAACCTGGGAGGTACCTGCAAGGTTGCAGTTCGCGGCCCGAGAAGCACTCTCCGCCCAACATGCCCAACTGCAGCAACAGCTCCCAAAGCGAAGGAGCCAGGACCCAAAGACCTAGCTGGCCTGAAGGGCCCCCAGTGGGCCCCCAAGAAGCCCCTCTCCATTTGGGTCTGGGGGCTTTTGTTGGGCCGGGAACCTAGGAGATTCCTTCAAGGTTGCAGTTCGCGGCCCGAGAAGCACTCTCCGGCCAACATGCCCAACTGCAGCAACAGCTCCCAAAGCGAAGGAGCCAGGACCCAAAGACCTAGCTGGCCTGAAGGGCCCCCAGGGGGCCCCCAAGCAGCCCCTCTCCATTTGGGTCTGGGGGTTTTCGTTGGGCCGGGAACCTGGGAGGTACCTGCAAGGTTGCAGTTCGCGGCCCGAGAAGCACTCTCCGGCCAACATGCCCAACTGCAGCAACAGCTCCCAAAGCGAAGGAGCCAGGACCCAAAGACCTAGCTGGCCTGAAGGGCCCCCAGGGGGCCCCCAAGCAGCCCCTCTCAATTTGGGTCTGGGGGCTTTCGTTGGGCCGGGAACCTGGGAGAATCCTGCAAGGTTGCAGTTCGCGGCCCGAGAAGCACTCTCCGGCCAACATGCCCAATATCCAGCAACAGCTCCCAAAGCGAAGGAGCCAGGACCCAAAGACCTAGCTGGCCTGAAGGGCCCCCAGGGGGCCCCCAAGCAGCCCTTCTCCATTTGGGTCTGGGGGCTTTTGTTGGGCCGGGAACCTGGGAGATTCCTGCAAGGTTGCAGTTCGCGGCCCGAGAAGCACTCTCCGCCCAACATGCCCAACGTCAACAACAGCTCCCAAAGCGAAGGAGCCAGGACACAAAGACCTAGCTGGCCTGAAGGGCCCCCAGGGGGCCCCCAAGCAGCCCCTCTCCGTTTGGGTCTGGGGGCTTTCTTTAGGCTGAGAACCTGGGAGATACCAGCAAGGTTGCAGTTCGCGGCCCGAGAAGCACTCTCCGGCCAACATGCCCAATATCCAGCAACAGCTCCCAAAGCGAAGGAGCCAGGACCCAAAGACCTAGCTGGCCTGAAGGGCCCCCAGAAGGCCACCAAGCAGCCCCTCTCCATTTGGGTCTGGGGGCTTTCGTTGGGCATGTATACCTGAGAGGTACCTGCAAGTTACAGTTCGCGGCCCGAGAAGCACTCTCCGAGCCAACATGCCCAACTGCAGCAACAGCTCCCAAAGCGAAGGAGCCAGGACCCAAAGACCTAGCTGGCCTGAAGGGCCCCCAGGGGGCCCCCAAGCAGCCCCTCTCCATTTGGGTCTGGGGGTTTTCGTTGGGCCGGGAACCTGGGAGGTACCTGCAAGGTTGCAGTTCGCGGCCCGAGAAGCACTCTCCGGCCAACATGCCCAACTGCAGCAACAGCTCCCAAAGCGAAGGAGCCAGGACCCAAAGACCTAGCTGGCCTGAAGGGCCCCCAGGGGGCCCCCAAGCAGCCCCTCTCAATTTGGGTCTGGGGGCTTTCGTTGGGCATGGATACCTGAGAGGTACCTGCAAGGTTGCAGTTCGCGGCCCGAGAAGCACTCTCCGGCCAACATGCCCAACTGCAGCAACAGCTCCCAAACCGAAGGAGCCAGGACCCAAAGACCTAGGTGGCCTGAAGGGCCCCCAGGGAGCCCCCAAGCAGCCCCTCTCAATTTGGGTCTGGGGGCTTTCGTTGGGCCGGGAACCTGGGAGAATCCTGCAAGGTTGCAGTTCGCGGCCCGAGAAGCACTCTCCGGCCAACATGCCCAACTGCAGCAACAGCTCCCAAACCGAAGGAGCCAGGACCCAAAGACCTAGCTGGCCTGAAGGGCCCCCAGAAGGCCACCAAGAAGCCCCTCTCAATTTGGGTCTGGGGGCTTTCGTTGGGCCGGGAACCTGGGAGAATCCTGCAAGGTTGCAGTTCGCGGCCCGAGAAGCACTCTCCGGCCAACATGCCCAACTGCAGCAACAGCTCCCAAAGCGAAGGAGCCAGGACCCAAAGACCTAGCTGGCCTGAAGGGGCCCCAGGGGGCCCCCAAGCAGCCCCTCTCAATTTGGGTCTGGGGGCTTTCGTTGGGCCGGGAACCTGGGAGGTACCTGCAAGGTTGCAGTTCGCGGCCCGAGAAGCACTCTCCGGCCAACATGCCCAACTGCAGCAACAGCTCCCAAACCGAATGAGCCAGGACACAAAGACCTAGCTGGCCTGAAGGGCCCCCAGGGGGCCCCCAAGTAGGCCCTCTCCATTTGGGTCTGGGGGCTTTCTTTAGGCTGAGAACCTGGGAGATACCACCAAGGTTGCAGTTCGCGGCCCGAGAAGCACTCTCCGGCCAACATGCCCAATATCCAGCAACAGCTCCCAAAGCGAAGGAGCCAGGACCCAAAGACCTAGCTGGCCTGAAGGGCCCCCAGGGGGCCCCAAGCAGCCCCTCTCAATTTGGGTCTGGGGGCTTTCGTTGGGCCGGGAACCTGGGGGAATCCTGCAAGGTTGCAGTTCGCGGCCCGAGAAGCACTCTCCGCCCAACATGCCCAACTGCAGCAACAGCTCTCAAACCGAAGGAGCCAGGACCCAAAGACCTAGCTGGCCTGAAGGGCCCCCAGGGGGCCCCCAAGCAGCCCCTCTCAATTTGGGTCTGGGGGCTTTCGTTGGGCATGGAACCTGGGAGAATCCTGCAAGGTTGCAGTTCGCGGCCCGAGAAGCACTCTCCGGCCAACATGCCCAACTGCAGCAACAGCTCCCAAACCGAATGAGCCAGGACACAAAGACCTAGCTGGCCTGAAGGGCCCCCAGGGGGCTCCCAAGTAGGCCCTCTCCATTTGGGTCTGGGGGCTTTCTTTAGGCTGAGAACCTGGGAGATACCAGCAAGGTTGCAGTTCGCGGCCCGAGAAGCACTCCCCGGCCAACATGCCCAATATCCAGCAACAGCTCCCAAAGCGAAGGAGCCAGGACCCAAAGACCTAGCTGGCCTGAAGGGCCCCCAGAAGGACACCAAGCAGCCCCTCTCCATTTGGGTCTGGGGGCTTTCGTTGGACATGTATATCTGAGAGGTACCTGCAAGTTACAGTTCGCGGCCCGAGAAGCACTCTCCGCCCAACATGCCCAAGTGCAGCAACAGCTCCCAAACCGAAGGAGCCAGGACACAAAGACCTAGTTGGCCTGAAGGACCCTCAGGGGGCCCCCAAGCAGCCCCTCTCAATTTGGGTCTGGGGGCTTTCGTTGGGCATGGATACCTGAGAGGTACCTGCAAGGTTACAGTTCGCGGCCCGAGAAGCACTCTCCGGCCAACATGCCCAACTGCAGCAACAGCTCCCAAAGCGAAGGAGCCAGGACCCAAAGACCTAGCTGGCCTGAAGGGCCCCCATTGGGCCCCCAAGGAGCTCCTCTCCATTTGGGTCTGGGGGCTTTCGTTGGGCCGGGAACCTGGGAGATTCATGCAAGGTTGCAGTTCGCGGCCCGAGAAGCACTCTCCGGCCAACATGCCCAACTGCAGCAACAGCTCCCAAACCGAAGGAGCCAGGACCCAAAGACCTAGCTGGCCTGAAGGGCCCCCATTGGGCCCCCAAGGAGCTCCTCTCCATTTGGGTCTGGGGGCTTTAGTTGGGCCGGGAACCTGGGAGATTCCTGCAAGGTTGCAGTTCGCGGCCGGAGAAGCACTCTCCGGCCAACATGCCCAACTGCAGCAACAGCTCCCAAACCGAAGGAGCCAGGACCCAAAGACCTAGCTGGCCTGAAGGGCCCCCAGGGGGCCCCCAAGCAGCCCCTCTCACTTTGGGTCTGGGGGCTTTTGTTGGGCATGGAACCTGGGAGATTCCTGCAAGGTTGCAGTTCGAGGCCCGAGAAGCACTCTCCGGCCAACATGCCCAACTGCAGCAACAGCTCCCAAAGCGAAGGAGCCAGGACACAAAGACCTAGCTGGCCTGAAGGGCCCCCAGGGGGCCCCCAAGCAGCACCTCTCAATTTGGGTCTGGGGGCTTTCGTTGGGCCGGGAACCTGGGAGATTCATGCAAGGTTGCAGTTCGCGGCCCGAGAAGCACTCTCCGCCCAACATGCCCAACTGCAGCAACAGCTCCCAAAGCGAAGGAGCCAGGACCCAAAGACCTAGCTGGCCTGAAGGGCCCCCAGGGGGCCCCCAAGCAGCCCCTCTCAATTTTGGTCTGGGGGCTTTCGTTGGGCCGGGAACCTGGGAGAATCCTGCAAGGTTGCAGTTCGCGGCCCGAGAAGCACTCTCCGCCCAACATGCCCAACTGCAGCAACAGCTCCCAAAGCGAAGGAGCCAGGACCCAAAGACCTAGCTGGCCTGAAGGGCCCCCAGTGGGCCCCCAAGAAGCCCCTCTCCATTTGGGTCTGGGGGCTTTTGTTGGGCCGGGAACCTAGGAGATTCCTTCAAGGTTGCAGTTCGCGGCCCGAGAAGCACTCTCCGGCCAACATGCCCAACTGCAGCAACAGCTCCCAAAGCGAAGGAGCCAGGACCCAAAGACCTAGCTGGCCTGAAGGGCCCCCAGGGGGCCCCCAAGCAGCCCCTCTCCATTTGGGTCTGGGGGTTTTCGTTGGGCCGGGAACCTGGGAGGTACCTGCAAGGTTGCAGTTCGCGGCCCGAGAAGCACTCTCCGGCCAACATGCCCAACTGCAGCAACAGCTCCCAAAGCGAAGGAGCCAGGACCCAAAGACCTAGCTGGCCTGAAGGGCCCCCAGGGGGCCACCAAGCAGCCCCTCTCAATTTGGGTCTGGGGGCTTTCGTTGGGCATGGATACCTGAGAGGTACCTGCAAGGTTACAGTTCGCGGCCCGAGAAGCACTCTCCGGCCAACATGCCCAACTGCAGCAACAGCTCCCAAAGCGAAGGAGCCAGGACCCAAAGACCTAGCTGGCCTGAAGGGCCCCCAGGGGGCCCCAAGCAGCCCCTCTCAATTTGGGTCTGGGGGCTTTCGTTGGGCCGGGAACCTGGGAGATTCATGCAAGGTTGCAGTTCGCGGCCCGAGAAGCACTCTCCGGCCAACATGCCCAACTGCAGCAACAGCTCCCAAAACGAAGGAGCCAGGACCCAAAGACCTAGCTGGCCTGAAGGGCCCCCAGGGGGCCCCCAAGCAGCCCCTCTCAATTTGGGTCTGGGGGCTTTCGTTGGGCATGGATACCTGAGAGGTACCTGCAAGGTTACAGTTCGCGGCCCGAGAAGCACTCTCCGGCCAACATGCCCAACTGCAGCAACAGCTCCCAAACCGAAGGAGCCAGGACCCAAAGACCTAGCTGGCCTGAAGGGCCCCCAGGGGGGCCCCCAAGCAGCCCCTCTCAATTTGGGTCTGGGGGCTTTCGTTGGGCCGGGAACCTGGGAGAATCCTGCAAGGTTGCAGTTCGCGGCCCGAGAAGCACTCTCCGGCCAACATGCCCAACTGCAGCAACAGCTCCCAAAGCGAAGGAGCCAGGACCCAAAGACCTAGCTGGCCTGAAGGGCCCCCAGGGGGCCCCCAAGCAGCCCCTCTCCATTTGGGTCTGGGGGCTTTTGTTGGGCCGGGAACCTGGGAGATTCCTGCAAGGTTGCAGTTCGAGGCCCGAGAAGCACTCTCCGCCCAACATGCCCAACGTCAACAACAGCTCCCAAACCGAATGAGCCAGGACACAAAGACCTAGCTGGCCTGAAGGGCCCCCAGGGGGCCCCCAAGCAGCCCCTCTCCATTTGGGTCTGGGGGCTTTCTTTAGGATGAGAACCTGGGAGATACCAGCAAGGTTGCAGTTCGCGGCCCGAGAAGCACTCTCCGGCCAACATGCCCAATATCCAGCAACAGCTCCCAAACCGAAGGAGCCAGGACCCAAAGACCTAGCTGGCCTGAAGGGCCCCCAGAAGGCCACCAAGCAGCCCCTCTCCATTTGGGTCTGGGGGCTTTCGTTGGGCATGTATACCTGAGAGGTACCTGCAAGTTACAGTTCGCGGCCCGAGAAGCACTCTCCGCCCAACATGCCCAACTGCAGCAACAGCTCCCAAAGCGAAGGAGCCAGGACCCAAAGACCTAGCTGGCCTGAAGGGCCCCCAGGGGGCCCCCAAGCAGCCCCTCTCCATTTGGGTCTGGGGGTTTTCGTTGGGCCGGGAACCTGGGAGGTACCTGCAAGGTTGCAGTTCGCGGCCCGAGAAGCACTCTCCGGCCAACATGCCCAACTGCAGCAACAGCTCCCAAAGCGAAGGAGCCAGGACCCAAAGACCTAGCTGGCCTGAAGGGCCCCCAGGGGGCCCCCAAGCAGCCCCTCTCAATTTGGGTCTGGGGGCTTTCGTTGGGCCGGGAACCTGGGAGAATCCTGCAAGGTTGCAGTTCGCGGCCCGAGAAGCACTCTCCGGCCAACATGCCCAATATCCAGCAACAGCTCCCAAAGCGAAGGAGCCAGGACCCAAAGACCTAGCTGGCCTGAAGGGCCCCCAGGGGGCCCCCAAGCAGCCCTTCTCCATTTGGGTCTGGGGGCTTTTGTTGGGCCGGGAACCTGGGAGATTCCTGCAAGGTTGCAGTTCGAGGCCCGAGAAGCACTCTCCGCCCAACATGCCCAACGTCAACAACAGCTCCCAAAGCGAAGGAGCCAGGACCCAAAGACCTAGCTGGCCTGAAGGGCCCCCAGGGGGCCCCCAAGCAGCCCCTCTCCATTTGGGTCGGGGGGCTTTCTTTAGGATGAGAACCTGGGAGATACCAGCAAGGTTGCAGTTCGCGGCCCGAGAAGCACTCTCCGGCCAACATGCCCAATATCCAGCAACAGCTCCCAAAGCGAAGGAGCCAGGACCCAAAGACCTAGCTGGCCTGAAGGGCCCCCAGAAGGCCACCAAGCAGCCCCTCTCCATTTGGGTCTGGGGGCTTTCGTTGGGCATGTATACCTGAGAGGTACCTGCAAGTTACAGTTCGCGGCCCGAGAAGCACTCTCCGCCCAACCTGCCCAACTGCAGCAACAGCTCCCAAAGCGAAGGAGCCAGGACCCAAAGACCTAGCTGGCCTGAAGGGCCCCCAGGGGGCCCCCAAGCAGCCCCTCTCCATTTGGGTCTGGGGGCTTTCGTTGGGCCGGGAACCTGGGAGGTACCTGCAAGGTTGCAGTTCGCGGCCCGAGAAGCACTCTCCGGCCAACATGCCCAACTGCAGCAACAGCTCCCAAAGCGAAGGAGCCAGGACCCAAAGACCTAGCTGGCCTGAAGGGCCCCCAGGGGGCCCCCAAGCAGCCCCTCTCAATTTGGGTCTGGGGGCTTTCGTTGGGCCGGGAACCTGGGAGAATCCTGCAAGGTTGCAGTTCGCGGCCCGAGAAGCACTCTCCGGCCAACATGCCCAACTGCAGCAACAGCTCCCAAAGCGAAGGAGCCAGGACCCAAAGACCTAGCTGGCCTGAAGGGCCCCCAGGGGGCCCCCAAGCAGCCCCTCTCAATTTGGGTCTGGGGGCTTTCGTTGGGCCGGGAACCTGGGAGAATCCTGCAAGGTTGCAGTTCGCGGCCCGAGAAGCACTCTCCAGCCAACATGCCCAACTGCAGCAACAGCTCCCAAAGCGAAGGAGCCAGGACCCAAAGACCTAGCTGGCCTGAAGGGCCCCCAGGGGGCCCCCAAGCAGCCCCTCTCAATTTGGGTCTGGGGGCTTTCGTTGGGCCGGGAACCTGGGAGATTCCTGCAAGGTTGCAGTTCGCGGCCCGAGAAGCACTCTCCGGCCAACATGCCCAACTGCAGCAACAGCTCCCAAAGCGAAGGAGCCAGGACCCAAAGACCTAGCTGGCCTGAAGGGCCCCCAGGGGGCCCCCAAGCAGCCCCTCTCAATTTGGGTCTGGGGGCTTTCGTTGGGCCGGGAACCTGGGAGATTCCTGCAAGGTTGCAGTTCGCGGCCCGAGAAGCACTCTCCGGCCAACATGCCCAACTGCAGCAACAGCTCCCAAACCGAAGGAGCCAGGACCCAAAGACCTAGCTGGCCTGAAGGGCCCCCAGGGGGCCACCAAGCAGCCCCTCTCAATTTGGGTCTGGGGGCTTTCGTTGGGCATGGAACCTGGGAGATTCCTGCAAGGTTGCAGTTCGCGGCCCAAGAAGCACTCTCCGGCCAACATGCCCAACTGCAGCAACAGCTCCCAAACCGAAGGAGCCAGGACCCAAAGACCTAGCTGGCCTGAAGGGCCCCCAGGGGGGCACAAAGAAGTCCCTCTCAATTTGGGTCTGGGGGCTTTTTTTAAGCAGGGAACCTGGGAGAATCCTGCAAGGTTGCAGTTCGCGGCCCGAGAAGCACTCTCCGGCCAACATGCCCAACTGCAGCAACAGCTCCCAAAGCGAAGGAGCCAGGACCCAAAGACCTAGCTGGCCTGAAGGGCCCCCAGGGGGCCCCCAAGCAGCCCCTCTCAATTTGGGTCTGGGGGCTTTCGTTGGGCCGGGAACCTGGGAGAATCCTGCAAGGTTGCAGTTCGCGGCCCGAGAAGCACTCTCCGGCCAACATGCCCAACTGCAGCAACAGCTCCCAAAGCGAAGGAGCCAGGACACAAAGACCTAGCTGGCCTGAAGGGCCCCCAGGGGGCCCCCAAGCAGCCCCTCTCCATTTGGGTCTGGGGGCTTTTGTTGGGCGGGGAACCTGGGAGATTCCTGCAAGGTTGCAGTTCGCGGCCCGAGAAGCACTCTCCGCCCAACATGCCCAACGTCAACAACAGCTCCCAAACCGAATGAGCCAGGACACAAAGACCTAGCTGGCCTGAAGGGCCCCCAGGGGGCCCCCAAGCAGCCCCTCTCCATTTGGGTCTGGTGGCTTTCTTTAGGATTAGAACCTGGGAGATACCAGCAAGGTTGCAGTTCGCGGCCCGAGAAGCACTCTCCGGCCAACATGCCCAATATCCAGCAACAGCTCCCAAACCGAAGGAGCCAGGACCCAAAGACCTAGCTGGCCTGAAGGGCCCCCAGGGGGCCCCCAAGCAGCCCCTCTCAATTTGGGTCTGGGGGCTTTCGTTGGGCCGGGAACCTGGGAGAATCCTGCAAGGTTGCAGTTCGCGGCCCGAGAAGCACTCTCCGGCCAACATGCCCAACTGCAGCAACAGCTCCCAAACCGAAGGAGCCAGGACCCAAAGACCTAGCTGGCCTGAAGGGCCCCCAGGGGGCCCCCAAGCAGTCCCTCTCCATTTGGGTCTGGGGGCTTTCGTTGGGCCGGGAACCTGGGAGATTCCTGCAAGGTTGCAGTTCGAGGCCCGAGAAGCACTCTCCGCCCAACATGCCCAACGTCAACAACAGCTCCCAAACCGAATGAGCCAGGACACAAAGACCTAGCTGGCCTGAAGGGCCCCCAGGGGGCCCCCAAGCAGCCCCTCTCCATTTGGGTCTGGGGGCTTTCTTTAGGATGAGAACCTGGGAGATACCAGCAAGGTTGCAGTTCGCGGCCCGAGAAGCACTCTCCGGCCAACATGCCCAATATCCAGCAACAGCTCCCAAAGCGAAGGAGCCAGGACCCAAAGACCTAGCTGGCCTGAAGGGCCCCCAGAAGGCCACCAAGCAGCCCCTCTCAATTTGGGTCTGGGGGCTTTCGTTGGGCATGTATACCTGAGAGGTACCTGCAAGTTACAGTTCGCGGCCCGAGAAGCACTCTCCGCCCAACATGCCCAACTGCAGCAACAGCTCCCAAAGCGAAGGAGCCAGGACCCAAAGACCTAGCTGGCCTGAAGGGCCCCCAGGGGGCCCCCAAGCAGCCCCTCTCCATTTGGGTCTGGGGGTTTTCGTTGGGCCGGGAACCTGGGAGGTACCTGCAAGGTTGCAGTTCGCGGCCCGAGAAGCACTCTCCGGCCAACATGCCCAACTGCAGCAACAGCTCCCAAAGCGAAGGAGCCAGGACCCAAAGACCTAGCTGGCCTGAAGGGCCCCCAGGGGGCCCCCAAGCAGCCCCTCTCAATTTGGGTCTGGGGGCTTTCGTTGGGCCGGGAACCTGGGAGAATCCTGCAAGGTTGCAGTTCGCGGCCCGAGAAGCACTCTCCGGCCAACATGCCCAACTGCAGCAACAGCTCCCAAAGCGAAGGAGCCAGGACCCAAAGACCTAGCTGGCCTGAAGGGCCCCCAGGGGGCCCCCAAGCAGCCCCTCTCAATTTGGGTCTGGGGGCTTTCGTTGGGCCGGGAACCTGGGAGAATCCTGCAAGGTTGCAGTTCGCGGCCCGAGAAGCACTCTCCGGCCAACATGCCCAACTGCAGCAACAGCTCCCAAAGCGAAGGAGCCAGGACACAAAGACCTAGCTGGCCTGAAGGGCCCCCAGGGGGCCCCCAAGCAGCCCCTCTCCATTTGGGTCTGGGGGCTTTCGTTGGGCCGGGAACCTGGGAGATTCCTGCAAGGTTGCAGTTCGAGGCCCGAGAAGCACTCTCCGCCCAACATGCCCAACGTCAACAACAGCTCCCAAAGCGAAGGAGCCAGGACCCAAAGACCTAGCTGGCCTGAAGGGCCCCCAGAAGGCCACCAAGCAGCCCCTCTCCATTTGGGTCTGGGGGCTTTCTTTGGGCATGTATACCTGAGAGGTACCTGCAAGTTACAGTTCGCGGCCCGAGAAGCACTCTCCGGCCAACATGCCCAACTGCAGCAACAGCTCCCAAAGCAAAGGAGCCAGGACCCAAAGACCTAGCTGGCCTGAAGGGCCCCCAGGGGGCCCCCAAGCAGCCCCTCTCCATTTGGGTCTGGGGGTTTTCGTTGGGCCGGGAACCTGGGAGGTACCTGCAAGGTTGCAGTTCGCGGCCCGAGAAGCACTCTCCGGCCAACATGCCCAACTGCAGCAACAGCTCCCAAACCGAAGGAGCCAGGACCCAAAGACCTAGCTGGCCTGAAGGGCCCCCAGGGGGCCCCCAAGCAGCCCCTCTCCATTTGGGTCTGGGGGCTTTCGTTGGGCCGGGAACCTGGGAGAATCCTGCAAGGTTGCAGTTCGCGGCCCGAGAAGCACTCTCCGGCCAACATGCCCAACTGCAGCAACAGCTCCCAAACCGAAGGAGCCAGGACCCAAAGACCTAGCTGGCCTGAAGGGCCCCCAGGGGGCCCCCAAGCAGCCCCTCTCCATTTGGGTCTGGGGGCTTTCGTTGGGCCGGGACCCTGGGAGAATCCTGCAAGGTTGCAGTTCGCGGCCCGAGAAGCACTCTCCGGCCAACATGCCCAACTGCAGCAACAGCTCCCAAAGCGAAGGAGCCAGGACCCAAAGACCTAGCTGGCCTGAAGGGCCCCCAGGGGGCCACCAAGCAGCCCCTCTCAATTTGGGTCTGGGGGCTTTCGTTGGGCCGGGAACCTGGGAGAATCCTGCAAGGTTGCAGTTCGCGGCCCGAGAAGCACTCTCCGGCCAACATGCCCAACTGCAGCAACAGCTCCCAAAGCGAAGGAGCCAGGACCCAAAGACCTAGCTGGCCTGAAGGGGCCCCAGGGGGCCCCCAAGCAGCACCTCTCCATTTGGGTCTGGGGGCTTTCGTTGGGCCGGGAACCTGGGAGGTACCTGCAAGGTTGCAGTTCGCGGCCCGAGAAGCACTCTCCGGCCAACATGCCCAAGTGCAGCAACAGCTCCCAAAGCGAAGGAGCCAGGACCCAAAGACCTAGCTGGCCTGAAGGGCCCCCAGGGGGCCCCCAAGCAGCCCCTCTCCATTTGGGTCTGGGGGCTTTCGTTGGGCCGGGAACCTGGGAGATTCCTGCAAGGTTGCAGTTCGAGGCCCGAGAAGCACTCTCCGGCCAACATGCCCAACTGCAGCAACAGCTCCCAAACCGAATGAGCCAGGACACAAAGACCTAGCTGGCCTGAAGGGCCCCCAGGGGGCCCCCAAGTAGGCCCTCTCCATTTGGGGCTGGGGGCTTTCTTTAGGCTGAGAACCTGGGAGATACCAGCAAGGTTGCAGTTCGCGGCCCGAGAAGCACTCTCCGGCCAACATGCCCAATATCCAGCAACAGCTCCCAAAGCGAAGGAGCCAGGACCCAAAGACCTAGCTGGCCTGAAGGGCCCCCAGGGGGCCCCCAAGCAGCCCCTCTCAATTTGGGTCTGGGGGCTTTCGTTGGGCCGGGAACCTGGGAGAATCCTGCAAGGTTGCAGTTCGCGTTCCGAGAAGCACTCTCCGGCCAACATGCCCAACTGCAGCAACAGCTCCCAAAGCGAAGGAGCCAGGACCCAAAGACCTAGCTGGCCTGAAGGGCCCCCAGGGGGCCCCCAAGCAGCCCCTCTCCATTTGGGTCTGGGGGCTTTCGTTGGGCCGGGAACCTGGGAGATTCCTGCAAGGTTGCAGTTCGAGGCCCGAGAAGCACTCTCCGCCCAACATGCCCAACTTCAACAACAGCTCCCAAACCGAATGAGCCAGGACACAAAGACCTAGCTGGCCTGAAGGGCCCCCATGGGGCCCCCAAGCAGCCCCTCTCCATTTGGGTCTGGGGGCTTTCTTTGGGATGAGAACCTGGGAGATACCAGCAAGGTTGCAGTTCGCGGCCCGAGAAGCACTCTCCGGCCAACATGCCCAACTGCAGCAACAGCTCCCAAAGCGAAGGAGCCAGGACCCAAAGACCTAGCTGGCCTGAAGGGCCCCCAGAAGGCCACCAAGCAGCCCCTCTCCATTTGGGTCTGGGGGCTTTCGTTGGGCATGTATACCTGAGAGGTACCTGCAAGTTACAGTTCGCGGCCCGAGAAGCACTCTCCGGCCAACATGCCCAACTGCAGCAACAGCTCCCAAACCGAAGGAGCCAGGACCCAAAGACCTAGCTGGCCTGAAGGGCCCCCAGGGGGCCCCCAAGCAGCCCCTCTCCATTTGGGTCTGGGGGTTTTCGTTGGGCCGGGAACCTGGGAGGTACCTGCAAGGTTGCAGTTCGCGGCCCGAGAAGCACTCTCCGGCCAACATGCCCAACTGCAGCAACAGCTCCCAAAGCGAAGGAGCCAGGACCCAAAGACCTAGCTGGCCTGAAGGGCCCCCAGGGGGCCCCCAAGCAGCCCCTCTCAATTTGGGTCTGGGGGCTTTCGTTGGGCCGGGAACCTGGGAGAATCCTGCAAGGTTGCAGTTCGCGGCCCGAGAAGCACTCTCCGGCCAACATGCCCAACTGCAGCAACAGCTCCCAAACCGAAGGAGCCAGGACCCAAAGACCTAGCTGGCCTGAAGGGCCCCCAGGGGGCCCCCAAGCAGCCCTTCTCCATTTGGGTCTGGGGGCTTTTGTTGGGCCGGGAACCTGGGAGATTCCTGCAAGGTTGCAGTTCGAGGCCCGAGAAACACTCTCCGCCCAACATGCCCAACGTCAACAACAGCTCCCAAAGCGAAGGAGCCAGGACCCAAAGACCTAGCTGGCCTGAAGGGCCCCCAGGGGGCCACCAAGCAGCCCCTCTCCATTTGGGTCGGGGGGCTTTCTTTAGGATGAGAACCTGGGAGATACCAGCAAGGTTGCAGTTCGCGGCCCGAGAAGCACTCTCCGGCCAACATGCCCAATATCCAGCAACAGCTCCCAAAGCGAAGGAGCCAGGACCCAAAGACCTAGCTGGCCTGAAGGGCCCCCAGAAGGCCACCAAGCAGCCCCTCTCCATTTGGGTCTGGGGGCTTTCGTTGGGCATGTATACCTGAGAGGTACCTGCAAGTTACAGTTCGCGGCCCGAGAAGCACTCTCCGGCCAACATGCCCAACTGCAGCAACAGCTCCCAAAGCGAAGGAGCCAGGACCCAAAGACCTAGCTGGCCTGAAGGGCCCCCAGGGGGCCCCCAAGCAGCCCCTCTCCATTTGGGTCTGGGGGTTTTCGTTGGGCCGGGAACCTGGGAGGTACCTGCAAGGTTGCAGTTCGCGGCCCGAGAAGCACTCTCCAGCCAACATGCCCAACTGCAGCAACAGCTCCCAAAGCGAAGGAGCCAGGACCCAAAGACCTAGCTGGCCTGAAGGGCCCCCAGGGGGCCCCCAAGCAGCCCCTCTCAATTTGGGTCTGGGGGCTTTCGTTGGGCCGGGAACCTGGGAGAATCCTGCAAGGTTGCAGTTCGCGGCCCGAGAAGCACTCTCCGGCCAACATGCCCAACTGCAGCAACAGCTCCCAAAGCGAAGGAGCCAGGACCCAAAGACCTAGCTGGCCTGAAGGGCCCCCAGGGGGCCCCCAAGCAGCCCCTCTCAATTTGGGTCTGGGGGCTTTCGTTGGGCCGGGAACCTGGGAGAATCCTGCAAGGTTGCAGTTCGCGGCCCGAGAAGCACTCTCCGGCCAACATGCCCAACTGCAGCAACAGCTCCCAAAGCGAAGGAGCCAGGACCCAAAGACCTAGCTGGCCTGAAGGGCCCCCAGGGGGCCCCCAAGCAGCCCCTCTCAATTTGGGTCTGGGGGCTTTCGTTGGGCCGGGAACCTGGGAGATTCATGCAAGGTTGCAGTTCGCGGCCCGAGAAGCACTCTCCGGCCAACATGCCCAACTGCAGCAACAGCTCCCAAAGCGAAGGAGCCAGGACCCAAAGACCTAGCTGGCCTGAAGGGCCCCCAGGGGGCCCCCAAGCAGCCCCTCTCAATTTTGGTCTGGGGTCTTTCGTTGGGCATGGATACCTGAGAGGTACCTGCAAGGTTAGAGTTCGCGGCCCGAGAAGCACTCTCCGGCCAACATGCCCAACTGCAGCAACAGCTCCCAAACCGAAGGAGCCAGGACCCAAAGACCTAGCTGGCCTGAAGGGCCCCCAGGGGGCCCCCAAGCAGCCCCTCTCAATTTGGGTCTGGGGGCTTTCGTTGGGCCGGGAACCTGGGAGATTCATGCAAGGTTGCAGTTCGCGGCCCGAGAAGCACTCTCCGGCCAACATGCCCAACTGCAGCAACAGCTCCCAAACCGAAGGAGCCAGGACCCAAAGACCTAGCTGGCCTGAAGGGCCCCCAGGGGGCCCCCAAGCAGCCCCTCTCAATTTGGGTCTGGGGGCTTTCGTTGGGCCGGGAACCTGGGAGATTCCTGCAAGGTTGCAGTTCGCGGCCCGAGAAGCACTCTCCGGCCAACATGCCCAACTGCAGCAACAGCTCCCAAAGCGAAGGAGCCAGGACCCAAAGACCTAGCTGGCCTGAAGGGCCCCCAGGGGGCCCCCAAGCAGCCCCTCTCAATTTGGGTCTGGGGGCTTTCGTTGGGCCGGGAACCTGGGAGATTCCTGCAAGGTTGCAGTTCGCGGCCCGAGAAGCACTCTCCGGCCAACATGCCCAACTGCAGCAACAGCTCCCAAACCGAAGGAGCCAGGACCCAAAGACCTAGCTGGCCTGAAGGGCCCCCAGGGGGCCACCAAGCAGCCCCTCTCAATTTGGGTCTGGGGGCTTTCGTTGGGCATGGAACCTGGGAGATTCCTGCAAGGTTGCAGTTCGCGGCCCAAGAAGCACTCTCCGGCCAACATGCCCAACTGCAGCAACAGCTCCCAAACCGAAGGAGCCAGGACCCAAAGACCTAGCTGGCCTGAAGGGCCCCCAGGGGGGCACAAAGAAGTCCCTCTCAATTTGGGTCTGGGGGCTTTTTTTAAGCAGGGAACCTGGGAGAATCCTGCAAGGTTGCAGTTCGCGGCCCGAGAAGCACTCTCCGGCCAACATGCACAACTGCAGCAACAGCTCCCAAAGCGAAGGAGCCAGGACCCAAAGACCTAGCTGGCCTGAAGGGCCCCCAGGGGGCCCCCAAGCAGCCCCTCTCAATTTGGGTCTGGGGGCTTTCGTTGGGCCGGGAACCTGGGAGAATCCTGCAAGGTTGCAGTTCGCGGCCCGAGAAGCACTCTCCGGCCAACATGCCCAACTGCAGCAACAGCTCCCAAAGCGAAGGAGCCAGGACACAAAGACCTAGCTGGCCTGAAGGGCCCCCAGGGGGCCCCCAAGCAGCCCCTCTCCATTTGGGTCTGGGGGCTTTTGTTGGGCGGGGAACCTGGGAGATTCCTGCAAGGTTGCAGTTCGCGGCCCGAGAAGCACTCTCCGCCCAACATGCCCAACGTCAACAACAGCTCCCAAACCGAATGAGCCAGGACACAAAGACCTAGCTGGCCTGAAGGGCCCCCAGGGGGCCCCCAAGCAGCCCCTCTCCATTTGGGTCTGGTGGCTTTCTTTAGGATTAGAACCTGGGAGATACCAGCAAGGTTGCAGTTCGCGGCCCGAGAAGCACTCTCCGGCCAACATGCCCAATATCCAGCAACAGCTCCCAAACCGAAGGAGCCAGGACCCAAAGACCTAGCTGGCCTGAAGGGCCCCCAGGGGGCCCCCAAGCAGCCCCTCTCAATTTGGGTCTGGGGGCTTTCGTTGGGCCGGGAACCTGGGAGAATCCTGCAAGGTTGCAGTTCGCGGCCCGAGAAGCACTCTCCGGCCAACATGCCCAACTGCAGCAACAGCTCCCAAACCGAAGGAGCCAGGACCCAAAGACCTAGCTGGCCTGAAGGGCCCCCAGGGGGCCCCCAAGCAGTCCCTCTCCATTTGGGTCTGGGGGCTTTCGTTGGGCCGGGAACCTGGGAGATTCCTGCAAGGTTGCAGTTCGAGGCCCGAGAAGCACTCTCCGCCCAACATGCCCAACGTCAACAACAGCTCCCAAACCGAATGAGCCAGGACACAAAGACCTAGCTGGCCTGAAGGGCCCCCAGGGGGCCCCCAAGCAGCCCCTCTCCATTTGGGTCTGGGGGCTTTCTTTAGGATGAGAACCTGGGAGATACCAGCAAGGTTGCAGTTCGCGGCCCGAGAAGCACTCTCCGGCCAACATGCCCAATATCCAGCAACAGCTCCCAAAGCGAAGGAGCCAGGACCCAAAGACCTAGCTGGCCTGAAGGGCCCCCAGAAGGCCACCAAGCAGCCCCTCTCAATTTGGGTCTGGGGGCTTTCGTTGGGCATGTATACCTGAGAGGTACCTGCAAGTTACAGTTCGCGGCCCGAGAAGCACTCTCCGCCCAACATGCCCAACTGCAGCAACAGCTCCCAAAGCGAAGGAGCCAGGACCCAAAGACCTAGCTGGCCTGAAGGGCCCCCAGGGGGCCCCCAAGCAGCCCCTCTCCATTTGGGTCTGGGGGTTTTCGTTGGGCCGGGAACCTGGGAGGTACCTGCAAGGTTGCAGTTCGCGGCCCGAGAAGCACTCTCCGGCCAACATGCCCAACTGCAGCAACAGCTCCCAAAGCGAAGGAGCCAGGACCCAAAGACCTAGCTGGCCTGAAGGGCCCCCAGGGGGCCCCCAAGCAGCCCCTCTCAATTTGGGTCTGGGGGCTTTCGTTGGGCCGGGAACCTGGGAGAATCCTGCAAGGTTGCAGTTCGCGGCCCGAGAAGCACTCTCCGGCCAACATGCCCAACTGCAGCAACAGCTCCCAAAGCGAAGGAGCCAGGACCCAAAGACCTAGCTGGCCTGAAGGGCCCCCAGGGGGCCCCCAAGCAGCCCCTCTCAATTTGGGTCTGGGGGCTTTCGTTGGGCCGGGAACCTGGGAGAATCCTGCAAGGTTGCAGTTCGCGGCCCGAGAAGCACTCTCCGGCCAACATGCCCAACTGCAGCAACAGCTCCCAAAGCGAAGGAGCCAGGACACAAAGACCTAGCTGGCCTGAAGGGCCCCCAGGGGGCCCCCAAGCAGCCCCTCTCCATTTGGGTCTGGGGGCTTTCGTTGGGCCGGGAACCTGGGAGATTCCTGCAAGGTTGCAGTTCGAGGCCCGAGAAGCACTCTCCGCCCAACATGCCCAACGTCAACAACAGCTCCCAAAGCGAAGGAGCCAGGACCCAAAGACCTAGCTGGCCTGAAGGGCCCCCAGAAGGCCACCAAGCAGCCCCTCTCCATTTGGGTCTGGGGGCTTTCTTTGGGCATGTATACCTGAGAGGTACCTGCAAGTTACAGTTCGCGGCCCGAGAAGCACTCTCCGGCCAACATGCCCAACTGCAGCAACAGCTCCCAAAGCAAAGGAGCCAGGACCCAAAGACCTAGCTGGCCTGAAGGGCCCCCAGGGGGCCCCCAAGCAGCCCCTCTCCATTTGGGTCTGGGGGTTTTCGTTGGGCCGGGAACCTGGGAGGTACCTGCAAGGTTGCAGTTCGCGGCCCGAGAAGCACTCTCCGGCCAACATGCCCAACTGCAGCAACAGCTCCCAAACCGAAGGAGCCAGGACCCAAAGACCTAGCTGGCCTGAAGGGCCCCCAGGGGGCCCCCAAGCAGCCCCTCTCCATTTGGGTCTGGGGGCTTTCGTTGGGCCGGGAACCTGGGAGAATCCTGCAAGGTTGCAGTTCGCGGCCCGAGAAGCACTCTCCGCCCAACATGCCCAACTGCAGCAACAGCTCCCAAAGCGAAGGAGCCAGGACCCAAAGACCTAGCTGGCCTGAAGGGCCCCCAGGGGGCCCCCAAGCAGCCCCTCTCCATTTGGGTCTGGGGGCTTTCGTTGGGCCGGGACCCTGGGAGAATCCTGCAAGGTTGCAGTTCGCGGCCCGAGAAGCACTCTCCGGCCAACATGCCCAACTGCAGCAACAGCTCCCAAAGCGAAGGAGCCAGGACCCAAAGACCTAGCTGGCCTGAAGGGCCCCCAGGGGGCCACCAAGCAGCCCCTCTCAATTTGGGTCTGGGGGCTTTCGTTGGGCCGGGAACCTGGGAGAATCCTGCAAGGTTGCAGTTCGCGGCCCGAGAAGCACTCTCCGGCCAACATGCCCAACTGCAGCAACAGCTCCCAAAGCGAAGGAGCCAGGACCCAAAGACCTAGCTGGCCTGAAGGGGCCCCAGGGGGCCCCCAAGCAGCACCTCTCCATTTGGGTCTGGGGGCTTTCGTTGGGCCGGGAACCTGGGAGGTACCTGCAAGGTTGCAGTTCGCGGCCCGAGAAGCACTCTCCGGCCAACATGCCCAAGTGCAGCAACAGCTCCCAAAGCGAAGGAGCCAGGACCCAAAGACCTAGCTGGCCTGAAGGGCCCCCAGGGGGCCCCCAAGCAGCCCCTCTCCATTTGGGTCTGGGGGCTTTCGTTGGGCCGGGAACCTGGGAGATTCCTGCAAGGTTGCAGTTCGAGGCCCGAGAAGCACTCTCCGGCCAACATGCCCAACTGCAGCAACAGCTCCCAAAGCGAAGGAGCCAGGACCCAAAGACCTAGCTGGCCTGAAGGGCCCCCAGGGGGCCCCCAAGTAGGCCCTCTCCATTTGGGGCTGGGGGCTTTCTTTAGGCTGAGAACCTGGGAGATACCAGCAAGGTTGCAGTTCGCGGCCCGAGAAGCACTCTCCGGCCAACATGCCCAATATCCAGCAACAGCTCCCAAAGCGAAGGAGCCAGGACCCAAAGACCTAGCTGGCCTGAAGGGCCCCCAGGGGGCCCCCAAGCAGCCCCTCTCAATTTGGGTCTGGGGGCTTTCGTTGGGCCGGGAACCTGGGAGAATCCTGCAAGGTTGCAGTTCGCGTTCCGAGAAGCACTCACCGGCCAACATGCCCAACTGCAGCAACAGCTCCCAAAGCGAAGGAGCCAGGACCCAAAGACCTAGCTGGCCTGAAGGGCCCCCAGGGGCCCCCAAGCAGCCCCTCTCCATTTGGGTCTGGGGGCTTTCGTTGGGCCGGGAACCTGGGAGATTCCTGCAAGGTTGCAGTTCGAGGCCCGAGAAGCACTCTCCGCCCAACATGCCCAACTTCAACAACAGCTCCCAAACCGAATGAGCCAGGACACAAAGACCTAGCTGGCCTGAAGGGCCCCCATGGGGCCCCCAAGCAGCCCCTCTCCATTTGGGTCTGGGGGCTTTCTTTAGGATGAGAACCTGGGAGATACCAGCAAGGTTGCAGTTCGCGGCCCGAGAAGCACTCTCCGGCCAACATGCCCAACTGCAGCAACAGCTCCCAAAGCGAAGGAGCCAGGACCCAAAGACCTAGCTGGCCTGAAGGGCCCCCAGAAGGCCACCAAGCAGCCCCTCTCCATTTGGGTCTGGGGGCTTTCGTTGGGCATGTATACCTGAGAGGTACCTGCAAGTTACAGTTCGCGGCCCGAGAAGCACTCTCCGGCCAACATGCCCAACTGCAGCAACAGCTCCCAAAGCGAAGGAGCCAGGACCCAAAGACCTAGCTGGCCTGAAGGGCCCCCAGGGGGCCCCCAAGCAGCCCCTCTCCATTTGGGTCTGGGGGTTTTCGTTGGGCCGGGAACCTGGGAGGTACCTGCAAGGTTGCAGTTCGCGGCCCGAGAAGCACTCTCCGGCCAACATGCCCAACTGCAGCAACAGCTCCCAAAGCGAAGGAGCCAGGACCCAAAGACCTAGCTGGCCTGAAGGGCCCCCAGGGGGCCCCCAAGCAGCCCCTCTCAATTTGGGTCTGGGGGCTTTCGTTGGGCCGGGAACCTGGGAGAATCCTGCAAGGTTGCAGTTCGCGGCCCGAGAAGCACTCTCCGGCCAACATGCCCAACTGCAGCAACAGCTCCCAAACCGAAGGAGCCAGGACCCAAAGACCTAGCTGGCCTGAAGGGCCCCCAGGGGGCCCCCAAGCAGCCCTTCTCCATTTGGGTCTGGGGGCTTTTGTTGGGCCGGGAACCTGGGAGATTCCTGCAAGGTTGCAGTTCGAGGCCCGAGAAACACTCTCCGCCCAACATGCCCAACGTCAACAACAGCTCCCAAAGCGAAGGAGCCAGGACCCAAAGACCTAGCTGGCCTGAAGGGCCCCCAGGGGGCCACCAAGCAGCCCCTCTCCATTTGGGTCGGGGGGCTTTCTTTAGGATGAGAACCTGGGAGATACCAGCAAGGTTGCAGTTCGCGGCCCGAGAAGCACTCTCCGGCCAACATGCCCAATATCCAGCAACAGCTCCCAAAGCGAAGGAGCCAGGACCCAAAGACCTAGCTGGCCTGAAGGGCCCCCAGAAGGCCACCAAGCAGCCCCTCTCCATTTGGGTCTGGGGGCTTTCGTTGGGCATGTATACCTGAGAGGTACCTGCAAGTTACAGTTCGCGGCCCGAGAAGCACTCTCCGGCCAACATGCCCAACTGCAGCAACAGCTCCCAAAGCGAAGGAGCCAGGACCCAAAGACCTAGCTGGCCTGAAGGGCCCCCAGGGGGCCCCCAAGCAGCCCCTCTCCATTTGGGTCTGGGGGTTTTCGTTGGGCCGGGAACCTGGGAGGTACCTGCAAGGTTGCAGTTCGCGGCCCGAGAAGCACTCTCCAGCCAACATGCCCAACTGCAGCAACAGCTCCCAAAGCGAAGGAGCCAGGACCCAAAGACCTAGCTGGCCTGAAGGGCCCCCAGGGGGCCCCCAAGCAGCCCCTCTCAATTTGGGTCTGGGGGCTTTCGTTGGGCCGGGAACCTGGGAGAATCCTGCAAGGTTGCAGTTCGCGGCCCGAGAAGCACTCTCCGGCCAACATGCCCAACTGCAGCAACAGCTCCCAAAGCGAAGGAGCCAGGACCCAAAGACCTAGCTGGCCTGAAGGGCCCCCAGGGGGCCCCCAAGCAGCCCCTCTCAATTTGGGTCTGGGGGCTTTCGTTGGGCCGGGAACCTGGGAGAATCCTGCAAGGTTGCAGTTCGCGGCCCGAGAAGCACTCTCCGGCCAACATGCCCAACTGCAGCAACAGCTCCCAAAGCGAAGGAGCCAGGACCCAAAGACCTAGCTGGCCTGAAGGGCCCCCAGGGGGCCCCCAAGCAGCCCCTCTCAATTTGGGTCTGGGGGCTTTCGTTGGGCCGGGAACCTGGGAGATTCATGCAAGGTTGCAGTTCGCGGCCCGAGAAGCACTCTCCGGCCAACATGCCCAACTGCAGCAACAGCTCCCAAAGCGAAGGAGCCAGGACCCAAAGACCTAGCTGGCCTGAAGGGCCCCCAGGGGGCCCCCAAGCAGCCCCTCTCAATTTTGGTCTGGGGTCTTTCGTTGGGCATGGATACCTGAGAGGTACCTGCAAGGTTAGAGTTCGCGGCCCGAGAAGCACTCTCCGGCCAACATGCCCAACTGCAGCAACAGCTCCCAAACCGAAGGAGCCAGGACCCAAAGACCTAGCTGGCCTGAAGGGCCCCCAGGGGGCCCCCAAGCAGCCCCTCTCAATTTGGGTCTGGGGGCTTTCGTTGGGCCGGGAACCTGGGAGATTCATGCAAGGTTGCAGTTCGCGGCCCGAGAAGCACTCTCCGGCCAACATGCCCAACTGCAGCAACAGCTCCCAAACCGAAGGAGCCAGGACCCAAAGACCTAGCTGGCCTGAAGGGCCCCCAGGGGGCCACCAAGCAGCCCCTCTCAATTTGGGTCTGGGGGCTTTCGTTGGGCATGGAACCTGGGAGATTCCTGCAAGGTTGCAGTTCGCGGCCCGAGAAGCACTCTCCGGCCAACATGCCCAACTGCAGCAACAGCTCCCAAACCGAAGGAGCCAGGACCCAAAGACCTAGCTGGCCTGAAGGGCCCCCAGGGGGCCCCCAAGCAGCCCCTCTCCATTTGGGTCTGGGGGCTTTCGTTGGGCCGGGAACCTGGGAGAATCCTGCAAGGTTGCAGTTCGCGGCCCGAGAAGCACTCTCCGGCCAACATGCCCAACTGCAGCAACAGCTCCCAAAGCGAAGGAGCCAGGACCCAAAGACCTAGCTGGCCTGAAGGGCCCCCAGGGGGCCCCCAAGCAGCCCCTCTCCATTTGGGTCTGGGGGCTTTTGTTGGGCGGGGAACCTGGGAGATTCCTGCAAGGTTGCAGTTCGAGGCCCGAGAAGCACTCTCCGCCCAACATGCACAACGTCAACAACAGCTCCCAAACCGAATGAGCCAGGACACAAAGACCTAGCTGGCCTGAAGGGCCCCCAGGGGGCCCCCAAGCAGCCCCTCTCCATTTGGGTCTGGTGGCTTTCTTTAGGATGAGAACCTGGGAGATACCAGCAAGGTTGCAGTTCGCGGCCCGAGAAGCACTCTCCGGCCAACATGCCCAATATCCAGCAACAGCTCCCAAACCGAAGGAGCCAGGACCCAAAGACCTAGCTGGCCTGAAGGGCCCCCAGGGGGCCCCCAAGCAGCCCCTCTCAATTTGGGTCTGGGGGCTTTCGTTGGGCCGGGAACCTGGGAGAATCCTGCAAGGTTGCAGTTCGCGGCCCGAGAAGCACTCTCCGGCCAACATGCCCAACTGCAGCAACAGCTCCCAAACCGAAGGAGCCAGGACCCAAAGACCTAGCTGGCCTGAAGGGCCCCCAGGGGGCCCCCAAGCAGCCCCTCTCCATTTGGGTCTGGGGGCTTTCTTTAGGATGAGAACCTGGGAGATACCAGCAAGGTTGCACTTCGCGGCCCGAGAAGCACTCTCCGGCCAACATGCCCAATATCCAGCAACAGCTCCCAAAGCGAAGGAGCCAGGACCCAAAGACCTAGCTGGCCTGAAGGGCCCCCAGAAGGCCACCAAGCAGCCCCTCTCAATTTGGGTCTGGGGGCTTTCGTTGGGCATGGATACCTGAGAGGTACCTGCAAGTTACAGTTCGCGGCCCGAGAAGCACTCTCCGCCCAACATGCCCAACTGCAGCAACAGCTCCCAAAGCGAAGGAGCCAGGACCCAAAGACCTAGCTGGCCTGAAGGGCCCCCAGGGGGCCCCCAAGCAGCCCCTCTCCATTTGGGTCTGGGGGCTTTCGTTGGGCATGTATACCTGAGAGGTACCTGCAAGTTACATTTCGCGGCCCGAGAAGCACTCTCCGGCCAACATGCCCAACTGCAGCAACAGCTCCCAAAGCGAAGGAGCCAGGACCCAAAGACCTAGCTGGCCTGAAGGGCCCCCAGGGGGCCCCCAAGCAGCCCCTCTCAATTTGGGTCTGGGGGCTTTCGTTGGGCCGGGAACCTGGGAGAATCCTGCAAGGTTGCAGTTCGCGGCCCGAGAAGCACTCTCCGGCCAACATGCCCAACTGCAGCAACAGCTCCCAAAGCGAAGGAGCCAGGACACAAAGACCTAGCTGGCCTGAAGGGCCCCCAGGGGGCCCCCAAGCAGCCCCTCTCAATTTGGGTCTGGGGGCTTTCGTTGGGCCGGGAACCTGGGAGAATCCTGCAAGGTTGCAGTTCGCGGCCCGAGAAGCACTCTCCGGCCAACATGCCCAACTGCAGCAACAGCTCCCAAAGCGAAGGAGCCAGGACCCAAAGACCTAGCTGGCCTGAAGGGCCCCCAGGGGGCCCCCAAGCAGCCCCTCTCCATTTGGGTCTGGGGGCTTTCGTTGGGCCGGGAACCTGGGAGATTCCTGCAAGGTTGCAGTTCGAGGCCCGAGAAGCACTCTCCGCCCAACATGCCCAACGTCAACAACAGCTCCCAAAGCGAAGGAGCCAGGACCCAAAGACCTAGCTGGCCTGAAGGGCCCCCAGAAGGCCACCAAGCAGCCCCTCTCCATTTGGGTCTGGGGGCTTTCGTTGGGCATGTATACCTGAGAGGTACCTGCAAGTTACAGTTCGCGGCCCGAGAAGCACTCTCCGGCCAACATGCCCAACTGCAGCAACAGCTCCCAAAGCAAAGGAGCCAGGACCCAAA
Source organism: Gallinula chloropus (assembly GCF_964237585.1). Lineage (NCBI taxonomy): Eukaryota > Metazoa > Chordata > Aves > Gruiformes > Rallidae > Gallinula > Gallinula chloropus. Next base: position 158,755 of record NW_028168800.1, read on the forward strand.
GACCTAGCTGGCCTGAAGGGCCCCCAGGGGGCCCCCAAGCAGCCCCTCTCCATTTGGGTCTGGGGGTTTTCGTTGGGCCGGGAACCTGGGAGGTACCTGCAAGGTTGCAGTTCGCGGCCCGAGAAGCACTCTCCGGCCAACATGCCCAACTGCAGCAACAGCTCCCAAACCGAAGGAGCCAGGACCCAAAGACCTAGCTGGCCTGAAGGGCCCCCAGGGGGCCCCCAAGCAGCCCCTCTCCATTTGGGTCTGGGGGCTTTCGTTGGGCCGGGAACCTGGGAGAATCCTGCAAGGTTGCAGTTCGCGGCCCGAGAAGCACTCTCCGGCCAACATGCCCAACTGCAGCAACAGCTCCCAAACCGAAGGAGCCAGGACCCAAAGACCTAGCTGGCCTGAAGGGCCCCCAGGGGGCCCCCAAGCAGCCCCTCTCCATTTGGGTCTGGGGGCTTTCGTTGGGCCGGGAACCTGGGAGATTCCTGCAAGGTTGCAGTTCGAGGCCCGAGAAGCACTCTCCGGCCAACATGCCCAACGTCAACAACAGCTCCCAAACCGAATGAGCCAGGACCCAAAGACCTAGCTGGCCTGAAGGGCCCCCAGGGGGCCCCCAAGCAGCCCCTCTCCATTTGGGTCTGGGGGCTTTCTTTAGGATGAGAACCTGGGAGATACCAGCAAGGTTGCAGTTCGCGGCCCGAGAAGCACTCTCCGGCCAACATGCCCAATATCCAGCAACAGCTCCCAAAGCGAAGGAGCCAGGACCCAAAGACCTAGCTGGCCTGAAGGGCCCCCAGAAGGCCACCAAGCAGCCCCTCTCCATTTGGGTCTGGGGGCTTTCGTTGGGCATGTATACCTGAGAGGTACCTGCAAGTTACAGTTCGCGGCCCGAGAAGCACTCTCCGCCCAACATGCCCAACTGCAGCAACAGCTCCCAAAGCGAAGGAGCCAGGACCCAAAGACCTAGCTGGCCTGAAGGGCCCCCAGGGGGCCCCCAAGCAGCCCCTCTCCATTTGGGTCTGGGGGTTTTCGTTGGGCCGGGAACCTGGGAGGTACCTGCAAGGTTGCAGTTCGCGGCCCGAGAAGCACTCTCCGGCCAACATGCCCAACTGCAGCAACAGCTCCCAAAGCGAAGGAGCCAGGACCCAAAGACCTAGCTGGCCTGAAGGGCCCCCAGGGGGCCCCCAAGCAGCCCCTCTCAATTTGGGTCTGGGGGCTTTCGTTGGGCCGGGAACCTGGGAGAATCCTGCAAGGTTGCAGTTCGCGGCCCGAGAAGCACTCTCCGGCCAACATGCCCAACTGCAGCAACAGCTCCCAAACCGAAGGAGCCAGGACCCAAAGACCTAGCTGGCCTGAAGGGCCCCCAGGGGGCCCCCAAGCAGCCCCTCTCCATTTGGGTCTGGGGGCTTTCGTTGGGCCGGGAACCTGGGAGATTCCTGCAAGGTTGCAGTTCGAGGCCCGAGAAGCACTCTCCGCCCAACATGCCCAACGTCAACAACAGCTCCCAAAGCGAAGGAGCCAGGACCCAAAGACCTAGCTGGCCTGAAGGGCCCCCAGGGGGCCCCCAAGCAGCCCCTCTCCATTTGGGTCTGGGGGCTTTTGTTGGGCCGGGAACCTGGGAGATTCCTGCAAGGTTGCAGTTCGCGGCCCGAGAAGCACTTTCCGCCCAACATGCCCAACATCAACAACAGCTCCCAAACCGAAGGAGCCAGGACACAAAGACCTAGCTGGCCTGAAGGGCCCCCAGGGGGCCCCCAAGCAGCCCCTCTCCATTTGGGTCTGGGGGTTTTCGTTGGGCCGGGAACCTGGGAGAATCCTGCAAGGTTGCAGTTCGCGGCCCGAGAAGCACTCTCCGGCCAACATGCCCAATATCCAGCAACAGCTCCCAAAGCGAAGGAGCCAGGACCCAAAGACCTAGCTGGCCTGAAGGGCCCCCAGAAGGCCACCAAGCAGCCCCTCTCCATTTGGGTCTGGGGGCTTTCGTTGGGCATGTATACCTGAGAGGTACCTGCAAGTTACAGTTCGCGGCCCGAGAAGCACTCTCCGGCCAACATGCCCAACTGCAGCAACAGCTCCCAAAGCAAAGGAGCCAGGACACAAAGACCTAGCTGGCCTGAAGGGCCCCCAGGGGGCCCCCAAGCAGCCCCTCTCAATTTGGGTCTGGGGGCTTTCGTTGGGCATGGATACCTGAGAGGTACCTGCAAGGTTGCAGTTCGCGGCCCGAGAAGCACTCTCCGGCCAACATGCCCAACTGCAGCAACAGCTCCCAAAGCGAAGGAGCCAGGACCCAAAGACCTAGCTGCCCTGAAGGGCCCCCAGGGGGCCCCCAAGCAGCCCCTCTCAATTTGGGTCTGGGGGCTTTCGTTGGGCCGGGAACCTGGGAGATTCCTGCAAGGTTGCAGTTCGCGGCCCGAGAAGCACTCTCCGGCCAACATGCCCAACTGCAGCAACAGCTCCCAAACCGAAGGAGCCAGGACACAAAGACCTAGCTGGCCTTAAGGGCCCCCAGGGGGGCCCAAAGAAGTCCCTCTCAATTTGGGTCTGGGGGCTTTTTTTGGGCCGGGAACCTGGGAGAATCCTGCAAGGTTGCAGTTCGCGGCCGGAGAAGCACTCTCCGGCCAACATGCCCAACTGCAGCAACAGCTCCCAAAGCGAAGGAGCCAGGACCCAAAGACCTAGCTGGCCTGAAGGGCCCCCAGGGGGCCCCCAAGCAGCCCCTCTCCATTTGGGTCTGGGGGCTTTTGTTGGGCCGGGAACCTGGGAGATTCCTGCAAGGTTGCAGTTCGCGGCCCAAGAAGCACTTTCCGCCCAACATGCCCAACGTCAACAACAGCTCCCAAACCGAATGAGCCAGGACACAAAGACCTAGCTGGCCTGAAGGGCCCCCAGGGGGCCCCCAAGCAGCCCCTCACCATTTGGGTCTGGGGGCTTTCTTTAGGCTGAGAACCTGGGAGATACCAGCAAGGTTGCAGTTCGCGGCCCGAGAAGCACTCTCCGGCCAACATGCCCAATATCCAGCAACAGCTCCCAAAGCGAAGGAGCCAGGACCCAAAGACGTAGCTGGCCTGAAGGGCCCCCAGAAGGCCACCAAGCAGCCCCTCTCCATTTGGGTCTGGGGGCTTTCGTTGGGCATGTATACCTGAGAGGTACCTGCAAGTTACAGTTCGCGGCCCGAGAAGCACTCTCCGCCCAACATGCCCAACTGCAGCAACAGCTCCCAAAGCGAAGGAGCCAGGACCCAAAGACCTAGCTGGCCTGAAGGGCCCCCAGGGGGCCCCCAAGCAGCCCCTCTCCATTTGGGTCTGGGGGTTTTCGTTGGGCCGGGAACCTGGGAGATTCCTGCAAGGTTGCAGTTCGCGGCCCGAGAAGCACTCTCCGGCCAACATGCCCAACTGCAGCAACAGCTCCCAAACCGAAGGAGCCAGGACCCAAAGACCTAGCTGGCCTGAAGGGCCCCCAGGGGGCCCCCAAGCAGCCCCTCTCAATTTGGGTCTGGGGGCTTTCGTTGGGCCGGGAACCTGGGAGAATCCTGCAAGGTTGCAGTTCGCGGCCCGAGAAGCACTCTCCGGCCAACATGCCCAACTGCAGCAACAGCTCCCAAAGCGAAGGAGCCAGGACCCAAAGACCTAGCTGGCCTGAAGGGCCCCCAGGGGGCCCCCAAGCAGCCCCTCTCAATTTGGGTCTGGGGGCTTTCGTTGGGCCGGGAACCTGGGAGAATCCTGCAAGGTTGCAGTTCGCGGCCCGAGAAGCACTCTCCGGCCAACATGCCCAACTGCAGCAACAGCTCCCAAACCGAAGGAGCCAGGACCCAAAGACCTAGCTGGCCTGAAGGGCCCCCAGGGGGCCCCCAAGCAGCCCCTCTCCATTTGGGTCTGGGGGCTTTCGTTGGGCCGGGAACCTGGGAGAATCCTGCAAGGTTGCAGTTCGCGGCCCGAGAAGCACTCTCCGGCCAACATGCCCAACTGCAGCAACAGCTCCCAAAGCGAAGGAGCCAGGACCCAAAGACCTAGCTGGCCTGAAGGGGCCCCAGGGGGCCCCCAAGCAGCACCTCTCCATTTGGGTCTGGGGGTTTTCGTTGGGCCGGGAACCTGGGAGAATCCTGCAAGGTTGCAGTTCGCGGCCCGAGAAGCACTCTCCGGCCAACATGCCCAACTGCAGCAACAGCTCCCAAAGCGAAGGAGCCAGGACCCAAAGACCTAGCTGGCCTGAAGGGGCCCCAGGGGGCCCCCAAGCAGCACCTCTCCATTTGGGTCTGGGGGCTTTCGTTGGGCCGGGAACCTGGGAGGTACCTGCAAGGTTGAAGTTCGCGGCCCGAGAAGCACTCTCCGGCCAACATGCCCAACTGCAGCAACAGCTCCCAAAGCGAAGGAGCCAGGACCCAAAGACCTAGCTGGCCTGAAGGGCCCCCAGGGGGCCCCCAAGCAGCCCCTCTCCATTTGGGTCTGGGGGCTTTCGTTGGGCCGGGAACCTGGGAGATTCCTGCAAGGTTGCAGTTCGAGGCCTGAGAAGCACTCTCCGGCCAACATGCCCAACTGCAGCAACAGCTCCCAAAGCGAAGGAGCCAGGACACAAAGACCTAGCTGGCCTGAAGGGCCCCCAGGGGGCCCCCAAGTAGGCCCTCTCCATTTGGGTCTGGGGGCTTTCTTTAGGCTGAGAACCTGGGAGATACTAGCAAGGTTGCAGTTCGCGGCCCGAGAAGCACTCTCCGGCCAACATGCCCAATATCCAGCAACAGCTCCCAAAGCGAAGGAGCCAGGACCCAAAGACCTAGCTGGCCTGAAGGGCCCCCAGGGGGCCCCCAAGCAGCCCCTCTCAATTTGGGTCTGGGGGCTTTCGTTGGGCATGGATACCTGAGAGGTACCTGCAAGGTTGCAGTTCGCGGCCCGAGAAGCACTCTCCGGCCAACATGCCCAACTGCAGCAACAGCTCCCAAAGCGAAGGAGCCAGGACCCAAAGACCTAGCTGCCCTGAAGGGCCCCCAGGGGGCCCCCAAGCAGCCCCTCTCAATTTGGGTCTGGGGGCTTTCGTTGGGCCGGGAACCTGGGAGATTCCTGCAAGGTTGCAGTTCGCGGCCCGAGAAGCACTCTCCGGCCAACATGCCCAACTGCAGCAACAGCTCCCAAAGCGAAGGAGCCAGGACCCAAAGACCTAGCTGGCCTGAAGGGCCCCCAGGGGGCCCCCAAGCAGCCCCTCTCCATTTGGGTCTGGGGGCTTTCGTTGGGCCGGGAACCTGGGAGATTCCTGCAAGGTTGCAGTTCGCGGCCCGAGAAGCACTCTCCGGCCAACATGCCCAACTGCAGCAACAGCTCCCAAAGCGAAGGAGCCAGGACCCAAAGACCTAGCTGGCCTGAAGGGCCCCCAGGGGGGCCCAAAGAAGTCCCTCTCAATTTGGGTCTGGGGGCTTTTTTTGGGCCGGGAACCTGGGAGAATCCTGCAAGGTTGCAGTTCGCGGCCGGAGAAGCACTCTCCGGCCAACATGCCCAACTGCAGCAACAGCTCCCAAAGCGAAGGAGCCAGGACCCAAAGACCTAGCTGGCCTGAAGGGCCCCCAGGGGGCCCCCAAGCAGCCCCTCTCCATTTGGGTCTGGGGGCTTTTGTTGGGCCGGGAACCTGGGAGATTCCTGCAAGGTTGCAGTTCGCGGCCCAAGAAGCACTTTCCGCCCAACATGCCCAACGTCAACAACAGCTCCCAAACCGAATGAGCCAGGACACAAAGACCTAGCTGGCCTGAAGGGCCCCCAGGGGGCCCCCAAGCAGCCCCTCACCATTTGGGTCTGGGGGCTTTCTTTAGGCTGAGAACCTGGGAGATACCAGCAAGGTTGCAGTTCGCGGCCCGAGAAGCACTCTCCGGCCAACATGCCCAATATCCAGCAACAGCTCCCAAAGCGAAGGAGCCAGGACCCAAAGACGTAGCTGGCCTGAAGGGCCCCCAGAAGGCCACCAAGCAGCCCCTCTCCATTTGGGTCTGGGGGCTTTCGTTGGGCATGTATACCTGAGAGGTACCTGCAAGTTACAGTTCGCGGCCCGAGAAGCACTCTCCGCCCAACATGCCCAACTGCAGCAACAGCTCCCAAAGCGAAGGAGCCAGGACCCAAAGACCTAGCTGGCCTGAAGGGCCCCCAGGGGGCCCCCAAGCAGCCCCTCTCCATTTGGGTCTGGGGGTTTTCGTTGGGCCGGGAACCTGGGAGATTCCTGCAAGGTTGCAGTTCGCGGCCCGAGAAGCACTCTCCGGCCAACATGCCCAACTGCAGCAACAGCTCCCAAACCGAAGGAGCCAGGACCCAAAGACCTAGCTGGCCTGAAGGGCCCCCAGGGGGCCCCCAAGCAGCCCCTCTCAATTTGGGTCTGGGGGCTTTCGTTGGGCCGGGAACCTGGGAGAATCCTGCAAGGTTGCAGTTCGCGGCCCGAGAAGCACTCTCCGGCCAACATGCCCAACTGCAGCAACAGCTCCCAAAGCGAAGGAGCCAGGACCCAAAGACCTAGCTGGCCTGAAGGGCCCCCAGGGGGCCCCCAAGCAGCCCCTCTCAATTTGGGTCTGGGGGCTTTCGTTGGGCCGGGAACCTGGGAGAATCCTGCAAGGTTGCAGTTCGCGGCCCGAGAAGCACTCTCCGGCCAACATGCCCAACTGCAGCAACAGCTCCCAAACCGAAGGAGCCAGGACCCAAAGACCTAGCTGGCCTGAAGGGCCCCCAGGGGGCCCCCAAGCAGCCCCTCTCCATTTGGGTCTGGGGGCTTTCGTTGGGCCGGGAACCTGGGAGAATCCTGCAAGGTTGCAGTTCGCGGCCCGAGAAGCACTCTCCGGCCAACATGCCCAACTGCAGCAACAGCTCCCAAAGCGAAGGAGCCAGGACCCAAAGACCTAGCTGGCCTGAAGGGGCCCCAGGGGGCCCCCAAGCAGCACCTCTCCATTTGGGTCTGGGGGTTTTCGTTGGGCCGGGAACCTGGGAGAATCCTGCAAGGTTGCAGTTCGCGGCCCGAGAAGCACTCTCCGGCCAACATGCCCAACTGCAGCAACAGCTCCCAAAGCGAAGGAGCCAGGACCCAAAGACCTAGCTGGCCTGAAGGGGCCCCAGGGGGCCCCCAAGCAGCACCTCTCCATTTGGGTCTGGGGGCTTTCGTTGGGCCGGGAACCTGGGAGGTACCTGCAAGGTTGAAGTTCGCGGCCCGAGAAGCACTCTCCGGCCAACATGCCCAACTGCAGCAACAGCTCCCAAAGCGAAGGAGCCAGGACCCAAAGACCTAGCTGGCCTGAAGGGCCCCCAGGGGGCCCCCAAGCAGCCCCTCTCCATTTGGGTCTGGGGGCTTTCGTTGGGCCGGGAACCTGGGAGATTCCTGCAAGGTTGCAGTTCGAGGCCTGAGAAGCACTCTCCGGCCAACATGCCCAACTGCAGCAACAGCTCCCAAAGCGAAGGAGCCAGGACACAAAGACCTAGCTGGCCTGAAGGGCCCCCAGGGGGCCCCCAAGTAGGCCCTCTCCATTTGGGTCTGGGGGCTTTCTTTAGGCTGAGAACCTGGGAGATACTAGCAAGGTTGCAGTTCGCGGCCCGAGAAGCACTCTCCGGCCAACATGCCCAATATCCAGCAACAGCTCCCAAAGCGAAGGAGCCAGGACCCAAAGACCTAGCTGGCCTGAAGGGCCCCCAGGGGGCCCCCAAGCAGCCCCTCTCAATTTGGGTCTGGGGGCTTTCGTTGGGCATGGATACCTGAGAGGTACCTGCAAGGTTGCAGTTCGCGGCCCGAGAAGCACTCTCCGGCCAACATGCCCAACTGCAGCAACAGCTCCCAAAGCGAAGGAGCCAGGACCCAAAGACCTAGCTGCCCTGAAGGGCCCCCAGGGGGCCCCCAAGCAGCCCCTCTCAATTTGGGTCTGGGGGCTTTCGTTGGGCCGGGAACCTGGGAGATTCCTGCAAGGTTGCAGTTCGCGGCCCGAGAAGCACTCTCCGGCCAACATGCCCAACTGCAGCAACAGCTCCCAAAGCGAAGGAGCCAGGACCCAAAGACCTAGCTGGCCTGAAGGGCCCCCAGGGGGCCCCCAAGCAGCCCCTCTCCATTTGGGTCTGGGGGCTTTCGTTGGGCATGGAACCTGGGAGATTCCTGCAAGGTTGCAGTTCGCGGCCCGAGAAGCACTCTCCGGCCAACATGCCCAACTGCAGCAACAGCTCCCAAACCGAAGGAGCCAGGACCCAAAGACCTAGCTGGCCTGAAGGGCCCCCAGGGGGGCCCAAAGAAGTCCCTCTCAATTTGGGTCTGGGGGCTTTTTTTGGGCCGGGAACCTGGGAGAATCCTGCAAGGTTGCAGTTCGCGGCCCGAGAAGCACTCTCCGGCCAACATGCCCAACTGCAGCAACAGCTCCCAAAGCGAAGGAGCCAGGACCCAAAGACCTAGCTGGCCTGAAGGGCCCCCAGGGGGCCCCCAAGCAGCCCCTCTCCATTTGGGTCTGGGGGCTTTTGTTGGGCCGGGAACCTGGGAGATTCCTGCAAGGTTGCAGTTCGCGGCCCGAGAAGCACTCTCCGCCCAACATGCCCAACGTCAACAACAGCTCCCAAACCGAAGGAGCCAGGACACAAAGACCTAGCTGGCCTGAAGGGCCCCCAGGGGGCCCCCAAGCAGCCCCTCTCCATTTGGGTCTGGGGGCTTTCTTTAGGCTGAGAACCTGGGAGATACCAGCAAGGTTGCAGTTCGCGGCCCGAGAAGCACTCTCCGGCCAACATGCCCAATATCCAGCAACAGCTCCCAAAGCGAAGGAGCCAGGACCCAAAGACGTAGCTGGCCTGAAGGGCCCCCAGAAGGCCACCAAGCAGCCCCTCTCCATTTGGGTCTGGGGGCTTTCGTTGGGCATGTATACCTGAGAGGTACCTGCAAGTTACAGTTCGCGGCCCGAGAAGCACTCTCCGCCCAACATGCCCAACTGCAGCAACAGCTCCCAAAGCGAAGGAGCCAGGACACAAAGACCTAGCTGGCCTGAAGGGCCCCCAGGGGGCCCCCAAGCAGCCCCTCTCCATTTGGGTCTGGGGGTTTTCGTTGGGCCGGGAACCTGGGAGGTACCTGCAAGGTTGCAGTTCGCGGCCCGAGAAGCACTCTCCGGCCAACATGCCCAACTGCAGCAACAGCTCCCAAAGCGAAGGAGCCAGGACCCAAAGACCTAGCTGGCCTGAAGGGCCCCCAGGGGGCCCCCAAGCAGCCCCTCTCAATTTGGGTCTGGGGGCTTTCGTTGGGCCGGGAACCTGGGAGAATCCTGCAAGGTTGCAGTTCGCGGCCCGAGAAGCACTCTCCGGCCAACATGCCCAACTGCAGCAACAGCTCCCAAAGCGAAGGAGCCAGGACCCAAAGACCTAGCTGGCCTGAAGGGCCCCCAGGGGGCCCCCAAGCAGCCCCTCTCAATTTGGGTCTGGGGGCTTTCGTTGGGCCGGGAACCTGGGAGGTACCTGCAAGGTTGCAGTTCGCGGCCCGAGAAGCACTCTCCGGCCAACATGCCCAACTGCAGCAACAGCTCCCAAACCGAAGGAGCCAGGACCCAAAGACCTAGCTGGCCTGAAGGGCCCCCAGGGGGCCACCAAGCAGCCCCTCTCAATTTGGGTCTGGGGGCTTTCGTTGGGCCGGGAACCTGGGAGAATCCTGCAAGGTTGCAGTTCGCGGCCCGAGAAGCACTCTCCGGCCAACATGCCCAACTGCAGCAACAGCTCCCAAAGCGAAGGAGCCAGGACCCAAAGACCTAGCTGGCCTGAAGGGGCCCCAGGGGGCCCCCAAGCAGCACCTCTCCATTTGGGTCTGGGGGTTTTCGTTGGGCCGGGAACCTGGGAGAATCCTGCAAGGCTGCAGTTCGCGGCCCGAGAAGCACTCTCCGGCCAACATGCCCAACTGCAGCAACAGCTCCCAAAGCGAATGAGCCAGGACCCAAAGACCTAGCTGGCCTGAAGGGGCCCCAGGGGGCCCCCAAGCAGCACCTCTCCATTTGGGTCTGGGGGCTTTCGTTGGGCCGGGAACCTGGGAGGTACCTGCAAGGTTGCAGTTCGCGGCCCGAGAAGCACTCTCCGGCCAACATGCCCAACTGCAGCAACAGCTCCCAAACCGAAGGAGCCAGGACCCAAAGACCTAGCTGGCCTGAAGGGCCCCCAGGGGGCCCCCAAGCAGCCCCTCTCCATTTGGGTCTGGGGGCTTTCGTTGGGCCGGGAACCTGGGAGATTCCTGCAAGTTTGCAGTTCGCGGCCCGAGAAGCACTCTCCGGCCAACATGCCCAACTGCAGCAACAGCTCCCAAACCGAATGAGCCAGGACACAAAGACCTAGCTGGCCTGAAGGGCCCCCAGGGGGCCCCCAAGTAGGCCCTCTCCATTTGGGTCTGGGGGCTTTCTTTAGGCTGAGAACCTGGGAGATACCAGCAAGGTTGCAGTTCGCGGCCCGAGAAGCACTCTCCGGCCAACATGCCCAATATCCAGCAACAGCTCCCAAAGCGAAGGAGCCAGGACCCAAAGACCTAGCTGGCCTGAAGGGCCCCCAGGGGGCCCCCAAGCAGCCCCTCTCAATTTGGGTCTGTGGGCTTTCGTTGGGCATGGATACCTGAGAGGTACCTGCAAGGTTGCAGTTCGCGGCCCGAGAAGCACTCTCCGGCCAACATGCACAACTGCAGCAACAGCTCCCAAAGCGAAGGAGCCAGGACACAAAGACCTAGCTGGCCTGAAGGGCCCCCAGGGGGCCCCCAAGCAGCCCCTCTCAATTTGGGTCTGGGGGCTTTCGTTGGGCCGGGAACCTGGGAGATTCCTTCAAGGTTGCAGTTCGCGGCCCGAGAAGCACTCTCCGGCCAACATGCCCAACTGCAGCAACAGCTCCCAAAGCGAAGGAGCCAGGACCCAAAGACCTAGCTGGCCTGAAGGGCCCCCAGGGGGCCCCCAAGCAGCCCCTCTCACTTTGGGTCTGGGGGCTTTCGTTGGGCATGGAACCTGGGAGAATCCTGCAAGGTTGCAGTTCGCGGCCCGAGAAGCACTCTCCGGCCAACATGCCCAACTGCAGCAACAGCTCCCAAACCGAAGGAGCCAGGACCCAAAGACCTAGCTGGCCTGAAGGGCCCCCAGGGGGGCCCCAAGCAGCCCCTCTCAATTTTGGTCTGGGGGCTTTCGTTGGGCCGGGAACCTGGGAGAATCCTGCAAGGTTGCAGTTCGCGGCCCGAGAAGCACTCTCCGGCCAACATGCCCAACTGCAGCAACAGCTCCCAAAGCGAAGGAGCCAGGACCCAAAGACCTAGCTGGCCTGAAGGGCCCCCAGGGGGCCCCCAAGCAGCCCCTCTCCATTTGGGTCTGGGGCCTTTCGTTGGGCCGGGAACCTGGGAGATTCCTGCGAGGTTGCAGTTCGCGGCCCGAGAAGCACTCTCCGGCCAACATGCCCAACTGCAGCAACAGCTCCCAAACCGAAGGAGCCAGGACCCAAAGACCTAGCTGGCCTGAAGGGCCCCCATGGGGCCCCCAAGGAGCTCCTCTCCATTTGGGTCTGGGGGCTTTAGTTGGGCCGGGAACCTGGGAGATTCCTGCAAGGTTGCAGTTCGCGGCCGGAGAAGCACTCTCCGGCCAACATGCCCAACTGCAGCAACAGCTCCCAAAGCGAAGGAGCCAGGACCCAAAGACCTAGCTGGCCTGAAGGGCCCCCAGGGGGGCCCCAAGCAGCCCCTCTCCATTTGGGTCTGGGGGCTTTCGTTGGGCCGGGAACCTGGGAGAATCCTGCAAGGTTGCAGTTCGCGGCCCGAGAAGCACTCTCCGGCCAACATGCCCAACTGCAGCAACAGCTCCCAAACCGAAGGAGCCAGGACCCAAAGACCTAGCTGGCCTGAAGGGCCCCCATGGGGCCCCCAAGGAGCTCCTCTCCATTTGGGTCTGGGGGCTTTAGTTGGGCCGGGAACCTGGGAGAATCCTGCAAGGTTGCAGTTCGCGGCCCGAGAAGCACTCTCCGGCCAACATGCCCAACTGCAGCAACAGCTCCCAAAGCGAAGGAGCCAGGACCCAAAGACCTAGCTGGCCTGAAGGGGCCCCAGGGGGCCCCCAAGCAGCACCTCTCCATTTGGGTCTGGGGGCTTTCGTTGGGCCGGGAACCTGGGAGGTACCTGCAAGGTTGCAGTTCGCGGCCCGAGAAGCACTCTCCGGCCAACATGCCCAAGTGCAGCAACAGCTCCCAAACCGAAGGAGCCAGGACCCAAAGACCTAGCTGGCCTGAAGGGCCCCCAGGGGGCCCCCAAGCAGCCCCTCTCAATTTGGGTCTGGGGGCTTTCGTTGGGCCGGGAACCTGGGAGATTCCTGCAAGGTTGCAGTTCGAGGCCCGAGAAGCACTCTCCGGCCAACATGCCCAACTGCAGCAACAGCTCCCAAACCGAATGAGCCAGGACCCAAAGACCTAGCTGGCCTGAAGGGCCCCCATGGGGCCCCCAAGTAGGCCCTCTCCATTTGGGTCTGGGGGCTTTCTTTAGGCTGAGAACCTGGGAGATACCAGCAAGGTTGCAGTTCGCGGCCCGAGAAGCACTCTCCGGCCAACATGCCCAATATCCAGCAACAGCTCCCAAAGCGAAGGAGCCAGGACCCAAAGACCTAGCTGGCCTGAAGGGCCCCCAAGGGGCCACCAAGCAGCCCCTCTCAATTTGGGTCTGGGGGCTTTCGTTGGGCATGGATACCTGAGAGGTACCTGCAAGGTTGCAGTTCGCGGCCCGAGAAGCACTCTCCGGCCAACATGCCCAACTGCAGCAACAGCTCCCAAAGCGAAGGAGCCAGGACCCAAAGACCTAGCTGGCCTGAAGGGCCCCCATGGGGCCCCCAAGGAGCTCCTCTCCATTTGGGTCTGGGGGCTTTAGTTGGGCCGGGAACCTGGGAGGTACCAGCAAGGTTCCAGTTCGCGGCCCGAGAAGCACTCTCCGGCCAACATGCCCAACTGCAGCAACAGCTCCCAAAGCGAAGGAGCCAGGACACAAAGACCTAGCTGGCCTGAAGGGCCCCCAGGGGGCCCCCAAGGAGCCCCTCTCCATTTGGGTCTGGGGGCTTTTGTTGGTCATGGAACCTGGGAGATTCCTGCAAGGTTGCAGTTCGCGGCCGGAGAAGCACTCTCCGGCCAACATGCCCAACTGCAGCAACAGCTCCCAAAGCGAAGGAGCCAGGACCCAAAGACCTAGCTGGCCTGAAGGGCCCCCAGGGGGCCCCCAAGCAGCCCATCTCAATTTGGGTCTGGGGGCTTTCGTTGGGCCGGGAACCTGGGAGATTCCTTCAAGGTTGCAGTTCGCGGCCCGAGAAGCACTCTCCGGCCAACATGCCCAAGTGCAGCAACAGCTCCCAAACCGAAGGAGCCAGGACCCAAAGACCTAGCTGGCCTGAAGGGCCCCCAGGGGGGCCCCAAGCAGCCCCTCTCAATTTTGGTCTGGGGGCTTTCGTTGGGCCGGGAACCTGGGAGAATCCTGCAAGGTTGCAGTTCGCGGCCCGAGAAGCACTCTCCGGCCAACATGCCCAACTGCAGCAACAGCTCCCAAAGCGAAGGAGCCAGGACCCAAAGACCTAGCTGGCCTGAAGGGCCCCCAGGGGGCCCCCAAGCAGCCCCTCTCCATTTGGGTCTGGGGCCTTTCGTTGGGCCGGGAACCTGGGAGATTCCTGCGAGGTTGCAGTTCGCGGCCGGAGAAGCACTCTCCGGCCAACATGCCCAACTGCAGCAACAGCTCCCAAACCGAAGGAGCCAGGACCCAAAGACCTAGCTGGCCTGAAGGGCCCCCAGGGGGGCCCCAAGCAGCCCCTCTCAATTTGGGTCTGGGGGCTTTCATTGGGCCGGGAACCTGGGAGAATCCTGCAAGGTTGCAGTTCGCGGCCCGAGAAGCACTCTCCGGCCAACATGCCCAACTGCAGCAACAGCTCCCAAACCGAAGGAGCCAGGACCCAAAGACCTAGCTGGCCTGAAGGGCCCCCAGGGGGCCCCCAAGCAGCCCCTCTCCATTTGGGTCTGGGGGCTTTCGTTGGGCCGGGAACCTGGGAGATTCATGCGAGGTTGCAGTTCGCGGCCCGAGAAGCACTCTCCGGCCAACATGCCCAACTGCAGCAACAGCTCCCAAACCGAAGGAGCCAGGACCCAAAGACCTAGCTGGCCTGAAGGGCCCCCATGGGGCCCCCAAGGAGCTCCTCTCCATTTGGGTCTGGGAGCTTTAGTTGGGCATGGAACCTGGGAGATTCCTGCAAGGTTGCAGTTCGCGGCCGGAGAAGCACTCTCCGGCCAACATGCCCAACTGCAGCAACAGCTCCCAAAGCGAAGGAGCCAGGACCCAAAGACCTAGCTGGCCTGAAGGGCCCCCAGGGGGCCCCCAAGCAGCCCCTCTCCATTTGGGTCTGGGGGCTTTTGTTGGGCATGGAACCTGGGAGATTCCTGCAAGGTTGCAGTTCGCGGCCCGAGAAGCACTCTCCGGCCAACATGCCCAACTGCAGCAACAGCTCCCAAACCGAAGGAGCCAGGACCCAAAGACCTAGCTGGCCTGAAGGGCCCCCAGGGGGCCCCCAAGCAGCCCCTCTCCATTTGGGTCTGGGGGCTTTTGTTGGGCCGGGAACCTGGGAGGTACCTGCAAGGTTGCAGTTCGCGGCCCGAGAAGCACTCTCCGCCCAACATGCCCAACGTCAACAACAGCTCCCAAACCGAATGAGCCAGGACACAAAGACCTAGCTGGCCTGAAGGGCCCCCAGGGGGCCCCCAAGCAGCCCCTCTCCATTTGGGTCTGGGGGCTTTCTTTAGGATGATAACCTGGGAGATACCAGCAAGGTTGCAGTTCGCGGCCGGAGAAGCACACTCCGGCCAACATGCCCAACTGCAGCAACAGCTCCCAAACCGAAGGAGCCAGGACACAAAGACCTAGCTGGCCTGAAGGGCCCCCAGGGGGCCCCCAAGCAGCCCCTCTCAATTTGGGTCTGGGGGCTTTCGTTGGGCCGGGAACCTGGGAGAATCCTGCAAGGTTGCAGTTCGCGGCCCGAGAAGCACTCTCCGGCCAACATGCCCAACTGCAGCAACAGCTCCCAAACCGAAGGAGCCAGGACCCAAAGACCTAGCTGGCCTGAAGGGCCCCCAGGGGGCCCCCAAGCAGCCCCTCTCCATTTGGGTCTGGGGGCTTTTGTTGGGCCGGGAACCTGGGAGATTCCTGCAAGGTTGCAGTTCGAGGCCCGAGAAGCACTCTCCGCCCAACATGCCCAACGTCAACAACAGCTCCCAAACCGAATGAGCCAGGACACAAAGACCTAGCTGGCCTGAAGGGCCCCCAGGGGGCCCCCAAGCAGCCCCTCTCCATTTGGGTCTGGGGGCTTTCTTTAGGATGAGAACCTGGGAGATACCAGCAAGGTTGCAGTTCGCGGCCCGAGAAGCACTCTCCGGCCAACATGCCCAATATCCAGCAACAGCTCCCAAACCGAAGGAGCCAGGACCCAAAGACCTAGCTGGCCTGAAGGGCCCCCAGAAGGCCACCAAGCAGCCCCTCTCCATTTGGGTCTGGGGGCTTTCGTTGGGCATGTATACCTGAGAGGTACCTGCAAGTTACAGTTCGCGGCCCGAGAAGCACTCTCCGGCCAACATGCCCAACTGCAGCAACAGCTCCCAAAGCGAAGGAGCCAGGACCCAAAGACCTAGCTGGCCTGAAGGGCCCCCATGGGGCCCCCAAGGAGCTCCTCTCCATTTGGGTCTGGGGGCTTTAGTTGGGCCGGGAACCTGGGAGGTACCAGCAAGGTTCCAGTTCGCGGCCCGAGAAGCACTCTCCGGCCAACATGCCCAACTGCAGCAACAGCTCCCAAAGCGAAGGAGCCAGGACACAAAGACCTAGCTGGCCTGAAGGGCCCCCAGGGGGCCCCCAAGCAGCCCCTCTCCATTTGGGTCTGGGGGCTTTTGTTGGTCATGGAACCTGGGAGATTCCTGCAAGGTTGCAGTTCGCGGCCGGAGAAGCACTCTCCGGCCAACATGCCCAACTGCAGCAACAGCTCCCAAAGCGAAGGAGCCAGGACACAAAGACCTAGCTGGCCTGAAGGGCCCCCAGGGGGCCCCCAAGCAGCCCCTCTCAATTTGGGTCTGGGGGCTTTCGTTGGGCCGGGAACCTGGGAGATTCCTTCAAGGTTGCAGTTCGCGGCCCGAGAAGCACTCTCCGGCCAACATGCCCAACTGCAGCAACAGCTCCCAAACCGAAGGAGCCAGGACCCAAAGACCTAGCTGGCCTGAAGGGCCCCCAGGGGGGCCCCAAGCAGCCCCTCTCAATTTTGGTCTGGGGGCTTTCGTTGGGCCGGGAACCTGGGAGAATCCTGCAAGGTTGCAGTTCGCGGCCCGAGAAGCACTCTCCGGCCAACATGCCCAACTGCAGCAACAGCTCCCAAAGCGAAGGAGCCAGGACCCAAAGACCTAGCTGGCCTGAAGGGCCCCCAGGGGGCCCCCAAGCAGCCCCTCTCCATTTGGGTCTGGGGCCTTTCGTTGGGCCGGGAACCTGGGAGATTCCTGCGAGGTTGCAGTTCGCGGCCCGAGAAGCACTCTCCGGCCAACATGCCCAACTGCAGCAACAGCTCCCAAACCGAAGGAGCCAGGACCCAAAGACCTAGCTGGCCTGAAGGGCCCCCATGGGGCCCCCAAGGAGCTCCTCTCCATTTGGGTCTGGGAGCTTTAGTTGGGCCGGGAACCTGGGAGATTCCTGCAAGGTTGCAGTTCGCGGCCGGAGAAGCACTCTCCGGCCAACATACCCAACTGCAGCAACAGCTCCCAAAGCGAAGGAGCCAGGACCCAAAGACCTAGCTGGCCTGAAGGGCCCCCAGGGGGCCCCCAAGCAGCCCCTCTCCATTTGGGTCTGGGGGCTTTTGTTGGGCCGGGAACCTGGGAGGTACCTGCAAGGTTGCAGTTCGCGGCCCGAGAAGCACTCTCCGCCCAACATGCCCAACTGCAGCAACAGCTCCCAAAGCGAAGGAGCCAGGACCCAAAGACCTAGCTGGCCTGAAGGGCCCCCAGGGGGCCCCCAAGCAGCCCCTCTCCATTTGGGTCTGGGGCCTTTCGTTGGGCCGGGAACCTGGGAGAATCCTGCAAGGTTGCAGTTCGCGGCCCGAGAAGCACTCTCCGGCCAACATGCCCAAGTGCAGCAACAGCTCCCAAACCGAAGGAGCCAGGACCCAAAGACCTAGCTGGCCTGAAGGGCCCCCAGGGGGCCCCCAAGCAGCCCCTCTCCATTTGGGTCTGGGGGCTTTCGTTGGGCCGGGAACCTGGGAGATTCATGCGAGGTTGCAGTTCGCGGCCCGAGAAGCACTCTCCGGCCAACATGCCCAACTGCAGCAACAGCTCCCAAACCGAATGAGCCAGGACACAAAGACCTAGCTGGCCTGAAGGGCCCCCATGGGGCCCCCAAGTAGGCCCTCTCCATTTGGGTCTGGGGGCTTTCGTTGGGCCGGGAACCTGGGAGATTCCTTCAAGGTTGCAGTTCGCGGCCCGAGAAGCACTCTCCGGCCAACATGCCCAACTGCAGCAACAGCTCCCAAAGCGAAGGAGCCAGGACCCAAAGACCTAGCTGGCCTGAAGGGCCCCCAGGGGGCCCCCAAGCAGCCCCTCTCACTTTGGGTCTGGGGGTTTTCGTTGGGCATGGAACCTGGGAGAATCCTGCAAGGTTGCAGTTCGCGGCCCGAGAAGCACTCTCCGGCCAACATGCCCAACTGCAGCAACAGCTCCCAAACCGAAGGAGCCAGGACCCAAAGACCTAGCTGGCCTGAAGGGCCCCCAGGGGGGCCCCAAGCAGCCCCTCTCAATTTGGGTCTGGGGGCTTTCGTTGGGCCGGGAACCTGGGAGAATCCTGCAAGGTTGCAGTTCGCGGCCCGAGAAGCACTCTCCGGCCAACATGCCCAACTGCAGCAACAGCTCCCAAAGCGAAGGAGCCAGGACCCAAAGACCTAGCTGGCCTGAAGGGCCCCCAGGGGGCCCCCAAGCAGCCCCTCTCCATTTGGGTCTGGGGGCTTTCGTTGGGCCGGGAACCTGGGAGATTCATGCGAGGTTGCAGTTCGCGGCCCGAGAAGCACTCTCCGGCCAACATGCCCAACTGCAGCAACAGCTCCCAAACCGAAGGAGCCAGGACCCAAAGACCTAGCTGGCCTGAAGGGCCCCCATGGGGCCCCCAAGGAGCTCCTCTCCATTTGGGTCTGGGAGCTTTAGTTGGGCATGGAACCTGGGAGATTCCTGCAAGGTTGCAGTTCGCGGCCCGAGAAGCACTCTCCGGCCAACATGCCCAACTGCAGCAACAGCTCCCAAAGCGAAGGAGCCAGGACCCAAAGACCTAGCTGGCCTGAAGGGCCCCCAGGGGGCCCCCAAGCAGCCCCTCTCCATTTGGGTCTGGGGGCTTTTGTTGGGCATGGAACCTGGGAGATTCCTGCAAGGTTGCAGTTCGCGGCCCGAGAAGCACTCTCCGGCCAACATGCCCAACTGCAGCAACAGCTCCCAAACCGAAGGAGCCAGGACCCAAAGACCTAGCTGGCCTGAAGGGCCCCCAGGGGGCCCCCAAGCAGCCCCTCTCCATTTGGGTCTGGGGGCTTTTGTTGGGCTGGGAACCTGGGAGGTACCTGCAAGGTTGCAGTTCGCGGCCCGAGAAGCACTCTCCGCCCAACATGCCCAACGTCAACAACAGCTCCCAAACCGAATGAGCCAGGACACAAAGACCTAGCTGGCCTGAAGGGCCCCCAGGGGGCCCCCAAGCAGCCCCTCTCCATTTGGGTCTGGGGGCTTTCTTTAGGATGATAACCTGGGAGATACCAGCAAGGTTGCAGTTCGCGGCCCGAGAAGCACTCTCCGGCCAACATGCCCAACTGCAGCAACAGCTCCCATACCGAAGGAGCCAGGACACAAAGACCTAGCTGGCCTGAAGGGCCCCCAGGGGGCCCCCAAGCAGCCCCTCTCAATTTGGGTCTGGGGGCTTTCGTTGGGCCGGGAACCTGGGAGAATCCTGCAAGGTTGCAGTTCGCGGCCCGAGAAGCACTCTCCGGCCAACATGCCCAACTGCAGCAACAGCTCCCAAACCGAAGGAGCCAGGACCCAAAGACCTAGCTGGCCTGAAGGGCCCCCAGGGGGCCCCCAAGCAGCCCCTCTCCATTTGGGTCTGGGGGCTTTTGTTGGGCCGGGAACCTGGGAGATTCCTGCAAGGTTGCAGTTCGAGGCCCGAGAAGCACTCTCCGCCCAACATGCCCAACTGCAGCAACAGCTCCCAAAGCGAAGGAGCCAGGACACAAAGACCTAGCTGGCCTGAAGGGCCCCCAGGGGGCCCCCAAGCAGCCCCTCTCCATTTGAGTCTGGGGGCTTTCTTTAGGATGAGAACCTGGGAGATACCAGCAAGGTTGCAGTTCGCGGCCCGAGAAGCACTCTCCGGCCAACATGCCCAATATCCAGCAACAGCTCCCAAACCGAAGGAGCCAGGACCCAAAGACCTAGCTGGCCTGAAGGGCCCCCAGAAGGCCACCAAGCAGCCCCTCTCCATTTGGGTCTGGGGGCTTTCGTTGGGCATGTATACCTGAGAGGTACCTGCAAGTTACAGTTCGCGGCCCGAGAAGCACTCTCCGGCCAACATGCCCAACTGCAGCAACAGCTCCCAAAGCGAAGGAGCCAGGACCCAAAGACCTAGCTGGCCTGAGGGGCCCCCAGGGGGCCACCAAGCAGCCCCTCTCCATTTGGGTCTGGGGGTTTTCATTGGGCCGGGAACCTGGGAGGTTCATGCAAGGTTGCAGTTCGCGGCCCGAGAAGCACTCTCCGGCCAACATGCCCAACTGCAGCAACAGCTCCCAAAGCGAAGGAGCCAGGACCCAAAGACCTAGCTGGCCTGAAGGGGCCCCATGGGGCCACCAAGCAGCCCCTCTCAATTTGGGTCTGGGGGCTTTCGTTGGGCCGGGAACCTGGGAGAATCCTGCAAGGTTGCAGTTCGCGGCCCGAGAAGCACTCTCCGGCCAACATGCCCAACTGCAGCAACAGCTCCCAAACCGAAGGAGCCAGGACACAAAGACCTAGCTGGCCTGAAGGGCCCCCAGGGGGCCCCCAAGCAGCCCCTCTCAATTTGGGTCTGGGGGCTTTCGTTGGGCATGGATACCTGAGAGGTACCTGCAAGGTTAGAGTTCGCGGCCCGAGAAGCACTCTCCGGCCAACATGCCCAACTGCAGCAACAGCTCCCAAACCGAAGGAGCCAGGACCCAAAGACCTAGCTGGCCTGAAGGGCCCCCAGGGGGCCCCCAAGCAGCCCCTCTCAATTTGGGTCTGGGGGCTTTCGTTGGGCCGGGAACCTGGGAGATTCATGCAAGGTTGCAGTTCGCGGCCCGAGAAGCACTCTCCGGCCAACATGCCCAACTGCAGCAACAGCTCCCAAACCGAAGGAGCCAGGACCCAAAGACCTAGCTGGCCTGAAGGGCCCCCAGGGCGCCACCAAGCAGCCCCTCTCAATTTGGGTCTGGGGGCTTTCGTTGGGCATGGAACCTGGGAGATTCCTGCAAGGTTGCAGTTCGCGGCCCAAGAAGCACTCTCCGGCCAACATGCCCAACTGCAGCAACAGCTCCCAAACCGAAGGAGCCAGGACCCAAAGACCTAGCTGTCCTGAAGGGCCCCCAGGGGGGCACAAAGAAGTCCCTCTCAATTTGGGTCTGGGGGCTTTTTTTAAGCCGGGAACCCGGGAGAATCCTGCAAGGTTGCAGTTCGCGGCCCGAGAAGCACTCTCCGGCCAACATGCCCAACTGCAGCAACAGCTCCCAAAGCGAAGGAGCCAGGACCCAAAGACCTAGCTGGCCTGAAGGGCCCCCAGGGGGCCCCCAAGCAGCCCCTCTCCATTTGGGTCTGGGGGCTTTCGTTGGGCCGGGAACCTGGGAGAATCCTGCAAGGTTGCAGTTCGCGGCCCGAGAAGCACTCTCCGGCCAACATGCCCAACTGCAGCAACAGCTCCCAAAGCGAAGAAGCCAGGACCCAAAGACCTAGCTGGCCTGAAGGGCCCCCAGGGGGCCCCCAAGCAGCCCCTCTCCATTTGGGTCTGGGGGCTTTCGTTGGGCCGGGAACCTGGGAGATTCCTGCAAGGTTGCAGTTCGAGGCCCGAGAAGCACTCTCCGCCCAACATGCCCAACGTCAACAACAGCTCCCAAACCGAATGAGCCAGGACACAAAGACCTAGCTGGCCTGAAGGGCCCCCAGGGGGCCCCCAAGCAGCCCCTCTCCATTTGGGTCTGGGGGCTTTCTTTAGGATGAGAACCTGGGAGATACCAGCAAGGTTGCAGTTCGCGGCCCGAGAAGCACTCTCCGGCCAACATGCCCAATATCCAGCAACAGCTCCCAAAGCGAAGGAGCCAGGACCCAAAGACCTAGCTGGCCTGAAGGGCCCCCAGAAGGCCACCAAGCAGCCCCTCTCAATTTGGGTCTGGGGGCTTTCGTTGGGCATGTATACCTGAGAGGTACCTGCAAGTTACAGTTCGCGGCCCGAGAAGCACTCTCCGCCCAACATGCCCAACTGCAGCAACAGCTCCCAAAGCGAAGGAGCCAGGACCCAAAGACCTAGCTGGCCTGAAGGGCCCCCAGGGGGCCCCCAAGCAGCCCCTCTCCATTTGGGTCTGGGGGTTTTCGTTGGGCCGGGAACCTGGGAGGTACCTGCAAGGTTGCAGTTCGCGGCCCGAGAAGCACTCTCCGGCCAACATGCCCAACTGCAGCAACAGCTCCCAAAGCGAAGGAGCCAGGACCCAAAGACCTAGCTGGCCTGAAGGGCCCCCAGGGGGCCCCCAAGCAGCCCCTCTCAATTTGGGTCTGGGGGCTTTCTTTGGGCCGGGAACCTGGGAGATTCCTGCAAGGTTGCAGTTCGCGGCCCGAGAAGCACTCTCCGGCCAACATGCCCAACTGCAGCAACAGCTCCCAAAGCGAAGGAGCCAGGACCCAAAGACCTAGCTGGCCTGAAGGGCCCCCAGGGGGCCCCCAAGCAGCCCCTCTCAATTTGGGTCTGGGGGCTTTCGTTGGGCCGGGAACCTGGGAGAATCCTGCAAGGTTGCAGTTCGCGGCCCGAGAAGCACTCTCCGGCCAACATGCCCAACTGCAGCAACAGCTCCCAAACCGAAGGAGCCAGGACACAAAGACCTAGCTGGCCTGAAGGGCCCCCAGGGGGCCCCCAAGCAGCCCCTCTCCATTTGGGTCTGGGGGCTTTCGTTGGGCCGGGAACCTGGGAGATTCCTGCAAGGTTGCAGTTCGAGGCCCGAGAAGCACTCTCCGCCCAACATGCCCAACTGCAGCAACAGCTCCCAAACCGAAGGAGCCAGGACACAAAGACCTAGCTGGCCTGAAGGGCCCCCAGGGGGCCCCCAAGCAGCCCCTCTCCATTTGGGTCTGGGGGCTTTCGTTGGGCCGGGAACCTGGGAGATTCCTGCAAGGTTGCAGTTCGAGGCCCGAGAAGCACTCTCCGCCCAACATGCCCAACGTCAACAACAGCTCCCAAAGCGAAGGAGCCAGGACCCAAAGACCTAGCTGGCCTGAAGGGCCCCCAGAAGGCCACCAAGCAGCCCCTCTCCATTTGGGTCTGGGGGCTTTCTTTAGGATGAGAACCTGGGAGATACCAGCAAGGTTGCAGTTCGCGGCCCGAGAAGCACTCTCCGGCCAACATGCCCAATATCCAGCAACAGCTCCCAAACCGAAGGAGCCAGGACCCAAAGACCTAGCTGGCCTGAAGGGCCCCCAGAAGGCCACCAAGCAGCCCCTCTCCATTTGGGTCTGGGGGCTTTCGTTGGGCATGTATACCTGAGAGGTACCTGCAAGTTACAGTTCGCGGCCCGAGAAGCACTCTCCGGCCAACATGCCCAACTGCAGCAACAGCTCCCAAAGCGAAGGAGCCAGGACCCAAAGACCTAGCTGGCCTGAAGGGCCCCCAGGGGGCCCCCAAGCAGCCCCTCTCCATTTGGGTCTGGGGGTTTTCGTTGGGCCGGGAACCTGGGAGGTACCTGCAAGGTTGCAGTTCGCGGCCCGAGAAGCACTCTCCGGCCAACATGCCCAACTGCAGCAACAGCTCCCAAAGCGAAGGAGCCAGGACCCAAAGACCTAGCTGGCCTGAAGGGCCCCCAGGGGGCCCCCAAGCAGCCCCTCTCAATTTGGGTCTGGGGGCTTTTGTTGGGCCGGGAACCTGGGAGAATCCTGCAAGGTTGCAGTTCGCGGCCCGAGAAGCACTCTCCGGCCAACATGCCCAACTGCAGCAACAGCTCCCAAACCGAAGGAGCCAGGACCCAAAGACCTAGCTGGCCTGAAGGGCCCCCAGGGGGCCCCCAAGCAGCCCTTCTCCATTTGGGTCTGGGGGCTTTTGTTGGGCCGGGAACCTGGGAGATTCCTGCAAGGTTGCAGTTCGAGGCCCGAGAAGCACTCTCCGCCCAACATGCCCAACGTCAACAACAGCTCCCAAACCGAATGAGCCAGGACACAAAGACCTAGCTGGCCTGAAGGGCCCCCAGGGGGCCCCCAAGCAGCCCCTCTCCATTTGGGTCGGGGGGCTTTCTTTAGGATGAGAACCTGGGAGATACCAGCAAGGTTGCAGTTCGCGGCCCGAGAAGCACTCTCCGGCCAACATGCCCAATATCCAGCAACAGCTCCCAAAGCGAAGGAGCCAGGACCCAAAGACCTAGCTGGCCTGAAGGGCCCCCAGAAGGCCACCAAGCAGCCCCTCTCCATTTGGGTCTGGGGGCTTTCGTTGGGCATGTATACCTGAGAGGTACCTGCAAGTTACAGTTCGCGGCCCGAGAAGCACTCTCCGCCCAACATGCCCAACTGCAGCAACAGCTCCCAAAGCGAAGGAGCCAGGACCCAAAGACCTAGCTGGCCTGAAGGGCCCCCAGGGGGCCCCCAAGCAGCCCCTCTCCATTTGGGTCTGGGGGTTTTCGTTGGGCCGGGAACCTGGGAGGTACCTGCAAGGTTGCAGTTCGCGGCCCGAGAAGCACTCTCCGGCCAACATGCCCAACTGCAGCAACAGCTCCCAAAGCGAAGGAGCCAGGACCCAAAGACCTAGCTGGCCTGAAGGGCCCCCAGGGGGCCCCCAAGCAGCCCCTCTCAATTTGGGTCTGGGGGCTTTCTTTGGGCCGGGAACCTGGGAGAATCCTGCAAGGTTGCAGTTCGCGGCCCGAGAAGCACTCTCCGGCCAACATGCCCAACTGCAGCAACAGCTCCCAAAGCGAAGGAGCCAGGACACAAAGACCTAGCTGGCCTGAAGGGCCCCCAGGGGGCCCCCAAGCAGCCCCTCTCAATTTGGGTCTGGGGGCTTTCGTTGGGCCGGGAACCTGGGAGAATCCTGCAAGGTTGCAGTTCGCGGCCCGAGAAGCACTCTCCGGCCAACATGCCCAACTGCAGCAACAGCTCCCAAACCGAAGGAGCCAGGACACAAAGACCTAGCTGGCCTGAAGGGCCCCCAGAAGGCCACCAAGCAGCCCCTCTCCATTTGGGTCTGGGGGCTTTCGTTGGGCCGGGAACCTGGGAGATTCCTGCAAGGTTGCAGTTCGAGGCCCGAGAAGCACTCTCCGCCCAACATGCCCAACTGCAGCAACAGCTCCCAAACCGAAGGAGCCAGGACACAAAGACCTAGCTGGCCTGAAGGGCCCCCAGGGGGCCCCCAAGCAGCCCCTCTCCATTTGGGTCTGGGGGCTTTCGTTGGGCCGGGAACCTGGGAGATTCCTGCAAGGTTGCAGTTCGAGGCCCGAGAAGCACTCTCCGCCCAACATGCCCAACGTCAACAACAGCTCCCAAAGCGAAGGAGCCAGGACCCAAAGACCTAGCTGGCCTGAAGGGCCCCCAGAAGGCCACCAAGCAGCCCCTCTCCATTTGGGTCTGGGGGCTTTCGTTGGGCATGTATACCTGAGAGGTACCTGCAAGTTACAGTTCGCGGCCCGAGAAGCACTCTCCGGCCAACATGCCCAACTGCAGCAACAGCTCCCAAAGCAAAGGAGCCAGGACCCAAAGACCTAGCTGGCCTGAAGGGCCCCCAGGGGGCCCCCAAGCAGCCCCTCTCCATTTGGGTCTGGGGGTTTTCGTTGGGCCGGGAACCTGGGAGGTACCTGCAAGGTTGCAGTTCGCGGCCCGAGAAGCACTCTCCGGCCAACATGCCCAACTGCAGCAACAGCTCCCAAACCGAAGGAGCCAGGACCCAAAGACCTAGCTGGCCTGAAGGGCCCCCAGGGGGCCCCCAAGCAGCCCCTCTCCATTTGGGTCTGGGGGCTTTCGTTGGGCCGGGAACCTGGGAGAATCCTGCAAGGTTGCAGTTCGCGGCCCGAGAAGCACTCTCCGGCCAACATGCCCAACTGCAGCAACAGCTCCCAAACCGAAGGAGCCAGGACCCAAAGACCTAGCTGGCCTGAAGGGCCCCCAGGGGGCCCCCAAGCAGCCCCTCTCCATTTGGGTCTGGGGGCTTTCGTTGGGCCGGGACCCTGGGAGAATCCTGCAAGGTTGCAGTTCGCGGCCCGAGAAGCACTCTCCGGCCAACATGCCCAACTGCAGCAACAGCTCCCAAACCGAAGGAGCCAGGACCCAAAGACCTAGCTGGCCTGAAGGGCCCCCAGGGGGCCACCAAGCAGCCCCTCTCAATTTGGGTCTGGGGGCTTTCGTTGGGCCGGGAACCTGGGAGAATCCTGCAAGGTTGCAGTTCGCGGCCCGAGAAGCACTCTCCGGCCAACATGCCCAACTGCAGCAACAGCTCCCAAAGCGAAGGAGCCAGGACCCAAAGACCTAGCTGGCCTGAAGGGGCCCCAGGGGGCCCCCAAGCAGCACCTCTCAATTTGGGTCTGGGGGCTTTCGTTGGGCCGGGAACCTGGGAGGTACCTGCAAGGTTGCAGTTCGCGGCCCGAGAAGCACTCTCCGGCCAACATGCCCAACTGCAGCAACAGCTCCCAAACCGAAGGAGCCAGGACCCAAAGACCTAGCTGGCCTGAAGGGCCCCCAGGGGGCCCCCAAGCAGCCCCTCTCCATTTGGGTCTGGGGGCTTTCGTTGGGCCGGGAACCTGGGCGATTCCTGCAAGGTTGCAGTTCGAGGCCCGAGAAGCACTCTCCGGCCAACATGCCCAACTGCAGCAACAGCTCCCAAACCGAATGAGCCAGGACACAAAGACCTAGCTGGCCTGAAGGGCCCCCAGGGGGCCCCCAAGTAGGCCCTCTCCATTTGGGGCTGGGGGCTTTCTTTAGGCTGAGAACCTGGGAGATACCAGCAAGGTTGCAGTTCGCGGCCCGAGAAGCACTCTCCGGCCAACATGCCCAATATCCAGCAACAGCTCCCAAAGCGAAGGAGCCAGGACCCAAAGACCTAGCTGGCCTGAAGGGCCCCCAGGGGGCCCCCAAGCAGCCCCTCTCAATTTGGGTCTGGGGGCTTTCGTTGGGCCGGGAACCTGGGAGAATCCTGCAAGGTTGCAGTTCGCGGCCCGAGAAGCACTCTCCGGCCAACATGCCCAACTGCAGCAACAGCTCCCAAACCGAAGGAGCCAGGACCCAAAGACCTAGCTGGCCTGAAGGGCCCCCAGGGGGCCCCCAAGCAGCCCCTCTCCATTTGGGTCTGGGGGCTTTCGTTGGGCCGGGAACCTGGGAGATTCATGCAAGGTTGCAGTTCGAGGCCCGAGAAGCACTCTCCGCCCAACATGCCCAACGTCAACAACAGCTCCCAAACCGAATGAGCCAGGACACAAAGACCTAGCTGGCCTGAAGGGCCCCCAGGGGGCCCCCAAGCAGCCCCTCTCCATTTGGGTCTGGGGGCTTTCTTTAGGATGAGAACCTGGGAGATACCAGCAAGGTTGCAGTTCGCGGCCCGAGAAGCACTCTCCGGCCAACATGCCCAATATCCAGCAACAGCTCCCAAACCGAAGGAGCCAGGACCCAAAGACCTAGCTGGCCTGAAGGGCCCCCAGAAGGCCACCAAGCAGCCCCTCTCCATTTGGGTCTGGGGGCTTTCGTTGGGCATGTATACCTGAGAGGTACCTGCAAGTTACAGTTCGCGGCCCGAGAAGCACTCTCCGGCCAACATGCCCAACTGCAGCAACAGCTCCCAAAGCGAAGGAGCCAGGACCCAAAGACCTAGCTGGCCTGAAGGGCCCCCAGGGGGCCCCCAAGCAGCCCCTCTCCATTTGGGTCTGGGGGTTTTCGTTGGGCCGGGAACCTGGGAGGTACCTGCAAGGTTGCAGTTCGCGGCCCGAGAAGCACTCTCCGGCCAACATGCCCAACTGCAGCAACAGCTCCCAAAGCGAAGGAGCCAGGACCCAAAGACCTAGCTGGCCTGAAGGGCCCCCAGGGGGCCCCCAAGCAGCCCCTCTCAATTTGGGTCTGGGGGCTTTTGTTGGGCCGGGAACCTGGGAGAATCCTGCAAGGTTGCAGTTCGCGGCCCGAGAAGCACTCTCCGGCCAACATGCCCAACTGCAGCAACAGCTCCCAAACCGAAGGAGCCAGGACCCAAAGACCTAGCTGGCCTGAAGGGCCCCCAGGGGGCCCCCAAGCAGCCCTTCTCCATTTGGGTCTGGGGGCTTTCGTTGGGCCGGGAACCTGGGAGATTCCTGCAAGGTTGCAGTTCGAGGCCCGAGAAGCACTCTCCGCCAACATGCCCAACGTCAACAACAGCTCCCAAACCGAATGAGCCAGGACACAAAGACCTAGCTGGCCTGAAGGGCCCCCAGGGGGCCACCAAGCAGCCCCTCTCCATTTGGGTCGGGGGGCTTTCTTTAGGATGAGAACCTGGGAGATACCAGCAAGGTTGCAGTTCGCGGCCCGAGAAGCACTCTCCGGCCAACATGCCCAATATCCAGCAACAGCTCCCAAAGCGAAGGAGCCAGGACCCAAAGACCTAGCTGGCCTGAAGGGCCCCCAGAAGGCCACCAAGCAGCCCCTCTCCATTTGGGTCTGGGGGCTTTCGTTGGGCATGTATACCTGAGAGGTACCTGCAAGTTACAGTTCGCGGCCCGAGAAGCACTCTCCGCCCAACATGCCCAACTGCAGCAACAGCTCCCAAAGCGAAGGAGCCAGGACCCAAAGACCTAGCTGGCCTGAAGGGCCCCCAGGGGGCCCCCAAGCAGCCCCTCTCCATTTGGGTCTGGGGGTTTTCGTTGGGCCGGGAACCTGGGAGGTACCTGCAAGGTTGCAGTTCGCGGCCCGAGAAGCACTCTCCGGCCAACATGCCCAACTGCAGCAACAGCTCCCAAAGCGAAGGAGCCAGGACCCAAAGACCTAGCTGGCCTGAAGGGCCCCCAGGGGGCCCCCAAGCAGGCCCTCTCAATTTGGGTCTGGGGGCTTTCGTTGGGCCGGGAACCTGGGAGATTCCTGCAAGGTTGCAGTTCGAGGCCCGAGAAGCACTCTCCGGCCAACATGCCCAACTGCAGCAACAGCTCCCAAACCGAATGAGCCAGGACACAAAGACCTAGCTGGCCTGAAGGGCCCCCAGGGGGCCCCCAAGTAGGCCCTCTCCATTTGGGGCTGGGGGCTTTCTTTAGGCTGAGAACCTGGGAGATACCAGCAAGGTTGCAGTTCGCGGCCCGAGAAGCACTCTCCGGCCAACATGCCCAATATCCAGCAACAGCTCCCAAACCGAAGGAGCCAGGACCCAAAGACCTAGCTGGCCTGAAGGGCCCCCAGGGGGCCCCCAAGCAGCCCCTCTCAATTTGGGTCTGGGGGCTTTCGTTGGGCCGGGAACCTGGGAGAATCCTGCAAGGTTGCAGTTCGCGGCCCGAGAAGCACTCTCCGGCCAACATGCCCAACTGCAGCAACAGCTCCCAAACCGAAGGAGCCAGGACCCAAAGACCTAGCTGGCATGAAGGGCCCCCAGGGGGCCCCCAAGCAGCCCCTCTCCATTTGGGTCTGGGGGCTTTCGTTGGGCCGGGAACCTGGGAGATTCCTGCAAGGTTGCAGTTCGAGGCCCGAGAAGCACTCTCCGCCCAACATGCCCAACGTCAACAACAGCTCCCAAACCGAATGAGCCAGGACACAAAGACCTAGCTGGCCTGAAGGGCCCCCAGGGGGCCACCAAGCAGCCCCTCTCCATTTGGGTCGGGGGGCTTTCTTTAGGATGAGAACCTGGGAGATACCAGCAAGGTTGCAGTTCGCGGCCCGAGAAGCACTCTCCGGCCAACATGCCCAATATCCAGCAACAGCTCCCAAAGCGAAGGAGCCAGGACCCAAAGACCTAGCTGGCCTGAAGGGCCCCCAGAAGGCCACCAAGCAGCCCCTCTCCATTTGGGTCTGGGGGCTTTCGTTGGGCATGTATACCTGAGAGGTACCTGCAAGTTACAGTTCGCGGCCCGAGAAGCACTCTCCGCCCAACATGCCCAACTGCAGCAACAGCTCCCAAAGCGAAGGAGCCAGGACCCAAAGACCTAGCTGGCCTGAAGGGCCCCCAGGGGGCCCCCAAGCAGCCCCTCTCCATTTGGGTCTGGGGGTTTTCGTTGGGCCGGGAACCTGGGAGGTACCTGCAAGGTTGCAGTTCGCGGCCCGAGAAGCACTCTCCGGCCAACATGCCCAACTGCAGCAACAGCTCCCAAAGCGAAGGAGCCAGGACCCAAAGACCTAGCTGGCCTGAAGGGCCCCCAGGGGGCCCCCAAGCAGCCCCTCTCAATTTGGGTCTGGGGGCTTTCGTTGGGCCGGGAACCTGGGAGAATCCTGCAAGGTTGCAGTTCGCGGCCCGAGAAGCACTCTCCGGCCAACATGCCCAACTGCAGCAACAGCTCCCAAAGCGAAGGAGCCAGGACCCAAAGACCTAGCTGGCCTGAAGGGCCCCCAGGGGGCCCCCAAGCAGCCCCTCTCAATTTGGGTCTGGGGGCTTTCGTTGGGCCGGGAACCTGGGAGAATCCTGCAAGGTTGCAGTTCGCGGCCCGAGAAGCACTCTCCGCCCAACATGCCCAACTGCAGCAACAGCTCCCAAAGCGAAGGAGCCAGGACCCAAAGACCTAGCTGGCCTGAAGGGCCCCCAGGGGGCCCCCAAGCAGCCCCTCTCAATTTTGGTCTGGGGGCTTTCGTTGGGCATGGATACCTGAGAGGTACCTGCAAGGTTAGAGTTCGCGGCCCGAGAAGCACTCTCCGGCCAACATGCCCAACTGCAGCAACAGCTCCCAAACCGAAGGAGCCAGGACCCAAAGACCTAGCTGGCCTGAAGGGCCCCCAGGGGGCCCCCAAGCAGCCCCTCTCAATTTGGGTCTGGGGGCTTTCGTTGGGCCGGGAACCTGGGAGATTCATGCAAGGTTGCAGTTCGCGGCCCGAGAAGCACTCTCCGGCCAACATGCCCAACTGCAGCAACAGCTCCCAAACCGAAGGAGCCAGGACCCAAAGACCTAGCTGGCCTGAAGGGCCCCCAGGGGGCCACCAAGCAGCCCCTCTCAATTTGGGTCTGGGGGCTTTCGTTGGGCATGGAACCTGGGAGATTCCTGCAAGGTTGCAGTTCGCGGCCCAAGAAGCACTCTCCGGCCAACATGCCCAACTGCAGCAACAGCTCCCAAACCGAAGGAGCCAGGACCCAAAGACCTAGCTGGCCTGAAGGGCCCCCAGGGGGGCACAAAGAAGTCCCTCTCAATTTGGGTCTGGGGGCTTTTTTTAAGCCGGGAACCTGGGAGAATCCTGCAAGGTTGCAGTTCGCGGCCCGAGAAGCACTCTCCGGCCAACATGCCCAACTGCAGCAACAGCTCCCAAACCGAAGGAGCCAGGACCCAAAGACCTAGCTGGCCTGAAGGGCCCCCAGGGGGCCCCCAAGCAGCCCCTCTCAATTTGGGTCTGGGGGCTTTCGTTGGGCCGGGAACCTGGGAGAATCCTGCAAGGTTGCAGTTCGCGGCCCGAGAAGCACTCTCCGGCCAACATGCCCAACTGCAGCAACAGCTCCCAAAGCGAAGGAGCCAGGACCCAAAGACCTAGCTGGCCTGAAGGGCCCCCAGGGGGCCCCCAAGCAGCCCCTCTCCATTTGGGTCTGGGGGCTTTTGTTGGGCGGGGAACCTGGGAGATTCCTGCAAGGTTGCAGTTCGAGGCCCGAGAAGCACTCTCCGCCCAACATGCACAACGTCAACAACAGCTCCCAAACCGAATGAGCCAGGACACAAAGACCTAGCTGGCCTGAAGGGCCCCCAGGGGGCCCCCAAGCAGCCCCTCTCCATTTGGGTCTGGTGGCTTTCTTTAGGATGAGAACCTGGGAGATACCAGCAAGGTTGCAGTTCGCGGCCCGAGAAGCACTCTCCGGCCAACATGCCCAATATCCAGCAACAGCTCCCAAACCGAAGGAGCCAGGACCCAAAGACCTAGCTGGCCTGAAGGGCCCCCAGGGGGCCCCCAAGCAGCCCCTCTCAATTTGGGTCTGGGGGCTTTCGTTGGGCCGGGAACCTGGGAGAATCCTGCAAGGTTGCAGTTCGCGGCCCGAGAAGCACTCTCCGGCCAACATGCCCAACTGCAGCAACAGCTCCCAAACCGAAGGAGCCAGGACCCAAAGACCTAGCTGGCCTGAAGGGCCCCCAGGGGGCCCCCAAGCAGCCCCTCTCCATTTGGGTCTGGGGGCTTTCGTTGGGCCGGGAACCTGGGAGATTCCTGCAAGGTTGCAGTTCGAGGCCCGAGAAGCACTCTCCGCCCAACATGCCCAACTGCAGCAACAGCTCCCAAAGCGAAGGAGCCAGGACACAAAGACCTAGCTGGCCTGAAGGGCCCCCAGGGGGCCCCCAAGCAGCCCCTCTCAATTTGGGTCTGGGGGCTTTCGTTGGGCCGGGAACCTGGGAGAATCCTGCAAGGTTGCAGTTCGCGGCCCGAGAAGCACTCTCCGGCCAACATGCCCAACTGCAGCAACAGCTCCCAAAGCGAAGGAGCCAGGACACAAAGACCTAGCTGGCCTGAAGGGCCCCCAGGGGGCCCCCAAGCAGCCCCTCTCAATTTGGGTCTGGGGGCTTTCGTTGGGCCGGGAACCTGGGAGAATCCTGCAAGGTTGCAGTTCGCGGCCCGAGAAGCACTCTCCGGCCAACATGCCCAACTGCAGCAACAGCTCCCAAACCGAAGGAGCCAGGACCCAAAGACCTAGCTGGCCTGAAGGGCCCCCAGGGGGCCCCCAAGCAGCCCCTCTCCATTTGGGTCTGGGGGCTTTCGTTGGGCCGGGAACCTGGGAGATTCCTGCAAGGTTGCAGTTCGAGGCCCGAGAAGCACTCTCCGCCCAACATGCCCAACGTCAACAACAGCTCCCAAAGCGAAGGAGCCAGGACCCAAAGACCTAGCTGGCCTGAAGGGCCCCCAGAAGGCCACCAAGCAGCCCCTCTCCATTTGGGTCTGGGGGCTTTCGTTGGGCATGTATACCTGAGAGGTACCTGCAAGTTACAGTTCGCGGCCCGAGAAGCACTCTCCGGCCAACATGCCCAACTGCAGCAACAGCTCCCAAACCGAAGGAGCCAGGACCCAAAGACCTAGCTGGCCTGAAGGGCCCCCAGGGGGCCCCCAAGCAGCCCCTCTCCATTTGGGTCTGGGGGTTTTCGTTGGGCCGGGAACCTGGGAGAATCCTGCAAGGTTGCAGTTCGCGGCCCGAGAAGCACTCTCCGGCCAACATGCCCAACTGCAGCAACAGCTCCCAAACCGAAGGAGCCAGGACCCAAAGACCTAGCTGGCCTGAAGGGCCCCCAGGGGGCCCCCAAGCAGCCCCTCTCCATTTGGGTCTGGGGGCTTTTGTTGGGCGGGGAACCTGGGAGAATCCTGCAAGGTTGCAGTTCGCGGCCCGAGAAGCACTCTCCGGCCAACATGCCCAACTGCAGCAACAGCTCCCAAACCGAAGGAGCCAGGACCCAAAGACCTAGCTGGCCTGAAGGGCCCCCAGGGGGCCCCCAAGCAGCCCCTCTCCATTTGGGTCTGGGGGCTTTCGTTGGGCCGGGAACCTGGGAGATTCCTGCAAGGTTGCAGTTCGAGGCCCGAGAAGCACTCTCCGCCCAACATGCCCAACGTCAACAACAGCTCCCAAACCGAATGAGCCAGGACCCAAAGACCTAGCTGGCCTGAAGGGCCCCCAGGGGGCCCCCAAGCAGCCCCTCTCCATTTGGGTCTGGGGGCTTTCTTTAGGATGAGAACCTGGGAGATACCAGCAAGGTTGCAGTTCGCGGCCCGAGAAGCACTCTCCGGCCAACATGCCCAATATCCAGCAACAGCTCCAAAAGCGAAGGAGCCAGGACCCAAAGACCTAGCTGGCCTGAAGGGCCCCCAGAAGGCCACCAAGCAGCCCCTCTCCATTTGGGTCTGGGGGCTTTCGTTGGGCATGTATACCTGAGAGGTACCTGCAAGTTACAGTTCGCGGCCCGAGAAGCACTCTCCGCCCAACATGCACAACTGCAGCAACAGCTCCCAAAGCGAAGGAGCCAGGACCCAAAGACCTAGCTGGCCTGAAGGGCCCCCAGGGGGCCCCCAAGCAGCCCCTCTCCATTTGGGTCTGGGGGTTTTCGTTGGGCCGGGAACCTGGGAGGTACCTGCAAGGTTGCAGTTCGCGGCCCGAGAAGCACTCTCCGGCCAACATGCCCAACTGCAGCAACAGCTCCCAAAGCGAAGGAGCCAGGACCCAAAGACCTAGCTGGCCTGAAGGGCCCCCAGGGGGCCCCCAAGCAGCCCCTCTCAATTTGGGTCTGGGGGCTTTCGTTGGGCCGGGAACCTGGGAGAATCCTGCAAGGTTGCAGTTCGCGGCCCGAGAAGCACTCTCCGGCCAACATGCCCAACTGCAGCAACAGCTCCCAAAGCGAAGGAGCCAGGACCCAAAGACCTAGCTGGCCTGAAGGGCCCCCAGGGGGCCCCCAAGCAGCCCCTCTCAATTTGGGTCTGGGGGCTTTCGTTGGGCCGGGAACCTGGGAGAATCCTGCAAGGTTGCAGTTCGCGGCCCGAGAAGCACTCTCCGGCCAACATGCCCAACTGCAGCAACAGCTCCCAAACCGAAGGAGCCAGGACCCAAAGACCTAGCTGGCCTGAAGGGCCCCCAGGGGGCCACCAAGCAGCCCCTCTCAATTTGGGTCTGGGGGCTTTCGTTGGGCCGGGAACCTGGGAGAATCCTGCAAGGTTGCAGTTCGCGGCCCGAGAAGCACTCTCCGGCCAACATGCCTAACTGCAGCAACAGCTCCCAAACCGAAGGAGCCAGGACCCAAAGACCTAGCTGGCCTGAAGGGGCCCCAGGGGGCCCCCAAGCAGCACCTCTCCATTTGGGTCTGGGGGTTTTCGTTGGGCCGGGAACCTGGGAGAATCCTGCAAGGTTGCAGTTCGCGGCCCGAGAAGCACTCTCCGGCCAACATGCCCAACTGCAGCAACAGCTCCCAAAGCGAAGGAGCCAGGACCCAAAGACCTAGCTGGCCTGAAGGGGCCCCAGGGGGCCCCCAAGCAGCACCTCTCCATTTGGGTCTGGGGGCTTTCGTTGGGCCGGGAACCTGGGAGGTACCTGCAAGGTTGCAGTTCGCGGCCCGAGAAGCACTCTCCGGCCAACATGCCCAACTGCAGCAACAGCTCCCAAACCGAAGGAGCCAGGACCCAAAGACCTAGCTGGCCTGAAGGGCCCCCAGGGGGCCCCCAAGCAGCCCCTCTCCATTTGGGTCTGGGGGCTTTCGTTGGGCCGGGAACCTGGGAGATTTCTGCAAGGTTGCAGTTCGAGGCCCGAGAAGCACTCTCCGGCCAACATGCCCAACTGCAGCAACAGCTCCCAAACCGAATGAGCCAGGACACAAAGACCTAGCTGGCCTGAAGGGCCCCCAGGGGGCCCCCAAGTAGGCCCTCTCCATTTGGGGCTGGGGGCTTTCTTTAGGCTGAGAACCTGGGAGATACCAGCAAGGTTGCAGTTCGCGGCCCGAGAAGCACTCTCCGGCCAACATGCCCAATATCCAGCAACAGCTCCCAAACCGAAGGAGCCAGGACCCAAAGACCTAGCTGGCCTGAAGGGCCCCCAGGGGGGCCCCAAGCAGCCCCTCTCCATTTGGGTCTGGGGGCTTTCGTTGGGCATGTATACCTGAGAGGTACCTGCAAGTTACGGTTCGCGGCCCGAGAAGCACTCTCCGCCCAACATGCCCAACTGCAGCAACAGCTCCCAAAGCAAAGGAGCCAGGACACAAAGACCTAGCTGGCCTGAAGGGCCCCCAGGGGGCCCCCAAGCAGCCCCTCTCAATTTGGGTCTGGGGGCTTTCGTTGGGCATGGATACCTGAGAGGTACCTGCAAGGTTAAGGTTCGCGGCCCGAGAAGCACTCTCCGGCCAACATGCCCAACTGCAGCAACAGCTCCCAAAGCGAAGGAGCCAGGACCCAAAGACCTAGCTGCCCTGAAGGGCCCCCAGGGGGCCCCCAAGCAGCCCCTCTCCATTTGGGTCTGGGGGCTTTCGTTGGGCCGGGAACCTGGGAGATTCCTGCAAGGTTGCAGTTCGCGGCCCGAGAAGCACTCTCCGGCCAACATGCCCAACTGCAGCAACAGCTCCCAAAGCGAAGGAGCCAGGACCCAAAGACCTAGCTGGCCTGAAGGGCCCCCAGGGGGCCCCCAAGCAGCCCCTCTCAATTTGGGTGTGGGGGCTTTCGTTGGGCATGGAACCTGGGAGAATCCTGCAAGGTTGCAGTTCGCGGCCCGAGAAGCACTCTCCGGCCAACATGCCCAACTGCAGCAACAGCTCCCAAACCGAAGGAGCCAGGACCCAAAGACCTAGCTGGCCTGAAGGGCCCCCAGGGGGGCCCAAAGAAGTCCCTCTCAATTTGGGTCTGGGGGCTTTTTTTGGGCCGGGAACCTGGGAGAATCCTGCAAGGTTGCAGTTCGCGGCCGGAGAAGCACTCTCCGGCCAACATGCCCAACTGCAGCAACAGCTCCCAAAGCGAAGGAGCCAGGACCCAAAGACCTAGCTGGCCTGAAGGGCCCCCAGGGGGCCCCCAAGCAGCCCCTCTCCATTTGGGTCTGGGGGCTTTTGTTGGGCCGGGAACCTGGGAGATTCCTGCAAGGTTGCAGTTCGCGGCCCGAGAAGCACTTTCCGCCCAACATGCCCAACGTCAACAACAGCTCCCAAACCGAATGAGCCAGGACACAAAGACCTAGCTGGCCTGAAGGGCCCCCAGGGGGCCCCCAAGCAGCCCCTCACCATTTGGGTCTGGGGGCTTTCTTTAGGCTGAGAAACTGGGAGATACCAGCAAGGTTGCAGTTCGCGGCCCGAGAAGCACTCTCCGGCCAACATGCCCAATATCCAGCAACAGCTCCCAAAGCGAAGGAGCCAGGACCCAAAGACGTAGCTGGCCTGAAGGGCCGCCAGAAGGCCACCAAGCAGCCCCTCTCCATTTGGGTCTGGGGGCTTTCGTTGGGCATGTATACCTGAGAGGTACCTGCAAGTTACAGTTCGCGGCCCGAGAAGCACTCTCCGCCCAACATGCCCAACTGCAGCAACAGCTCCCAAACCGAAGGAGCCAGGACACAAAGACCTAGCTGGCCTGAAGGGCCCCCAGGGGGCCCCCAAGCAGCCCCTCTCCATTTGGGTCTGGGGGTTTTCGTTGGGCCGGGAACCTGGGAGGTACCTGCAAGGTTGCAGTTCGTGGCCCGAGAAGCACTCTCCGGCCAACATGCCCAACTGCAGCAACAGCTCCCAAAGCGAAGGAGCCAGGACCCAAAGACCTAGCTGGCCTGAAGGGCCCCCAGGGGGCCCCCAAGCAGCCCCTCTCAATTTGGGTCTGGGGGCTTTCGTTGGGCCGGGAACCTGGGAGAATCCTGCAAGGTTGCAGTTCGCGGCCCGAGAAGCACTCTCCGGCCAACATGCCCAACTGCAGCAACAGCTCCCAAAGCGAAGGAGCCAGGACCCAAAGACCTAGCTGGCCTGAAGGGCCCCCAGGGGGCCCCCAAGCAGCCCCTCTCAATTTGGGTCTGGGGGCTTTCGTTGGGCCGGGAACCTGGGAGAATCCTGCAAGGTTGCAGTTCGCGGCCCGAGAAGCACTCTCCGGCCAACATGCCCAACTGCAGCAACAGCTCCCAAACCGAAGGAGCCAGGACCCAAAGACCTAGCTGGCCTGAAGGGCCCCCAGGGGGCCACCAAGCAGCCCCTCTCAATTTGGGTCTGGGGGCTTTCGTTGGGCCGGGAACCTGGGAGAATCCTGCAAGGTTGCAGTTCGCGGCCCGAGAAGCACTCTCCGGCCAACATGCCCAACTGCAGCAACAGCTCCCAAAGCGAAGGAGCCAGGACCCAAAGACCTAGCTGGCCTGAAGGGGCCCCAGGGGGCCCCCAAGCAGCACCTCTCCATTTGGGTCTGGGGGTTTTCGTTGGGCCGGGAACCTGGGAGAATCCTGCAAGGTTGCAGTTCGCGGCCCGAGAAGCACTCTCCGGCCAACATGCCCAACTGCAGCAACAGCTCCCAAAGCGAAGGAGCCAGGACCCAAAGACCTAGCTGGCCTGAAGGGCCCCCAGGGGGCCACCAAGCAGCCCCTCTCAATTTGGGTCTGGGGGCTTTCGTTGGGCCGGGAACCTGGGAGAATCCTGCAAGGTTGCAGTTCGCGGCCCGAGAAGCACTCTCCGGCCAACATGCCCAACTGCAGCAACAGCTCCCAAAGCGAAGGAGCCAGGACCCAAAGACCTAGCTGGCCTGAAGGGGCCCCAGGGGGCCCCCAAGCAGCCCCTCTCCATTTGGGTCTGGGGGCTTTCGTTGGGCCGGGAACCTGGGAGAATCCTGCAAGGTTGCAGTTCGCGGCCCGAGAAGCACTCTCCGGCCAACATGCCCAACTGCAGCAACAGCTCCCAAAGCGAAGGAGCCAGGACCCAAAGACCTAGCTGGCCTGAAGGGGCCCCAGGGGGCCCCCAAGCAGCACCTCTCCATTTGGGTCTGGGGGCTTTCGTTGGGCCGGGAACCTGGGAGGTACCTGCAAGGTTGCAGTTCGCGGCCCGAGAAGCACTCTCCGGCCAACATGCCCAACTGCAGCAACAGCTCCCAAAGCGAAGGAGCCAGGACCCAAAGACCTAGCTGGCCTGAAGGGCCCCCAGGGGGCCCCCAAGCAGCCCCTCTCCATTTGGGTCTGGGGGCTTTCGTTGGGCCGGGAACCTGGGAGATTCCTGCAAGGTTGCAGTTCGAGGCCCGAGAAGCACTCTCCGGCCAACATGCCCAACTGCAGCAACAGCTCCCAAACCGAATGAGCCAGGACACAAAGACCTAGCTGGCCTGAAGGGCCCCCAGGGGGCCCCTAGTAGGCCCTCTCCATTTGGGTCTGGGGGCTTTCTTTAGGCTGAGAACCTGGGAGATACCAGCAAGGTTGCAGTTCGCGGCCCGAGAAGCACTCTCCGGCCAACATGCCCAATATCCAGCAACAGCTCCCAAAGCGAAGGAGCCAGGACCCAAAGACCTAGCTGGCCTGAAGGGCCCCCAGGGGGCCCCCAAGCAGCCCCTCTCTATTTGGGTCTGGGGGCTTTCGTTGGGCATGGATACCTGAGAGGTACCTGCAAGTTACAGTTCGCGGCCCGAGAAGCACTCTCCGCCCAACATGCCCAACTGCAGCAACAGCTCCCAAACCGAAGGAGCCAGGACACAAAGACCTAGCTGGCCTGAAGGGCCCCCAGGGGGCCCCCAAGCAGCCCCTCTCAATTTGGGTCTGGGGGCTTTCGTTGGGCATGGATACCTGAGAGGTACCTGCAAGGTTAAGGTTCGCGGCCCGAGAAGCACTCTCCGGCCAACATGCCCAACTGCAGCAACAGCTCCCAAACCGAAGGAGCCAGGACCCAAAGACCTAGCTGCCCTGAAGGGCCCCCAGGGGGCCCCCAAGCAGCCCCTCTCCATTTGGGTCTGGGGGCTTTCGTTGGGCCGGGAACCTGGGAGATTCCTGCGAGGTTGCAGTTCGCGGCCCGAGAAGCACTCTCCGGCCAACATGCCCAACTGCAGCAACAGCTCCCAAACCGAAGGAGCCAGGACCCAAAGACCTAGCTGGCCTGAAGGGCCCCCATGGGGCCCCCAAGGAGCTCCTCTCCATTTGGGTCTGGGGGCTTTAGTTGGGCCGGGAACCTGGGAGATTCCTGCAAGGTTGCAGTTCGCGGCCGGAGAAGCACTCTCCGGCCAACATGCACAACTGCAGCAACAGCTCCCAAAGCGAAGGAGCCAGGACCCAAAGACCTAGCTGCCCTGAAGGGCCCCCAGGGGGCCCCCAAGCAGCCCCTCTCCATTTGGGTCTGGGGGCTTTCGTTGGGCCGGGAACCTGGGAGAATCCTGCAAGGTTGCAGTTCGCGGCCCGAGAAGCACTCTCCGGCCAACATGCCCAACTGCAGCAACAGCTCCCAAACCGAAGGAGCCAGGACCCAAAGACCTAGCTGGCCTGAAGGGCCCCCATGGGGCCCCCAAGGAGCTCCTCTCCATTTGGGTCTGGGGGCTTTAGTTGGGCCGGGAACCTGGGAGAATCCTGCAAGGTTGCAGTTCGCGGCCCGAGAAGCACTCTCCGGCCAACATGCCCAACTGCAGCAACAGCTCCCAAAGCGAAGGAGCCAGGACCCAAAGACCTAGCTGGCCTGAAGGGGCCCCAGGGGGCCCCCAAGCAGCACCTCTCCATTTGGGTCTGGGGGCTTTCGTTGGGCCGGGAACCTGGGAGGTACCTGCAAGGTTGCAGTTCGCGGCCCGAGAAGCACTCTCCGGCCAACATGCCCAAGTGCAGCAACAGCTCCCAAACCGAAGGAGCCAGGACCCAAAGACCTAGCTGGCCTGAAGGGCCCCCAGGGGGCCCCCAAGCAGCCCCTCTCAATTTGGGTCTGGGGGCTTTCGTTGGGCCGGGAACCTGGGAGATTCCTGCAAGGTTGCAGTTCGAGGCCCGAGAAGCACTCTCCGGCCAACATGCCCAACTGCAGCAACAGCTCCCAAACCGAATGAGCCAGGACACAAAGACCTAGCTGGCCTGAAGGGCCCCCAGGGGGCCCCCAAGTAGGCCCTCTCCATTTGGGTCTGGGGGCTTTCTTTAGGCTGAGAACCTGGGAGATACCAGCAAGGTTGCAGTTCGCGGCCCGAGAAGCACTCTCCGGCCAACATGCCCAATATCCAGCAACAGCTCCCAAAGCGAAGGAGCCAGGACCCAAAGACCTAGCTGGCCTGAAGGGCCCCCAGGGGGCCACCAAGCAGCCCCTCTCAATTTGGGTCTGGGGGCTTTCGTTGGGCATGGATACCTGAGAGGTACCTGCAAGGTTGCAGTTCGCGGCCCGAGAAGCACTCTCCGGCCAACATGCACAACTGCAGCAACAGCTCCCAAACCGAAGGAGCCAGGACCCAAAGACCTAGCTGGCCTGAAGGGCCCCCATGGGGCCCCCAAGGAGCTCCTCTCCATTTGGGTCTGGGGGCTTTCGTTGGGCCGGGAACCTGGGAGATTCCTTCAAGGTTGCAGTTCGCGGCCCGAGAAGCACTCTCCGGCCAACATGCCCAACTGCAGCAACAGCTCCCAAACCGAAGGAGCCAGGACCCAAAGACCTAGCTGGCCTGAAGGGCCCCCAGGGGGCCCCCAAGCAGCCCCTCTCACTTTGGGTCTGGGGGCTTTCGTTGGGCATGGAACCTGGGAGAATCCTGCAAGGTTGCAGTTCGCGGCCCGAGAAGCACTCTCCGGCCAACATGCCCAACTGCAGCAACAGCTCCCAAAGCGAAGGAGCCAGGACCCAAAGACCTAGCTGGCCTGAAGGGCCCCCATGGGGCCCCCAAGGAGCTCCTCTCCATTTGGGTCTGGGGGCTTTCGTTGGGCCGGGAACCTGGGAGAATCCTGCAAGGTTGCAGTTCGCGGCCCGAGAAGCACTCTCCGGCCAACATGCCCAACTGCAGCAACAGCTCCCAAAGCGAAGGAGCCAGGACCCAAAGACCTAGCTGGCCTGAAGGGCCCCCAGGGGGCCCCCAAGCAGCCCCTCTCCATTTGGGTCTGGGGCCTTTCGTTGGGCCGGGAACCTGGGAGATTCCTGCGAGGTTGCAGTTCGCGGCCCGAGAAGCACTCTCCGGCCAACATGCCCAACTGCAGCAACAGCTCCCAAACCGAAGGAGCCAGGACCCAAAGACCTAGCTGGCCTGAAGGGCCCCCATGGGGCCCCCAAGGAGCTCCTCTCCATTTGGGTCTGGGGGCTTTAGTTGGGCCGGGAACCTGGGAGATTCCTGCAAGGTTGCAGTTCGCGGCCGGAGAAGCACTCTCCGGCCAACATGCCCAACTGCAGCAACAGCTCCCAAAGCGAAGGAGCCAGGACCCAAAGACCTAGCTGCCCTGAAGGGCCCCCAGGGGGCCCCCAAGCAGCCCCTCTCCATTTGGGTCTGGGGGCTTTCGTTGGGCCGGGAACCTGGGAGAATCCTGCAAGGTTGCAGTTCGCGGCCCGAGAAGCACTCTCCGGCCAACATGCCCAACTGCAGCAACAGCTCCCAAAGCGAAGGAGCCAGGACCCAAAGACCTAGCTGGCCTGAAGGGCCCCCATGGGGCCCCCAAGGAGCTCCTCTCCATTTGGGTCTGGGGGCTTTAGTTGGGCCGGGAACCTGGGAGAATCCTGCAAGGTTGCAGTTCGCGGCCCGAGAAGCACTCTCCGGCCAACATGCCCAACTGCAGCAACAGCTCCCAAAGCGAAGGAGCCAGGACCCAAAGACCTAGCTGGCCTGAAGGGGCCCCAGGGGGCCCCCAAGCAGCACCTCTCCATTTGGGTCTGGGGGCTTTCGTTGGGCCGGGAACCTGGGAGGTACCTGCAAGGTTGCAGTTCGCGGCCCGAGAAGCACTCTCCGGCCAACATGCCCAAGTGCAGCAACAGCTCCCAAACCGAAGGAGCCAGGACCCAAAGACCTAGCTGGCCTGAAGGGCCCCCAGGGGGCCCCCAAGCAGCCCCTCTCAATTTGGGTCTGGGGGCTTTCGTTGGGCCGGGAACCTGGGAGATTCCTGCAAGGTTGCAGTTCGAGGCCCGAGAAGCACTCTCCGGCCAACATGCCCAACTGCAGCAACAGCTCCCAAACCGAATGAGCCAGGACACAAAGACCTAGCTGGCCTGAAGGGCCCCCATGGGGCCCCCAAGTAGGCCCTCTCCATTTGGGTCTGGGGGCTTTCTTTAGGCTGAGAACCTGGGAGATACCAGCAAGGTTGCAGTTCGCGGCCCGAGAAGCACTCTCCGGCCAACATGCCCAATATCCAGCAACAGCTCCCAAAGCGAAGGAGCCAGGACCCAAAGACCTAGCTGGCCTGAAGGGCCCCCAGGGGGCCACCAAGCAGCCCCTCTCAATTTGGGTCTGGGGGCTTTCGTTGGGCATGGATACCTGAGAGGTACCTGCAAGGTTGCAGTTCGCGGCACGAGAAGCACTCTCCGGCCAACATGCACAACTGCAGCAACAGCTCCCAAACCGAAGGAGCCAGGACCCAAAGACCTAGCTGGCCTGAAGGGCCCCCATGGGGCCCCCAAGGAGCTCCTCTCCATTTGGGTCTGGGGGCTTTAGTTGGGCCGGGAACCTGGGAGGTACCAGCAAGGTTCCAGTTCGCGGCCCGAGAAGCACTCTCCGGCCAACATGCCCAACTGCAGCAACAGCTCCCAAAGCGAAGGAGCCAGGACACAAAGACCTAGCTGGCCTGAAGGGCCCCCAGGGGGCCCCCAAGCAGCCCCTCTCCATTTGGGTCTGGGGGCTTTTGTTGGTCATGGAACCTGGGAGATTCCTGCAAGGTTGCAGTTCGCGGCCGGAGAAGCACTCTCCGGCCAACATGCCCAACTGCAGCAA
This sequence comes from Gallinula chloropus, assembly GCF_964237585.1. Classification (NCBI taxonomy): domain Eukaryota; kingdom Metazoa; phylum Chordata; class Aves; order Gruiformes; family Rallidae; genus Gallinula; species Gallinula chloropus. Next base: position 201,318 of record NW_028168800.1, read on the forward strand.
CAGCTCCCAAAGCGAAGGAGCCAGGACCCAAAGACCTAGCTGGCCTGAAGGGCCCCCAGGGGGCCCCCAAGCAGCCCCTCTCCATTTGGGTCTGGGGGCTTTCGTTGGGCCGGGAACCTGGGAGATTCCTTCAAGGTTGCAGTTCGCGGCCCGAGAAGCACTCTCCGGCCAACATGCCCAACTGCAGCAACAGCTCCCAAACCGAAGGAGCCAGGACCCAAAGACCTAGCTGGCCTGAAGGGCCCCCAGGGGGGCCCCAAGCAGCCCCTCTCAATTTTGGTCTGGGGGCTTTCGTTGGGCCGGGAACCTGGGAGAATCCTTCAAGGTTGCAGTTCGCGGCCCGAGAAGCACTCTCCGGCCAACATGCCCAACTGCAGCAACAGCTCCCAAAGCGAAGGAGCCAGGACCCAAAGACCTAGCTGGCCTGAAGGGCCCCCAGGGGGCCCCCAAGCAGCCCCTCTCCATTTGGGTCTGGGGCCTTTCGTTGGGCCGGGAACCTGGGAGATTCCTGCGAGGTTGCAGTTCGCGGCCCGAGAAGCACTCTCCGGCCAACATGCCCAACTGCAGCAACAGCTCCCAAACCGAAGGAGCCAGGACCCAAAGACCTAGCTGGCCTGAAGGGCCCCCATGGGGCCCCCAAGGAGCTCCTCTCCATTTGGGTCTGGGAGCTTTAGTTGGGCCGGGAACCTGGGAGATTCCTGCAAGGTTGCAGTTCGCGGCCCGAGAAGCACTCTCCGGCCAACATGCCCAACTGCAGCAACAGCTCCCAAAGCGAAGGAGCCAGGACCCAAAGACCTAGCTGGCCTGAAGGGCCCCCAGGGGGCCCCCAAGCAGCCCCTCTCCATTTGGGTCTGGGGGCTTTTGTTGGGCCGGGAACCTGGGAGGTACCTGCAAGGTTGCAGTTCGCGGCCCGAGAAGCACTCTCCGCCCAACATGCCCAACTGCAGCAACAGCTCCCAAACCGAAGGAGCCAGGACCCAAAGACCTAGCTGGCCTGAAGGGCCCCCAGGGGGCCCCCAAGCAGCCCCTCTCCATTTGGGTCTGGGGCCTTTCGTTGGGCCGGGAACCTGGGAGAATCCTGCAAGGTTGCAGTTCGCGGCCCGAGAAGCACTCTCCGGCCAACATGCCCAAGTGCAGCAACAGCTCCCAAAGCGAAGGAGCCAGGACCCAAAGACCTAGCTGGCCTGAAGGGCCCCCAGGGGGCCCCCAAGCAGCCCCTCTCCATTTGGGTCTGGGGGCTTTTGTTGGGCCGGGAACCTGGGAGATTCCTGCAAGGTTGCAGTTCGCGGCCCGAGAAGCACTCTCCGGCCAACATGCCCAACTGCAGCAACAGCTCCCAAACCGAATGAGCCAGGACACAAAGACCTAGCTGGCCTGAAGGGCCCCCATGGGGCCCCCAAGTAGGCCCTCTCCATTTGGGTCTGGGGGCTTTCTTTAGGCTGAGAACCTGGGAGATACCAGCAAGGTTGCAGTTCGCGGCCCGAGAAGCACTCTCCGGCCAACATGCCCAATATCCAGCAACAGCTCCCAAAGCGAAGGAGCCAGGACCCAAAGACCTAGCTGGCCTGAAGGGCCCCCAGGGGGCCACCAAGCAGCCCCTCTCAATTTGGGTCTGGGGGCTTTCGTTGGGCCGGGAACCTGGGAGATTCCTGCAAGGTTGCAGTTCGAGGCCCGAGAAGCACTCTCCGGCCAACATGCCCAACTGCAGCAACAGCTCCCAAACCGAATGAGCCAGGACACAAAGACCTAGCTGGCCTGAAGGGCCCCCAGGGGGCCCCCAAGTAGGCCCTCTCCATTTGGGTCTGGGGGCTTTCTTTAGGCTGAGAACCTGGGAGATACCAGCAAGGTTGCAGTTCGCGGCCCGAGAAGCACTCTCCGGCCAACATGCCCAATATCCAGCAACAGCTCCCAAAGCGAAGGAGCCAGGACCCAAAGACCTAGCTGGCCTGAAGGGCCCCCAGGGGGCCACCAAGCAGCCCCTCTCAATTTGGGTCTGGGGGCTTTCGTTGGGCATGGATACCTGAGAGGTACCTGCAAGGTTGCAGTTCGCGGCCCGAGAAGCACTCTCCGGCCAACATGCACAACTGCAGCAACAGCTCCCAAACCGAAGGAGCCAGGACCCAAAGACCTAGCTGGCCTGAAGGGCCCCCATGGTGCCCCCAAGGAGCTCCTCTCCATTTGGGTCTGGGGGCTTTCGTTGGGCCGGGAACCTGGGAGATTCCTTCAAGGTTGCAGTTCGCGGCCCGAGAAGCACTCTCCGGCCAACATGCCCAACTGCAGCAACAGCTCCCAAAGCGAAGGAGCCAGGACCCAAAGACCTAGCTGGCCTGAAGGGCCCCCAGGGGGCCCCCAAGCAGCCCCTCTCACTTTGGGTCTGGGGGCTTTCGTTGGGCATGGAACCTGGGAGAATCCTGCAAGGTTGCAGTTCGCGGCCCGAGAAGCACTCTCCGGCCAACATGCCCAACTGCAGCAACAGCTCCCAAACCGAAGGAGCCAGGACCCAAAGACCTAGCTGGCCTGAAGGGCCCCCAGGGGGGCCCCAAGCAGCCCCTCTCAATTTTGGTCTGGGGGCTTTCGTTGGGCCGGGAACCTGGGAGAATCCTGCAAGGTTGCAGTTCGCGGCCCGAGAAGCACTCTCCGGCCAACATGCCCAACTGCAGCAACAGCTCCCAAAGCGAAGGAGCCAGGACCCAAAGACCTAGCTGGCCTGAAGGGCCCCCAGGGGGCCCCCAAGCAGCCCCTCTCCATTTGGGTCTGGGGCCTTTCGTTGGGCCGGGAACCTGGGAGATTCCTGCGAGGTTGCAGTTCGCGGCCCGAGAAGCACTCTCCGGCCAACATGCCCAACTGCAGCAACAGCTCCCAAACCGAAGGAGCCAGGACCCAAAGACCTAGCTGGCCTGAAGGGCCCCCATGGGGCCCCCAAGGAGCTCCTCTCCATTTGGGTCTGGGGGCTTTAGTTGGGCCGGGAACCTGGGAGATTCCTGCAAGGTTGCAGTTCGCGGCCGGAGAAGCACTCTCCGGCCAACATGCCCAACTGCAGCAACAGCTCCCAAAGCGAAGGAGCCAGGACCCAAAGACCTAGCTGCCCTGAAGGGCCCCCAGGGGGCCCCCAAGCAGCCCCTCTCCATTTGGGTCTGGGGGCTTTCGTTGGGCCGGGAACCTGGGAGAATCCTGCAAGGTTGCAGTTCGCGGCCCGAGAAGCACTCTCCGGCCAACATGCCCAACTGCAGCAACAGCTCCCAAAGCGAAGGAGCCAGGACCCAAAGACCTAGCTGGCCTGAAGGGCCCCCATGGGGCCCCCAAGGAGCTCCTCTCCATTTGGGTCTGGGGGCTTTAGTTGGGCCGGGAACCTGGGAGAATCCTGCAAGGTTGCAGTTCGCGGCCCGAGAAGCACTCTCCGGCCAACATGCCCAACTGCAGCAACAGCTCCCAAAGCGAAGGAGCCAGGACCCAAAGACCTAGCTGGCCTGAAGGGGCCCCAGGGGGCCCCCAAGCAGCACCTCTCCATTTGGGTCTGGGGGCTTTCGTTGGGCCGGGAACCTGGGAGGTACCTGCAAGGTTGCAGTTCGCGGCCCGAGAAGCACTCTCCGGCCAACATGCCCAAGTGCAGCAACAGCTCCCAAACCGAAGGAGCCAGGACCCAAAGACCTAGCTGGCCTGAAGGGCCCCCAGGGGGCCCCCAAGCAGCCCCTCTCAATTTGGGTCTGGGGGCTTTCGTTGGGCCGGGAACCTGGGAGATTCCTGCAAGGTTGCAGTTCGAGGCCCGAGAAGCACTCTCCGGCCAACATGCCCAACTGCAGCAACAGCTCCCAAACCGAATGAGCCAGGACACAAAGACCTAGCTGGCCTGAAGGGCCCCCATGGGGCCCCCAAGTAGGCCCTCTCCATTTGGGTCTGGGGGCTTTCTTTAGGCTGAGAACCTGGGAGATACCAGCAAGGTTGCAGTTCGCGGCCCGAGAAGCACTCTCCGGCCAACATGCCCAATATCCAGCAACAGCTCCCAAAGCGAAGGAGCCAGGACCCAAAGACCTAGCTGGCCTGAAGGGCCCCCAGGGGGCCACCAAGCAGCCCCTCTCAATTTGGGTCTGGGGGCTTTCGTTGGGCATGGATACCTGAGAGGTACCTGCAAGGTTGCAGTTCGCGGCACGAGAAGCACTCTCCGGCCAACATGCACAACTGCAGCAACAGCTCCCAAACCGAAGGAGCCAGGACCCAAAGACCTAGCTGGCCTGAAGGGCCCCCATGGGGCCCCCAAGGAGCTCCTCTCCATTTGGGTCTGGGGGCTTTAGTTGGGCCGGGAACCTGGGAGGTACCAGCAAGGTTCCAGTTCGCGGCCCGAGAAGCACTCTCCGGCCAACATGCCCAACTGCAGCAACAGCTCCCAAAGCGAAGGAGCCAGGACACAAAGACCTAGCTGGCCTGAAGGGCCCCCAGGGGGCCCCCAAGCAGCCCCTCTCCATTTGGGTCTGGGGGCTTTTGTTGGTCATGGAACCTGGGAGATTCCTGCAAGGTTGCAGTTCGCGGCCGGAGAAGCACTCTCCGGCCAACATGCCCAACTGCAGCAACAGCTCCCAAACCGAAGGAGCCAGGACCCAAAGACCTAGCTGGCCTGAAGGGCCCCCAGGGGGGCCCCAAGCAGCCCCTCTCAATTTTGGTCTGGGGGCTTTCGTTGGGCCGGGAACCTGGGAGAATCCTTCAAGGTTGCAGTTCGCGGCCCGAGAAGCACTCTCCGGCCAACATGCCCAACTGCAGCAACAGCTCCCAAAGCGAAGGAGCCAGGACCCAAAGACCTAGCTGGCCTGAAGGGCCCCCAGGGGGCCCCCAAGCAGCCCCTCTCCATTTGGGTCTGGGGGCTTTCGTTGGGCCGGGAACCTGGGAGATTCCTGCGAGGTTGCAGTTCGCGGCCCGAGAAGCACTCTCCGGCCAACATGCCCAACTGCAGCAACAGCTCCCAAACCGAAGGAGCCAGGACCCAAAGACCTAGCTGGCCTGAAGGGCCCCCATGGGGCCCCCAAGGAGCTCCTCTCCATTTGGGTCTGGGAGCTTTAGTTGGGCCGGGAACCTGGGAGATTCCTGCAAGGTTGCAGTTCGCGGCCCGAGAAGCACTCTCCGGCCAACATGCCCAACTGCAGCAACAGCTCCCAAAGCGAAGGAGCCAGGACCCAAAGACCTAGCTGGCCTGAAGGGCCCCCAGGGGGCCCCCAAGCAGCCCCTCTCCATTTGGGTCTGGGGGCTTTTGTTGGGCCGGGAACCTGGGAGGTACCTGCAAGGTTGCAGTTCGCGGCCCGAGAAGCACTCTCCGCCCAACATGCCCAACTGCAGCAACAGCTCCCAAACCGAAGGAGCCAGGACCCAAAGACCTAGCTGGCCTGAAGGGCCCCCAGGGGGCCCCCAAGCAGCCCCTCTCCATTTGGGTCTGGGGCCTTTCGTTGGGCCGGGAACCTGGGAGAATCCTGCAAGGTTGCAGTTCGCGGCCCGAGAAGCACTCTCCGGCCAACATGCCCAAGTGCAGCAACAGCTCCCAAAGCGAAGGAGCCAGGACCCAAAGACCTAGCTGGCCTGAAGGGCCCCCAGGGGGCCCCCAAGCAGCCCCTCTCCATTTGGGTCTGGGGGCTTTTGTTGGGCCGGGAACCTGGGAGATTCCTGCAAGGTTGCAGTTCGCGGCCCGAGAAGCACTCTCCGGCCAACATGCCCAACTGCAGCAACAGCTCCCAAACCGAATGAGCCAGGACACAAAGACCTAGCTGGCCTGAAGGGCCCCCATGGGGCCCCCAAGTAGGCCCTCTCCATTTGGGTCTGGGGGCTTTCTTTAGGCTGAGAACCTGGGAGATACCAGCAAGGTTGCAGTTCGCGGCCCGAGAAGCACTCTCCGGCCAACATGCCCAATATCCAGCAACAGCTCCCAAAGCGAAGGAGCCAGGACCCAAAGACCTAGCTGGCCTGAAGGGCCCCCAGGGGGCCACCAAGCAGCCCCTCTCAATTTGGGTCTGGGGGCTTTCGTTGGGCATGGATACCTGAGAGGTACCTGCAAGGTTGCAGTTCGCGGCCCGAGAAGCACTCTCCGCCCAACATGCCCAACTGCAGCAACAGCTCCCAAAGCGAAGGAGCCAGGACCCAAAGACCTAGCTTGCCTGAAGGGCCCCCAGGGGGCCCCCAAGGAGCTCCTCTCCATTTGGGTCTGGGGGCTTTAGTTGGGCCGGGAACCTGGGAGGTACCAGCAAGGTTCCAGTTCGCGGCCCGAGAAGCACTCTCCGGCCAACATGCCCAACTGCAGCAACAGCTCCCAAAGCGAAGGAGCCAGGACCCAAAGACCTAGCTGGCCTGAAGGGCCCCCAGGGGGCCACCAAGCAGCCCCTCTCCATTTGGGTCTGGGGGCTTTTGTTGGGCATGGAACCTGGGAGATTCCTGCAAGGTTGCAGTTCGAGGCCCGAGAAGCACTCTCCGGCCAACATGCCCAACTGCAGCAACAGCTCCCAAAGCGAAGGAGCCAGGACACAAAGACCTAGCTGGCCTGAAGGGCCCCCAGGGGGCCCCCAAGCAGCCCCTCTCACTTTGGGTCTGGGGGTTTTCGTTGGGCATGGAACCTGGGAGAATCCTGCAAGGTTGCAGTTCGCGGCCCGAGAAGCACTCTCCGGCCAACATGCCCAACTGCAGCAACAGCTCCCAAACCGAAGGAGCCAGGACCCAAAGACCTAGCTGGCCTGAAGGGCCCCCAGGGGGGCCCCAAGCAGCCCCTCTCAATTTGGGTCTGGGGGCTTTCGTTGGGCCGGGAACCTGGGAGAATCCTGCAAGGTTGCAGTTCGCGGCCCGAGAAGCACTCTCCGGCCAACATGCCCAACTGCAGCAACAGCTCCCAAAGCGAAGGAGCCAGGACCCAAAGACCTAGCTGGCCTGAAGGGCCCCCAGGGGGCCACCAAGCAGCCCCTCTCCATTTGGGTCTGGGGGCTTTTGTTGGGCATGGAACCTGGGAGATTCCTGCAAGGTTGCAGTTCGAGGCCCGAGAAGCACTCTCCGGCCAACATGCCCAACTGCAGCAACAGCTCCCAAAGCGAAGGAGCCAGGACACAAAGACCTAGCTGGCCTGAAGGGCCCCCAGGGGGCCCCCAAGCAGCCCCTCTCACTTTGGGTCTGGGGGTTTTCGTTGGGCATGGAACCTGGGAGAATCCTGCAAGGTTGCAGTTCGCGGCCCGAGAAGCACTCTCCGGCCAACATGCCCAACTGCAGCAACAGCTCCCAAACCGAAGGAGCCAGGACCCAAAGACCTAGCTGGCCTGAAGGGCCCCCAGGGGGGCCCCAAGCAGCCCCTCTCAATTTGGGTCTGGGGGCTTTCGTTGGGCCGGGAACCTGGGAGAATCCTGCAAGGTTGCAGTTCGCGGCCCGAGAAGCACTCTCCGGCCAACATGCCCAACTGCAGCAACAGCTCCCAAACCGAAGGAGCCAGGACCCAAAGACCTAGCTGGCCTGAAGGGCCCCCAGGGGGCCCCCAAGCAGCCCCTCTCCATTTGGGTCTGGGGGCTTTCGTTGGGCCGGGAACCTGGGAGATTCCTGCGAGGTTGCAGTTCGCGGCCCGAGAAGCACTCTCCGGCCAACATGCCCAACTGCAGCAACAGCTCCCAAACCGAAGGAGCCAGGACCCAAAGACCTAGCTGGCCTGAAGGGCCCCCATGGGGCTTCCAAGGAGCTCCTCTCCATTTGGGTCTGGGAGCTTTAGTTGGGCATGGAACCTGGGAGATTCCTGCAAGGTTGCAGTTCGCGGCCGGAGAAGCACTCTCCGGCCAACATGCCCAACTGCAGCAACAGCTCCCAAAGCGAAGGAGCCAGGACCCAAAGACCTAGCTGGCCTGAAGGGCCCCCAGGGGGCCCCCAAGCAGCCCCTCTCCATTTGGGTCTGGGGGCTTTTGTTGGGCATGGAACCTGGGAGATTCCTGCAAGGTTGCAGTTCGCGGCCCGAGAAGCACTCTCCGGCCAACATGCCCAACTGCAGCAACAGCTCCCAAACCGAAGGAGCCAGGACCCAAAGACCTAGCTGGCCTGAAGGGGCCCCCAGGGGGCCCCCAAGCAGCCCCTCTCCATTTGGGTCTGGGGGCTTTTGTTGGGCCGGGAACCTGGGAGATTCCTGCAAGGTTGCAGTTCGCGGCCCGAGAAGCACTCTCCGCCCAACATGCCCAACGTCAACAACAGCTCCCAAACCGAATGAGCCAGGACACAAAGACCTAGCTGGCCTGAAGGGCCCCCAGGGGGCCCCCAAGCAGCCCCTCTCCATTTGGGTCTGGGGGCTTTCTTTAGGATGATAACCTGGGAGATACCAGCAAGGTTGCAGTTCGCGGCCCGAGAAGCACTCTCCGGCCAACATGCCCAACTGCAGCAACAGCTCCCAAACCGAAGGAGCCAGGACACAAAGACCTAGCTGGCCTGAAGGGCCCCCAGGGGGCCCCCAAGCAGCCCCTCTCAATTTGGGTCTGGGGGCTTTCGTTGGGCCGGGAACCTGGGAGAATCCTGCAAGGTTGCAGTTCGCGGCCCGAGAAGCACTCTCCGGCCAACATGCCCAACTGCAGCAACAGCTCCCAAAGCGAAGGAGCCAGGACCCAAAGACCTAGCTGGCCTGAAGGGCCCCCAGGGGGCCCCCAAGCAGCCCCTCTCCATTTGGGTCTGGGGGCTTTTGTTGGGCCGGGAACCTGGGAGATTCCTGCAAGGTTGCAGTTCGAGGCCCGAGAAGCACTCTCCGCCCAACATGCCCAACTGCAGCAACAGCTCCCAAACCGAATGAGCCAGGACACAAAGACCTAGCTGGCCTGAAGGGCCCCCAGGGGGCCCCCAAGCAGCCCCTCTCCATTTGGGTCTGGGGGCTTTCTTTAGGATGAGAACCTGGGAGATACCAGCAAGGTTGCAGTTCGCGGCCCGAGAAGCACTCTCCGGCCAACATGCCCAATATCCAGCAACAGCTCCCAAACCGAAGGAGCCAGGACCCAAAGACCTAGCTGGCCTGAAGGGCCCCCAGAAGGCCACCAAGCAGCCCCTCTCCATTTGGGTCTGGGGGCTTTCGTTGGGCATGTATACCTGAGAGGTACCTGCAAGTTACAGTTCGCGGCCCGAGAAGCACTCTCCGGCCAACATGCCCAACTGCAGCAACAGCTCCCAAAGCGAAGGAGCCAGGACCCAAAGACCTAGCTGGCCTGAAGGGCCCCCAGGGGGCCCCCAAGCAGCCCCTCTCCATTTGGGTCTGGGGGTTTTCATTGGGCCGGGAACCTGGGAGGTTCATGCAAGGTTGCAGTTCGCGGCCCGAGAAGCACTCTCCGGCCAACATGCCCAACTGCAGCAACAGCTCCCAAACCGAAGGAGCCAGGACCCAAAGACCTAGCTGGCCTGAAGGGGCCCCATGGGGCCCCCAAGCAGCCCCTCTCAATTTGGGTCTGGGGGCTTTCGTTGGGCCGGGAACCTGGGAGAATCCTGCAAGGTTGCAGTTCGCGGCCCGAGAAGCACTCTCCGGCCAACATGCCCAATATCCAGCAACAGCTCCCAAACCGAAGGAGCCAGGACCCAAAGACCTAGCTGGCCTGAAGGGCCCCCAGGGGGCCCCCAAGCAGCCCCTCTCAATTTGGGTCTGGGGGCTTTCGTTGGGCCGGGAACCAAGGAGAATCCTGCAAGGTTGCAGTTCGCGGCCCGAGAAGCACTCTCCGGCCAACATGCCCAACTGCAGCAACAGCTCCCAAACCGAAGGAGCCAGGACCCAAAGACCTAGCTGGCCTGAAGGGCCCCCAGGGGGCCACCAAGCAGCCCCTCTCAATTTGGGTCTGGGGGCTTTTGTTGGGCCGGGAACCTGGGAGAATCCTGTAAGGTTGCAGTTCGCGGCCCGAGAAGCACTCTCCGGCCAACATGCCCAACTGCAGAAACAGCTCCCAAAGCGAAGGAGCCAGGACCCAAAGACCTAGCTGGCCTGAAGGGGCCCCAGGGGGCCCCCAAGCAGCACCTCTCAATTTGGGTCTGGGGGCTTTCGTTGGGCCGGGAACCTGGGAGAATCCTGCAAGGTTGCAGTTCGCGGCCCGAGAAGCACTCTCCGGCCAACATGCCCAACTGCAGCAACAGCTCCCAAAGCGAAGGAGCCAGGACCCAAAGACCTAGCTGGCCTGAAGGGCCCCCAGGGGGCCCCCAAGCAGCCCCTCTCAATTTGGGTCTGGGGGCTTTCGTTGGGCATGGATACCTGAGAGGTACTTGCAAGGTTACAGTTCGCGGCCCGAGAAGCACTCTCCGGCCAACATGCCCAACTGCAGCAACAGCTCCCAAACCGAAGGAGCCAGGACCCAAAGACCTAGCTGGCCTGAAGGGCCCCCAGGGGGCCCCCAAGCAGCCCCTCTCCATTTGGGTCTGGGGGCTTTCGTTGGGCCGGGAACCTGGGAGATTCCTGCGAGGTTGCAGTTCGCGGCCCGAGAAGCACTCTCCGGCCAACATGCCCAACTGCAGCAACAGCTCCCAAACCGAAGGAGCCAGGACCCAAAGACCTAGCTGGCCTGAAGGGGCCCCATGGGGCCCCCAAGCAGCCCCTCTCAATTTGGGTCTGGGGGCTTTCGTTGGGCCGGGAACCTGGGAGAATCCTGCAAGGTTGCAGTTCGCGGCCCGAGAAGCACTCTCCGGCCAACATGCCCAATATCCAGCAACAGCTCCCAAACCGAAGGAGCCAGGACCCAAAGACCTAGCTGGCCTGAAGGGCCCCCAGGGGGCCCCCAAGCAGCCCCTCTCAATTTGGGTCTGGGGGCTTTCGTTGGGCCGGGAACCAAGGAGAATCCTGCAAGGTTGCAGTTCGCGGCCCGAGAAGCACTCTCCGGCCAACATGCCCAACTGCAGCAACAGCTCCCAAACCGAAGGAGCCAGGACCCAAAGACCTAGCTGGCCTGAAGGGCCCCCAGGGGGCCACCAAGCAGCCCCTCTCAATTTGGGTCTGGGGGCTTTTGTTGGGCCGGGAACCTGGGAGAATCCTGTAAGGTTGCAGTTCGCGGCCCGAGAAGCACTCTCCGGCCAACATGCCCAACTGCAGAAACAGCTCCCAAAGCGAAGGAGCCAGGACCCAAAGACCTAGCTGGCCTGAAGGGGCCCCAGGGGGCCCCCAAGCAGCACCTCTCAATTTGGGTCTGGGGGCTTTCGTTGGGCCGGGAACCTGGGAGGTACCTGCAAGGTTGCAGTTCGCGGCCCGAGAAGCACTCTCCGGCCAACATGCCCAACTGCAGCAACAGCTCCCAAAGCGAAGGAGCCAGGACCCAAAGACCTAGCTGGCCTGAAGGGCCCCCAGGGGGCCCCCAAGCAGCCCCTCTCAATTTGGGTCTGGGGGCTTTCGTTGGGCATGGATACCTGAGAGGTACTTGCAAGGTTACAGTTCGCGGCCCGAGAAGCACTCTCCGGCCAACATGCCCAACTGCAGCAACAGCTCCCAAACCGAAGGAGCCAGGACCCAAAGACCTAGCTGGCCTGAAGGGCCCCCAGGGGGCCCCCAAGCAGCCCCTCTCAATTTGGGTCTGGGGGCTTTCGTTGGGCATGGAACCTGGGAGATTCCTGCGAGGTTGCAGTTCGCGGCCCGAGAAGCACTCTCCGGCCAACATGCCCAACTGCAGCAACAGCTCCCAAACCGAAGGAGCCAGGACCCAAAGACCTAGCTGGCCTGAAGGGCCCCCATGGGGCTTCCAAGGAGCTCCTCTCCATTTGGGTCTGGGAGCTTTAGTTGGGCATGGAACCTGGGAGATTCCTGCAAGGTTGCAGTTCGCGGCCGGAGAAGCACTCTCCGGCCAACATGCCCAACTGCAGCAACAGCTCCCAAAGCGAAGGAGCCAGGACCCAAAGACCTAGCTGGCCTGAAGGGCCCCCAGGGGGCCCCCAAGCAGCCCCTCTCCATTTGGGTCTGGGGGCTTTTGTTGGGCATGGAACCTGGGAGATTCCTGCAAGGTTGCAGTTCGCGGCCCGAGAAGCACTCTCCGGCCAACATGCCCAACTGCAGCAACAGCTCCCAAACCGAAGGAGCCAGGACCCAAAGACCTAGCTGGCCTGAAGGGCCCCCAGGGGGCCCCCAAGCAGCCCCTCTCCATTTGGGTCTGGGGGCTTTTGTTGGGCCGGGAACCTGGGAGATTCCTGCAAGGTTGCAGTTCTCGGCCCGAGAAGCACTCTCCGCCCAACATGCCCAACGTCAACAACAGCTCCCAAACCGAATGAGCCAGGACACAAAGACCTAGCTGGCCTGAAGGGCCCCCAGGGGGCCCCCAAGCAGCCCCTCTCAATTTGGGTCTGGGGGCTTTCTTTAGGATGATAACCTGGGAGATACCAGCAAGGTTGCAGTTCGCGGCCCGAGAAGCACTCTCCGGCCAACATGCCCAACTGCAGCAACAGCTCCCAAACCGAAGGAGCCAGGACCCAAAGACCTAGCTGGCCTGAAGGGCCCCCAGGGGACCCCCAAGCAGCCCCTCTCCATTTGGGTCTGGGGGCTTTTGTTGGGCCGGGAACCTGGGAGATTCCTGCAAGGTTGCAGTTCGAGGCCCGAGAAGCACTCTCCGGCCAACATGCCCAACTGCAGCAACAGCTCCCAAACCGAAGGAGCCAGGACCCAAAGACCTAGCTGGCCTGAAGGGCCCCCAGGGGGCCACCAAGCAGCCCCTCTCAATTTGGGTCTGGGGGCTTTTGTTGGGCCGGGAACCTGGGAGAATCCTGTAAGGTTGCAGTTCGCGGCCCGAGAAGCACTCTCCGGCCAACATGCCCAACTGCAGAAACAGCTCCCAAAGCGAAGGAGCCAGGACCCAAAGACCTAGCTGGCCTGAAGGGGCCCCAGGGGGCCCCCAAGCAGCACCTCTCAATTTGGGTCTGGGGGCTTTCGTTGGGCCGGGAACCTGGGAGGTACCTGCAAGGTTGCAGTTCGCGGCCCGAGAAGCACTCTCCGGCCAACATGCCCAACTGCAGCAACAGCTCCCAAAGCGAAGGAGCCAGGACCCAAAGACCTAGCTGGCCTGAAGGGCCCCCAGGGGGCCCCCAAGCAGCCCCTCTCAATTTGGGTCTGGGGGCTTTCGTTGGGCATGGATACCTGAGAGGTACTTGCAAGGTTACAGTTCGCGGCCCGAGAAGCACTCTCCGGCCAACATGCCCAACTGCAGCAACAGCTCCCAAACCGAAGGAGCCAGGACCCAAAGATCTAGCTGGCCTGAAGGGCCCCCAGGGGGCCCCCAAGCAGCCCCTCTCCATTTGGGTCTGGGGGCTTTCGTTGGGCCGGGAACCTGGGAGATTCCTGCGAGGTTGCAGTTCGCGGCCCGAGAAGCACTCTCCGGCCAACATGCCCAACTGCAGCAACAGCTCCCAAACCGAAGGAGCCAGGACCCAAAGACCTAGCTGGCCTGAAGGGCCCCCATGGGGCTTCCAAGGAGCTCCTCTCCATTTGGGTCTGGGAGCTTTAGTTGGGCATGGAACCTGGGAGATTCCTGCAAGGTTGCAGTTCGCGGCCGGAGAAGCACTCTCCGGCCAACATGCCCAACTGCAGCAACAGCTCCCAAAGCGAAGGAGCCAGGACCCAAAGACCTAGCTGGCCTGAAGGGCCCCCAGGGGGCCCCCAAGCAGCCCCTCTCCATTTGGGTCTGGGGGCTTTTGTTGGGCATGGAACCTGGGAGATTCCTGCAAGGTTGCAGTTCGCGGCCCGAGAAGCACTCTCCGGCCAACATGCCCAACTGCAGCAACAGCTCCCAAACCGAAGGAGCCAGGACCCAAAGACCTAGCTGGCCTGAAGGGCCCCCAGGGGGCCCCCAAGCAGCCCCTCTCCATTTGGGTCTGGGGGCTTTTGTTGGGCCGGGAACCTGGGAGATTCCTGCAAGGTTGCAGTTCGCGGCCCGAGAAGCACTCTCCGCCCAACATGCCCAACGTCAACAACAGCTCCCAAACCGAATGAGCCAGGACACAAAGACCTAGCTGGCCTGAAGGGCCCCCAGGGGGCCCCCAAGCAGCCCCTCTCAATTTGGGTCTGGGGGCTTTCTTTAGGATGATAACCTGGGAGATACCAGCAAGGTTGCAGTTCGCGGCCCGAGAAGCACTCTCCGGCCAACATGCCCAACTGCAGCAACAGCTCCCAAACCGAAGGAGCCAGGACCCAAAGACCTAGCTGGCCTGAAGGGCCCCCAGGGGACCCCCAAGCAGCCCCTCTCCATTTGGGTCTGGGGGCTTTTGTTGGGCCGGGAACCTGGGAGATTCCTGCAAGGTTGCAGTTCGAGGCCCGAGAAGCACTCTCCGCCCAACATGCCCAACTGCAGCAACAGCTCCCAAACCGAATGAGCCAGGACACAAAGACCTAGCTGGCCTGAAGGGCCCCCAGGGGGCCCCCAAGCAGCCCCTCTCCATTTGGGTCTGGGGGCTTTCTTTAGGATGAGAACCTGGGAGATACCAGCAAGGTTGCAGTTCGCGGCCCGAGAAGCACTCTCCGGCCAACATGCCCAATATCCACCAACAGCTCCCAAACCGAAGGAGCCAGGACCCAAAGACCTAGCTGGCCTGAAGGGCCCCCAGAAGGCCACCAAGCAGCCCCTCTCCATTTGGGTCTGGGGGCTTTCGTTGGGCATGTATACCTGAGAGGTACCTGCAAGTTACAGTTCGCGGCCCGAGAAGCACTCTCCGGCCAACATGCCCAACTGCAGCAACAGCTCCCAAAGCGAAGGAGCCAGGACCCAAAGACCTAGCTGGCCTGAAGGGCCCCCAGGGGGCCCCCAAGCAGCCCCTCTCCATTTGGGTCTGGGGGTTTTCATTGGGCCGGGAACCTGGGAGGTTCATGCAAGGTTGCAGTTCGCGGCCCGAGAAGCACTCTCCGGCCAACATGCCCAACTGCAGCAACAGCTCCCAAACCGAAGGAGCCAGGACCCAAAGACCTAGCTGGCCTGAAGGGGCCCCATGGGGCCCCCAAGCAGCCCCTCTCAATTTGGGTCTGGGGGCTTTCGTTGGGCCGGGAACCTGGGAGAATCCTGCAAGGTTGCAGTTCGCGGCCCGAGAAGCACTCTCCGGCCAACATGCCCAACTGCAGCAACAGCTCCCAAACCGAAGGAGCCAGGACCCAAAGACCTAGCTGGCCTGAAGGGCCCCCAGGGGGCCCCCAAGCAGCCCCTCTCAATTTGGGTCTGGGGGCTTTCGTTGGGCCGGGAACCAAGGAGAATCCTGCAAGGTTGCAGTTCGCGGCCCGAGAAGCACTCTCCGGCCAACATGCCCAACTGCAGAAACAGCTCCCAAAGCGAAGGAGCCAGGACCCAAAGACCTAGCTGGCCTGAAGGGGCCCCATGGGGCCCCCAAGCAGCACCTCTCAATTTGGGTCTGGGGGCTTTCGTTGGGCCGGGAACCTGGGAGGTACCTGCAAGGTTGCAGTTCGCGGCCCGAGAAGCACTCTCCGGCCAACATGCCCAACTGCAGCAACAGCTCCCAAAGCGAAGGAGCCAGGACCCAAAGACCTAGCTGGCCTGAAGGGCCCCCAGGGGGCCCCCAAGCAGCCCCTCTCAATTTGGGTCTGGGGGCTTTCGTTGGGCATGGATACCTGAGAGGTACTTGCAAGGTTACAGTTCGCGGCCCGAGAAGCACTCTCCGGCCAACATGCCCAACTGCAGCAACAGCTCCCAAACCGAAGGAGCCAGGACCCAAAGACCTAGCTGGCCTGAAGGGCCCCCAGGGGGCCCCCAAGCAGCCCCCCTCAATTTGGGTCTGGGGGCTTTCGTTGGGCCGGGAACCTGGGAGATTCCTGCAAGGTTGCACTTCGAGGCCCGAGAAGCACTCTCCGGCCAACATGCCCAACTGCAGCAACAGCTCCCAAACCGAAGGAGCCAGGACCCAAAGACCTAGCTGGCCTGAAGGGCCCCCAGGGGGCCCCCAAGCAGCCCCTCTCAATTTGGGTCTGGGGGCTTTCGTTGGGCCGGGAACCTGGGAGATTCCTGCAAGGTTGCAGTTCGCGGCCGGAGAAGCACTCTCCGGCCAACATGCACAACTGCAGCAACAGCTCCCAAACCGAAGGAGCCAGGACCCAAAGACCTAGCTGGCCTGAAGGGCCCCCAGGGGGCCCCCAAGCAGCCCCTCTCAATTTGGGTCTGGGGGCTTTCGTTGGGCATGGAACCTGGGAGAATCCTGCAAGGTTGCAGTTCGCGGCCCGAGAAGCACTCTCCGGCCAACATGCCCAACTGCAGCAACAGCTCCCAAAGCGAAGGAGCCAGGACCCAAAGACCTAGCTGGCCTGAAGGGCCCCCGGGGGCCCCCAAGCAGCCCCTCTCCATTTGGGTCTGGGGGCTTTTGTTGGGCCGGGAACCTGAAAGATTCCTGCAAGGTTGCAGTTCGAGGCCCGAGAAGCACTCTCCGGCCAACATGCCCAACTGCAGCAACAGCTCCCAAACCGAAGGAGCCAGGACCCAAAGACCTAGCTGGCCTGAAGGGCCCCCAGAAGGCCACCAAGCAGCCCCTCTCCATTTGGGTCTGGGGGCTTTCGTTGGGCATGGATACCTGAGAGGTACCTGCAAGTTACAGTTCGCGGCCCGAGAAGCACTCTCCGCCCAACATGCCCAACTGCAGCAACAGCTCCCAAAGCGAAGGAGCCAGGACACAAAGACCTAGCTGGCCTGAAGGGCCCCCAGGGGGCCACCAAGCAGCCCCTCTCCATTTGGGTCTGGGGGCTTTCGTTGGGCATGGATACCTGAGAGGTACCTGCAAGGTTGCAGTTCGCGGCCCGAGAAGCACTCTCCGGCCAACATGCTCAACTGCAGCAACAGCTCCCAAACCGAAGGAGCCAGGACCCAAAGACCTAGCTGGCCTGAAGGGCCCCCAGGGGGCCCCCAAGGAGCTCCTCTCCATTTGGGTCTGGGGGCTTTAGTTGGGCCGGGAACCTGGGAGGTACCAGCAAGGTTCCAGTTCGCGGCCGGAGAAGCACTCTCCGGCCAACATGCCCAACTGCAGCAACAGCTCCCAAACCGAAGGAGCCAGGACCCAAAGACCTAGCTGGCCTGAAGGGCCCCCAGGGGGCCCCCAAGCAGCCCCTCTCCATTTGGGTCTGGGGGCTTTCGTTGGGCCGGGAACCTGGGAGATTCCTTCAAGGTTGCAGTTCGCGGCCCGAGAAGCACTCTCCGGCCAACATGCCCAACTGCAGCAACAGCTCCCAAAGCGAAGGAGCCAGGACCCAAAGACCTAGCTGGCCTGAAGGGCCCCCAGGGGGCCCCCAAGCAGCCCCTCTCAATTTGGGTCTGGGGGCTTTCGTTGGGCCGGGAACCTGGGAGATTCATGCAAGGTTGCAGTTCGCGGCCCGAGAAGCACTCTCCGGCCAACATGCCCAACTGCAGCAACAGCTCCCAAAGCGAAGGAGCCAGGACCCAAAGACCTAGCTGGCCTGAAGGACCCCCGGGGGCCCCCAAGCAGCCCCTCTCCATTTGGGTCTGTGGGCTTTTGTTGGGCCGGGAACCTGGGAGATTCCTGCAAGGTTGCAGTTCGCGGCCCGAGAAGCACTCTCCGGCCAACATGCCCAACTGCAGCAACAGCTCCCAAACCGAAGGAGCCAGGACCCAAAGACCTAGCTGGCCTGAAGGGCCCCCAGGGGGGCCCAAAGAAGTCCCTCTCAATTTGGGTCTGGGGGCTTTTTTTGGGCCGGGAACCTGGGAGAATCCTGCAAGGTTGCAGTTCGAGGCCCGAGAAGCACTCTCCGGCCAACATGCCCAACTGCAGCAACAGCTCCCAAACCGAAGGAGCCAGGACCCAAAGACCTAGCTGGCCTGAAGGGCCCCCAAGGGGCCCCCAAGCAGCCCCTCTCCATTTGGGTCTGGGGGCTTTTGTTGGGCCGGGAACCTGGGAGATTCCTGCAAGGTTGCAGTTCGCGGCCCGAGAAGCACTCTCCGCCCAACATGCCCAACGTCAACAACAGCTCCCAAACCGAATGAGCCAGGACACAAAGACCTAGCTGGCCTGAAGGGCCCCCAGGGGGCCCCCAAGCAGCCCCTCTCCATTTGGGTCTGGGGGCTTTCTTTAGGCTGAGAACCTGGGAGATACCAGCAAGGTTGCAGTTCGCGGCCCGAGAAGCACTCTCCGGCCAACATGCCCAATATCCAGCAACAGCTCCCAAACCGAAGGAGCCAGGACCCAAAGACCTAGCTGGCCTGAAGGGCCCCCAGGGGGCCCCCAAGCAGCCCCTCTCAATTTGGGTCTGGGGGCTTTCGTTGGGCATGGATACCTGAGAGGTACCTGCAAGGTTACAGTTCGCGGCCCGAGAAGCACTCTCCGGCCAAAATGCCCAACTGCAGCAACAGCTCCCAAACCGAAGGAGCCAGGACCCAAAGACCTAGCTGGCCTGAAGGGCCCCCAGGGGGGCACAAATAAGTCCCTCTCAATTTGGGTCTGGGGGCTTTTTTTGGGCCGGGAACCTGGGAGAATCCTGCAAGGTTGCAGTTCGAGGCCCGAGAAGCACTCTCCGGCCAACATGCCCAACTGCAGCAACAGCTCCCAAACCGAAGGAGCCAGGACCCAAAGACCTAGCTGGCCTGAAGGGCCCCCAGGGGGCCCCCAAGCAGCCCCTCTCCATTTGGGTCTGGGGGCTTTCGTTGGGCCGGGAACCTGGGAGATTCCTTCAAGTTTGCAGTTCGCGGCCCGAGAAGCACTCTCCGGCCAACATGCCCAACTGCAGCAACAGCTCCCAAACCGAAGGAGCCAGGACCCAAAGACCTAGCTGGCCTGAAGGGCCCCCAGGGGGCCCCCAAGCAGCCCCTCTCAATTTGGGTCTGGGGGCTTTCGTTGGGCCGGGAACCTGGGAGATTCATGCAAGGTTGCAGTTCGCGGCCCGAGAAGCACTCTCCGGCCAACATGCCCAACTGCAGCAACAGCTCCCAAAGCGAAGGAGCCAGGACCCAAAGACCTAGCTGGCCTGAAGGGCCCCCAGGGGGCCCCAAGCAGCCCCTCTCCATTTGGGTCTGGGGGCTTTGGTTGGGCCGGGAACCTGGGAGAATCCTGCAAGGTTGCAGTTCGCGGCCCGAGAAGCACTCTCCGGCCAACATGCCCAACTGCAGCAACAGCTCCCAAAGCGAAGGAGCCAGGACCCAAAGACCTAGCTGGCCTGAAGGGCCCCCAGGGGGCCCCCAAGCAGTCCCTCTCAATTTGGGTCTGGGGGCTTTCGTTGGGCCGGGAACCTGGGAGATTCCTGCGAGGTTGCAGTTCGCGGCCCGAGAAGCACTCTCCGGCCAACATGCCCAACTGCAGCAACAGCTCCCAAACCGAAGGAGCCAGGACCCAAAGACCTAGCTGGCCTGAAGGGCCCCCAGGGGGCCCCCAAGGAGCTCCTCTCCATTTGGGTCTGGGGGCTTTATTTGGGCCGGGAACCTGGGAGGTACCTGCAAGGTTGCAGTTCGCGGCCGGAGAAGCACTCTCCGGCCAACATGCCCAACTGCAGCAACAGCTCCCAAAGCGAAGGAGCCAGGACCCAAAGACCTAGCTGGCCTGAAGGACCCCCGGGGGCCCCCAAGCAGCCCCTCTCCATTTGGGTCTGTGGGCTTTTGTTGGGCCGGGAACCTGGGAGATTCCTGCAAGGTTGCAGTTCGCGGCCCGAGAAGCACTCTCCGGCCAACATGCCCAACTGCAGCAACAGCTCCCAAACCGAAGGAGCCAGGACCCAAAGACCTAGCTGGCCTGAAGGGCCCCCAGGGGGGCCCAAAGAAGTCCCTCTCAATTTGGGTCTGGGGGCGTTTTTTGGGCCGGGAACCTGGGAGAATCCTGCAAGGTTGCAGTTCGAGGCCCGAGAAGCACTCTCCGGCCAACATGCCCAACTGCAGCAACAGCTCCCAAACCGAAGGAGCCAGGACCCAAAGACCTAGCTGGCCTGAAGGGCCCCCAGGGGGCCCCCAAGCAGCCCCTCTCCATTTGGGTCTGGGGGCTTTTGTTGGGCCGGGAACCTGGGAGATTCCTGCAAGGTTGCAGTTCGCGGCCCGAGAAGCACTCTCCGCCCAACATGCCCAACGTCAACAACAGCTCCCAAACCGAATGAGCCAGGACACAAAGACCTAGCTGGCCTGAAGGGCCCCCAGGGGGCCCCCAAGCAGCCCCTCTCAATTTGGGTCTGGGGGCTTTCTTTAGGCTGAGAACCTGGGAGATACCAGCAAGGTTGCAGTTCGCGGCCCGAGAAGCACTCTCCGGCCAACATGCCAAATATCCAGCAACAGCTCCCAAAGCGAAGGAGCCAGGACCCAAAGACCTAGCTGGCCTGAAGGGCCCCCAGGGGGCCCCCAAGCAGCCCCTCTCAATTTGGGTCTGGGGGCTTTCGTTGGGCATGGATACCTGAGAGGTTCCTGCAAGGTTACAGTTCGCGGCCCGAGAAGCACTCTCCGGCCAAAATGCCCAACTGCAGCAACAGCTCCCAAACCGAAGGAGCCAGGACCCAAAGACCTAGCTGGCCTGAAGGGCCCCCAGGGGGGCCCAAAGAAGTCCCTCTCAATTTGGGTCTGGGGGCTTTTTTTGGGCCGGGAACCTGGGAGAATCCTGCAAGGTTGCAGTTCGAGGCCCGAGAAGCACTCTCCGGCCAACATGCCCAACTGCAGCAACAGCTCCCAAACCGAAGGAGCCAGGACCCAAAGACCTAGCTGGCCTGAAGGGCCCCCAGGGGGCCCCCAAGCAGCCCCTCTCAATTTGGGTCTGGGGGCTTTGGTTGGGCCGGGAACCTGGGAGATTCATGCAAGGTTGCAGTTCGCGGCCCGAGAAGCACTCTCCGGCCAACATGCCCAACTGCAGCAACAGCTCCCAAACCGAAGGAGCCAGGACCCAAAGACCTAGCTGGCCTGAAGGGCCCCCAGGGGGCCCCCAAGCAGCCCCTCTCAATTTGGGTCTGGGGGCTTTCGTTGGGCCGGGAACCTGGGAGATTCCTGCAAGGTTGCAGTTCGCGGCCCGAGAAGCACTCTCCGGCCAACATGCCCAACTGCAGCAACAGCTCCCAAACCGAAGGAGCCAGGACCCAAAGACCTAGCTGGCCTGAAGGGCCCCCAGGGGGGCCCAAAGCAGTCCCTCTCAATTTGGGTCTGGGGGGTTTTGTTGGGCCGGGAACCTGGGAGAATCCTGCAAGGTTGCAGTTCGCGGCCCGAGAAGCACTCTCCGGCCAACATGCCCAACTGCAGCAACAGCTCCCAAACCGAAGGAGCCAGGACCCAAAGACCTAGCTGGCCTGAAGGGCCCCCAGGGGGCCCCCAAGCAGCCCCTCTCAATTTGGGTCTGGGGGCTTTCGTTGGGCCGGGAACCTGGGAGAATCCTGCAAGGTTGCAGTTCGCGGCCCGAGAAGCACTCTCCGGCCAGCATGCCCAACTGCAGCAACAGCTCCCAAACCGAAGGAGCCAGGACCCAAAGACCTAGCTGGCCTGAAGGGCCCCCAGGGGGCCCCCAAGCAGCCCCTCTCAATTTGGGTCTGGGGGCTTTCGTTGTGCATGGATACCTGAGAGGTACCTGCAAGGTTACAGTTCGCGGCCCGAGAAGCACTCTCCGGCCAACATGCCCAACTGCAGCACAGCTCCCAAAGCGAAGGAGCCAGGACCCAAAGACCTAGCTGGCCTGAAGGGCCCCCATGGGGCCCCCAAGCAGCCCCTCTCCATTTGGGTCTGGGGGCTTTTGTTGGTTCGCGAACCTGGGAGATTCCTGCAAGGTTGCAGTTCGAGGCCCGAGAAGCACTCTCCGCCCAACATGCCCAACGTCAACAACAGCTCCCAAAGCGAAGGAGCCAGGACCCAAAGACCTAGCTGGCCTGAAGGGGCCCCAGGTGGCCCCCAAGCAGCCCTTCTCAATTTGGGTCTGGGGGCTTTCGTTGGGCCGGGAACCTGGGAGATTCCTGCAAGGTTGCAGTTCGCGGCCCGAGAAGCACTCTCCGGCCAACATGCCCAACTGCAGCAACAGCTCCCAAACCGAAGGAGCCAGGACCCAAAGACCTAGCTGGCCTGAAGGGCCCCCAGGGGGGCCCAAAGAAGTCCCTCTCAATTTGGGTCTGGGGGCTTTTTTTGGGCCGGGAACCTGGGAGAATCCTGCAAGGTTGCAGTTCGAGGCCCGAGAAGCACTCTCCGGCCAACATGCCCAACTGCAGCAACAGCTCCCAAACCGAAGGAGCCAGGACCCAAAGACCTAGCTGGCCTGAAGGGCCCCCAGGGGGCCCCCAAGCAGCCCCTCTCCATTTGGGTCTGGGGGCTTTTGTTGGGCCGGGAACCTGGGAGATTCCTGCAAGGTTGCAGTTCGCGGCCCGAGAAGCACTCTCCGCCCAACATGCCCAACGTCAACAACAGCTCCCAAACCGAATGAGCCAGGACACAAAGACCTAGCTGGCCTGAAGGGCCCCCAGGGGGCCCCCAAGCAGCCCCTCTCCATTTGGGTCTGGGGGCTTTCTTTAGGCTGAGAACCTGGGAGATACCAGCAAGGTTGCAGTTCGCGGCCCGAGAAGCACTCTCCGGCCAACATGCCCAATATCCAGCAACAGCTCCCAAACCGAAGGAGCCAGGACCCAAAGACCTAGCTGGCCTGAAGGGCCCCCAGGGGGCCCCCAAGCAGCCCCTCTCAATTTGGGTCTGGGGGCTTTCGTTGGGCATGGATACCTGAGAGGTACCTGCAAGGTTGCAGTTCGCGGCCCGAGAAGCACTCTCCGGCCAAAATGCCCAACTGCAGCAACAGCTCCCAAACCGAAGGAGCCAGGACCCAAAGACCTAGCTGGCCTGAAGGGCCCCCAGGGGGCCACCAAGCAGCCCCTCTCAATTTGGGTCTGGGGGCTTTGGTTGGGCCGGGAACCTGGGAGATTCATGCAAGGTTGCAGTTCGCGGCCCGAGAAGCACTCTCCGGCCAACATGCCCAACTGCAGCAACAGCTCCCAAACCGAAGGAGCCAGGACCCAAAGACCTAGCTGGCCTGAAGGGCCCCCAGGGGGCCCCCAAGCAGCCCCTCTCACTTTGGGTCTGGGGGCTTTTGTTGGGCATGGAACCTGGGAGATTCCTGCAAGGTTGCAGTTCGCGGCCCGAGAAGCACTCTCCGGCCAACATGCCCAACTGCAGCAACAGCTCCCAAACCGAAGGAGCCAGGACCCAAAGACCTAGCTGGCCTGAAGGGCCCCCAGGGGGGCCCAAAGCAGTCCCTCTCAATTTGGGTCTGGGGGCTTTTGTTGGGCCGGGAACCTGGGAGAATCCTGCAAGGTTGCAGTTCGCGGCCCGAGAAGCACTCTCCGGCCAACATGCCCAACTGCAGCAACAGCTCCCAAACCGAAGGAGCCAGGACCCAAAGACCTAGCTGGCCTGAAGGGCCCCCAGGGGGCCCCCAAGCAGCCCCTCTCAATTTGGGTCTGGGGGCTTTCGTTGGGCCGGGAACCTGGGAGAATCCTGCAAGGTTGCAGTTCGCGGCCCGAGAAGCACTCTCCGGCCAGCATGCTCAACTGCAGCAACAGCTCCCAAAGCGAAGGAGCCAGGACCCAAAGACCTAGCTGGCCTGAAGGGCCCCCAGGGGGCCACCAAGCAGCCCCTCTCAATTTGGGTCTGGGGGTTTTCGTTGGGCATGGATACCTGAGAGGTACCTGCAAGGTTACAGTTCGCGGCCCGAGAAGCACTCTCCGGCCAACATGCCCAACTGCAGCAACAGCTCCCAAAGCGAATGAGCCAGGACCCAAAGACCTAGCTGGCCTGAAGGGCCCCCAGGGGGCCCCCAAGCAGCCCCTCTCAATTTGGGTCTGGGGGCTTTCGTTGGGCCGGGAACTTGGGAGATTCATGCAAGGTTGCAGTTCGCGGCCCGAGAAGCACTCTCCGGCCAACATGCCCAACTGCAGCAACAGCTCCCAAACCGAAGGAGCCAGGACCCAAAGACCTAGCTGGCCTGAAGGGCCCCCAGGGGGCCCCCAAGCAGCCCCTCTCAATTTGGGTCTGGGGGCTTTCGTTGGGCATGGATACCTGAGAGGTACCTGCAAGGTTACAGTTCGCGGCCCGAGAAGCACTCTCCGGCCAAAATGCCCAACTGCAGCAACAGCTCCCAAACCGAAGGAGCCAGGACACAAAGACCTAGCTGGCCTGAAGGGCCCCCAGGGGGCCCCCAAGCAGCCCCTCTCAATTTGGGTCTGGGGGCTTTGGTTGGGCCGGGAACCTGGGAGATTCATGCAAGGTTGCAGTTCGCGGCCCGAGAAGCACTCTCCGGCCAACATGCCCAACTGCAGCAACAGCTCCCAAACCGAAGGAGCCAGGACCCAAAGACCTAGCTGGCCTGAAGGGCCCCCAGGGGGCCCCCAAGCAGCCCCTCTCAATTTGGGTCTGGGGGCTTTCGTTGGGCCGGGAACCTGGGAGATTCCTGCAAGGTTGCAGTTCGCGGCCCGAGAAGCACTCTCCGGCCAACATGCCCAACTGCAGCAACAGCTCCCAAACCGAAGGAGCCAGGACCCAAAGACCTAGCTGGCCTGAAGGGCCCCCAGGGGGGCCCAAAGCAGTCCCTCTCAATTTGGGTCTGGGGGCTTTTGTTGGGCCGGGAACCTGGGAGAATCCTGCAAGGTTGCAGTTCGCGGCCCGAGAAGCACTCTCCGGCCAACATGCCCAACTGCAGCAACAGCTCCCAAACCGAAGGAGCCAGGACCCAAAGACCTAGCTGGCCTGAAGGGCCCCCAGGGGGCCCCCAAGCAGCCCCTCTCAATTTGGGTCTGGGGGCTTTCGTTGGGCCGGGAACCTGGGAGATTCCTGCAAGGTTGCAGTTCGCGGCCCGAGAAGCACTCTCCGGCCAACATGCCCAATATCCAGCAACAGCTCCCAAAGCGAAGGAGCCAGGACACAAAGACCTAGCTGGCCTGAAGGGCCCCCAGAAGGCCACCAAGCAGCCCCTCTCAATTTGGGTCTGGGGGCTTTCGTTGGGCATGGATACCTGAGAGGTACCTGCAAGTTACAGTTCGCGGCCCGAGAAGCACTCTCCGAGCCAACATGCCCAACTGCAGCAACAGCTCCCAAAGCGAAGGAGCCAGGACCCAAAGACCTAGCTGGCCTGAAGGGCCCCCAGGGGGGCCCCAAGCAGCCCCTCTCAATTTGGGTCTGGGGGCTTTCGTTGGGCCGGGAACCTGGGAGAATCCTTCAAGGTTGCAGTTCGCGGCCCGAGAAGCACTCTCCGGCCAACATGCCCAACTGCAGCAACAGCTCCCAAACCGAAGGAGCCAGGACCCAAAGACCTAGCTGGCCTGAAGGGCCCCCAGGGGGCCCCCAAGCAGCCCCTCTCAATTTGGGTCTGGGGGCTTTCGTTGGGCCGGGAACCTGGGAGATTCCTGCAAGGTTGCAGTTCGCAACCCGAGAAGCACTCTCCGGCCAACATGCCCAACTGCAGCAACAGCTCCCAAACCGAAGGAGCCAGGACCCAAAGACCTAGCTGGCCTGAAGGGCCCCCAGGGGGCCCCCAAGCAGCTCCTCTCCATTTGGGTCTGGGGGCTTTTGTTGGGCCGGGAACCTGGGAGGTACCTGCAAGGTTGAAGTTCGCGGCCGGAGAAGCACTATCCGGCCAACATGCCCAACTGCAGCAACAGCTCCCAAACCGAAGGAGCCAGGACCCAAAGACCTAGCTGGCCTGAAGGGCCCCCAGGGGGCCCCCAAGTAGCCCCTCTCCATTTGGGTCTGGGGGCTTTCGTTGGGCACGTATACCTGAGAGGTACCTGCAAGGTTAGACTTCGCGGCCCGAGAAGCACTCTCCGGCCAACATGCCCAACTGCAGCACAGCTCCCAAAGCGAAGGAGCCAGGACCCAAAGACCTAGCTGGCCTGAAGGGCCCCCAGGGGGCCCCCAAGCAGCCCCTCTCCATTTGGGTCTGGGGGCTTTTGTTGGTTCGCGAACCTGGGAGATTCCTGCAAGGTTGCAGTTCGAGGCCCGAGAAGCACTCTCCGCCCAACATGCCCAACGTCAACAACAGCTCCCAAAGCGAAGGAGCCAGGACCCAAAGACCTAGCTGGCCTGAAGGGGCCCCAGGTGGCCCCCAAGCAGCCCCTCTCAATTTGGGTCTGGGGGCTTTCGTTGGGCCGGGAACCTGGGAGATTCCTGCAAGGTTGCAGTTCGCGGCCCGAGAAGCACTCTCCGGCCAACATGCCCAACTGCAGCAACAGCTCCCAAACCGAAGGAGCCAGGACCCAAAGACCTAGCTGGCCTGAAGGGCCCCCAGGGGGGCCCAAAGAAGTCCCTCTCAATTTGGGTCTGGGGGCTTTTTTTGGGCCGGGAACCTGGGAGAATCCTGCAAGGTTGCAGTTCGAGGCCCGAGAAGCACTCTCCGGCCAACATGCCCAACTGCAGCAACAGCTCCCAAAGCGAAGGAGCCAGGACCCAAAGACCTAGCTGGCCTGAAGGGCCCCCAGGGGGCCCCCAAGCAGCCCCTCTCCATTTGGGTCTGGGGGCTTTTGTTGGGCCGGGAACCTGGGAGATTCCTGCAAGGTTGCAGTTCGCGGCCCGAGAAGCACTCTCCGCCCAACATGCCCAACGTCAACAACAGCTCCCAAACCGAATGAGCCAGGACACAAAGACCTAGCTGGCCTGAAGGGCCCCCAGGGGGCCCCCAAGCAGCCCCTCTCCATTTGGGTCTGGGGGCTTTCTTTAGGCTGAGAACCTGGGAGATACCAGCAAGGTTGAAGTTCGCGGCCCGAGAAGCACTCTCCGGCCAACATGCCCAATATCCAGCAACAGCTCCCAAACCGAAGGAGCCAGGACCCAAAGACCTAGCTGGCCTGAAGGGCCCCCAGAAGGCCACCAAGCAGCCCCTCTCCATTTGGGTCTGGGGGCTTTCGTTGGGCATGTATACCTGAGAGGTACCTGCAAGTTACAGTTCGCGGCCCGAGAAGCACTCTCCGCCCAACATGCCCAACTGCAGCAACAGCTCCCAAACCGAAGGAGCCAGGACCCAAAGACCTAGCTGGCCTGAAGGGCCCCCAGGGGGCCCCCAAGCAGCCCCTCTCCATTTGGGTCTGGGGGCTTTCGTGGGGCCGGGAACCTGGGAGGTACCTGCAAGGTTGCAGTTCGCGGCCCGAGAAGCACTCTCCGGCCAACATGCTCAACTGCAGCAACAGCTCCCAAACCGAAGGAGCCAGGACCCAAAGACCTAGCTGGCCTGAAGGGCCCCCAGGGGGCCCCCAAGCAGCCCCTCTCAATTTGGGTCTGGGGGCTTTCGTTGGGCCGGGAACCTGGGAGAATCCTGCAAGGTTGCAGTTCGCGGCCCGAGAAGCACTCTCCGGCCAACATGCCCAACTGCAGCAACAGCTCCCAAAGCGAAGGAGCCAGGACCCAAAGACCTAGCTGGCCTGAAGGGGCCCCAGGGGGCCCCCAAGCAGCACCTCTCAATTTTGGTCTGGGGGCTTTCGTTGGGCCGGGAACCTTGGAGGTACCTGCAAGGTTGCAGTTCGCGGCCCGAGAAGCACTCTCCGGCCAACATGCCCAAGTGCAGCAACAGCTCCCAAAGCGAAGGAGCCAGGACCCAAAGACCTAGCTGGCCTGAAGGGCCCCCAGGGGGCCCCCAAGCAGCCCCTCTCCATTTGGGTCTGGGGGCTTTCGTTGGGCCGGGAACCTGGGAGATTCCTGCAAGGTTGCAGTTCGAGGCCCGAGAAGCACTCTCCGCCCAACATGCCCAACTGCAGCAACAGCTCCCAAACCGAATGAGCCAGGACACAAAGACCTAGCTGGCCTGAAGGGCCCCCAGGGGCCCCCAAGTAGGCCCTCTCCATTTGGGTCTGGGGGCTTTCTTTAGGCTGAGAACCTGGGAGATACCAGCAAGGTTGCAGTTCGCGGCCCGAGAAGCACTCTCCGGCCAACATGCCCAATATCCAGCAACAGCTCCCAAAGCGAAGGAGCCAGGACCCAAAGACCTAGCTGGCCTGAAGGGCCCCCAGAAGGCCACCAAGCAGCCCCTCTCCATTTGGGTCTGGGGGCTTTCGTTGGGCATGGATACCTGAGAGGTACCTGCAAGTTACAGTTCGCGGCCCGAGAAGCACTCTCCGGCCAACATGCCCAACTGCAGCAACAGCTCCCAAAGCGAAGGAGCCAGGACCCAAAGACCTAGCTGGCCTGAAGGGCCCCCAGGGGGCCCCCAAGGAGCTCCTCTCCATTTGGGTCTGGGGGCTTTCGTTGGGCCGGGAACCTGGGAGGTACCTGCAAGGTTCCAGTTCGCGGCCCGAGAAGCACTCTCCGGCCAACATGCCCAACTGCAGCAACAGCTCCCAAACCGAAGGAGCCAGGACCCAAAGACCTAGCTGGCCTGAAGGGCCCCCAGGGGGGCCCCCAAGCAGCCCCTCTCAATTTGGGTCTGGGGGCTTTCGTTGGGCCGGGAACCTGGGAGAATCCTGCAAGGTTGCAGTTCGCGGCCCGAGAAGCACTCTCCGGCCAACATGCCCAACTGCAGCAACAGCTCCCAAAGCGAAGGAGCCAGGACCCAAAGACCTAGCTGGCCTGAAGGGCCCCCAGGGGGCCCCCAAGCAGCCCCTCTCAATTTGGGTCTGGGGCCTTTCTTTGGGCCGGGAACCTGGGAGATTCCTGCGAGGTTGCAGTTCGCGGCCCGAGAAGCACTCTCCGGCCAACATGCCCAACTGCAGCAACAGCTCCCAAACCGAAGGAGCCAGGACCCAAAGACCTAGCTGGCCTGAAGGGCCCCCATGGGGCCCCCAAGGAGCTCCTCTCCATTTGGGTCTGGGGGCTTTATTTGGGCCGGGAACCTGGGAGGTACCTGCAAGGTTGCAGTTCGCGGCCGGAGAAGCACTCTCCGGCCAACATGCCCAACTGCAGCAACAGCTCCCAAACCGAAGGAGCCAGGACCCAAAGACCTAGCTGGCCTGAAGGGTCCCCGGGGGCCCCCAAGCAGCCCCTCTCCATTTGGGTCTGGGGGCTTTTGTTGGGCCGGGAACCTGAAAGATTCCTGCAAGGTTGCAGTTCGCGGCCCGAGAAGCACTCTCCGGCCAACATGCCCAACTGCAGCAACAGCTCCCAAACCGAAGGAGCCAGTACCCAAAGACCTAGCTTGCCTGAAGGGCCCCCATGTGGCCCCCAAGGAGCTCCTCTCCATTTGGGTCTGGGGGCTTTCGTTGGGCCGGGAACCTGGGAGGTACCAGCAAGGTTCCAGTTCGCGGCCGGAGAAGCACTCTCCGGCCAACATGCCCAACTGCAGCAACAGCTCCCAAACCGAAGGAGCCAGGACCCAAAGACCTAGCTGGCCTGAAGGGCCCCCAGGGGGCCCCCAAGCAGCCCCTCTCCATTTGGGTCTGGGGGCTTTATTTGGGCCGGGAACCTGGGAGGTATCTGCAAGGTTGCAGTTCGCGGCCCGAGAAGCACTCTCCGGCCAACATGCCCAACTGCAGCAACAGCTCCCAAAGCGAAGGAGCCAGGACCCAAAGACCTAGCTGGCCTGAAGGGCCCCCAGGGGGCCCCCAAGCAGCCCCTCTCAATTTGGGTCTGGGGGCTTTCGTTGGGCCGGGAACCTGGGAGATTCCTGCGAGGTTGCAGTTCGCGGCCCGAGAAGCACTCTCCGGCCAACATGCCCAACTGCAGCAACAGCTCCCAAACCGAAGGAGCCAGGACCCAAAGACCTAGCTGGCCTGAAGGGCCCCCAGGGGGCCCCCAAGGAGCTCCTCTCCATTTGGGTCTGGGGGCTTTATTTGGGCCGGGAACCTGGGAGGTACCTGCAAGGTTGCAGTTCGCGGCCGGAGAAGCACTCTCCGGCCAACATGCCCAACTGCAGCAACAGCTCCCAAAGCGAAGGAGCCAGGACCCAAAGACCTAGCTGGCCTGAAGGACCCCCGGGGGCCCCCAAGCAGCCCCTCTCCATTTGGGTCTGGGGCTTTTGTTGGGCCGGGAACCTGAAAGATTCCTGCAAGGTTGCAGTTCGAGGCCCGAGAAGCACTCTCCGGCCAACATGCCCAACTGCAGCAACAGCTCCCAAACCGAATGAGCCAGGACCCAAAGACCTAGCTGGCCTGAAGGGCCCCCAGGGGGCCCCCAAGCAGCCCCTCTCCATTTGGGTCTGGGGGCTTTCGTTGGGCCGGGAACCTGGGAGGTACCTGCAAGGTTGCAGTTCGCGGCCCGAGAAGCACTCTCCGGCCAACATGCTCAACTGCAGCAACAGCTCCCAAAGCGAAGGAGCCAGGACCCAAAGACCTAGCTGGCCTGAAGGGCCCCCAGGGAGCCACCAAGCAGCCCCTCTCCATTTGGGTCTGGGGGCTTTCGTTGGGCATGGATACCTGAGAGGTATCTGCAAGGTTACAGTTCGCGGCCCGAGAAGCACTCTCCGGCCAACATGCCCAACTGCAGCAACAGCTCCCAAACCGAAGGAGCCAGGACCCAAAGACCTAGCTGGCCTGAAGGGCCCCCAGGGGGCCCCCAAGCAGCCCCTCTCAATTTGGGTCTGGGGGCTTTCGTTGGGCCGGGAACCTGGGAGATTCATGCAAGGTTGCAGTTCGCGGCCCGAGAAGCACTCTCCGGCCAACATGCCCAACTGCAGCAACAGCTCCCAAACCGAAGGAGCCAGGACCCAAAGACCTAGCTGGCCTGAAGGGCCCCCAGGGGGCCCCCAAGCAGCCCCTCTCCATTTGGGTCTGGGGGCTTTCGTTGGGCATGGATACCTGAGAGGTACCTGCAAGGTTACAGTTCGCGGCCCGAGAAGCACTCTCCGGCCAAAATGCCCAACTGCAGCAACAGCTCCCAAACCGAAGGAGCCAGGACCCAAAGACCTAGCTGGCCTGAAGGGCCCCCAGGGGGCCACCAAGCAGCCCCTCTCAATTTGGGTCTGGGGGCTTTGGTTGGGCCGGGAACCTGGGAGATTCATGCAAGGTTGCAGTTCGCGGCCCGAGAAGCACTCTCCGGCCAACATGCCCAACTGCAGCAACAGCTCCCAAACCGAAGGAGCCAGGACCCAAAGACCTAGCTGGCCTGAAGGGCCCCCAGGGGGCCCCCAAGCAGCCCCTCTCAATTTGGGTCTGGGGGCTTTCGTTGGGCCGGGAACCTGGGAGATTCCTGCAAGGTTGCAGTCCGCGGCCCGAGAAGCACTCTCCGGCCAACATGCCCAACTGCAGCAACAGCTCCCAAACCGAAGGAGCCAGGACCCAAAGACCTAGCTGGCCTGAAGGGCCCCCAGGGGGGCCCAAAGCAGTCCCTCTCAATTTGGGTCTGGGGGCTTTTGTTGGGCCGGGAACCTGGGAGAATCCTGCAAGGTTGCAGTTCGCGGCCCGAGAAGCACTCTCCGGCCAACATGCCCAACTGCAGCAACAGCTCCCAAACCGAAGGAGCCAGGACCCAAAGACCTAGCTGGCCTGAAGGGCCCCCAGGGGGCCCCCAAGCAGCCCCTCTCAATTTGGGTCTGGGGGCTTTCGTTGGGCCGGGAACCTGGGAGAATCCTGCAAGGTTGCAGTTCGCGGCCCGAGAAGCACTCTCCGGCCAGCATGCCCAACTGCAGCAACAGCTCCCAAAGCGAAGGAGCCAGGACCCAAAGACCTAGCTGGCCTGAAGGGCCCCCAGGGGGCCCCCAAGCAGCCCCTCTCCGTTTGGTCTGGGGGCTTTTGTTGGGCCGGGAACCTGGGAGATTCCTGCAAGGTTGCAGTTCGCGGCCCGAGAAGCACTCTCCGGCCAACATGCCCAATATCCAGCAACAGCTCCCAAAGCGAAGGAGCCAGGACCCAAAGACCTAGCTGGCCTGAAGGGCCCCCAGAAGGCCACCAAGCAGCCCCTCTCCATTTGGGTCTGGGGGCTTTCGTTGGGCATGTATACCTGAGAGGTACCTGCAAGTTACAGTTCGCGGCCCGAGAAGCACTCTCCGCCCAACATGCCCAACTGCAGCAACAGCTCCCAAAGCGAAGGAGCCAGGACCCAAAGACCTAGCTGGCCTGAAGGGCCCCCAGGGGGCCACCAAGCAGCCCCTCTCAATTTGGGTCTGGGGGCTTTCGTTGGGCATGGATACCCGAGAGGTACCTGCAAGGTTGCAGTTCGCGGCCCGAGAAGCACTCTCCGGCCAACATGCACAACTGCAGCAACAGCTCCCAAAGCGAAGGAGCCAGGACCCAAAGACCTAGCTGGCCTGAAGGGCCCCCATGGGGCCCCCAAGGAGCTCCTCTCCATTTGGGTCTGGGGGCTTTCGTTGGGCATGGAACCTGGGAGATTCCTGCAAGGTTGCAGTTCGCGGCCCGAGAAGCACTCTCCGGCCAACATGCCCAACTGCAGCAACAGCTCCCAAAGCGAAGGAGCCAGGACCCAAAGACCTAGCTGGCCTGAAGGGCCCCCAGGGGGGCCCAAAGAAGTCCCTCTCAATTTGGGTCTGGGGGCTTTTTTTGGGCCGGGAACCTGGGAGAATCCTGCAAGGTTGCAGTTCGAGGCCCGAGAAGCACTCTCCGGCCAACATGCCCAACTGCAGCAACAGCTCCCAAACCGAAGGAGCCAGGACCCAAAGACCTAGCTGGCCTGAAGGGCCCCCAGGGGGCCCCCAAGCAGCCCCTCTCCATTTGGGTCTGGGGGCTTTTGTTGGGCCGGGAACCTGGGAGATTCCTGCAAGGTTGCAGTTCGCGGCCCGAGAAGCACTCTCCGGCCAACATGCCCAACGTCAACAACAACTCCCAAACCGAATGAGCCAGGACACAAAGACCTAGCTGGCCTGAAGGGCCCCCATGGGGCCCCCAAGCAGCCCCTCTCCATTTGGGTCTGGGGGCTTTCTTTAGGCTGAGAACCTGGGAGACACCAGCAAGGTTGCAGTTCGCGGCCCGAGAAGCACTCTCCGGCCAACATGCCCAATATCCAGCAACAGCTCTCAAACCGAAGGAGCCAGGACCCAAAGACCTAGCTGGCCTGAAGTGCCCCCAGAAGGCCCCCAAGCAGCCCCTCTCAATTTGGGTCTGGGGGCTTTCGTTGGGCATGTATACCTGAGAGGTACCTGCAAGTTACAGTTCGCGGCCCGAGAAGCACTCTCCGCCCAACATGCCCAACTGCAGCAACAGCTCCCAAAGCGAAGGAGCCAGGACACAAAGACCTAGCTGGCCTGAAGGGCCCCCAGGGGGCCCCCAAGCAGCCCCTCTCCATTTGGGTCTGGGGGTTTTCGTTGGGCCGGGAACCTGGGAGGTACCTGCAAGGTTGCAGTTCGCGGCCCGAGAAGCACTCTCCGGCCAACATGCCCAACTGCAGCAACAGCTCCCAAAGCGAAGGAGCCAGGACCCAAAGACCTAGCTGGCCTGAAGGGCCCCCAGGGGGCCCCCAAGCAGCCCCTCTCAATTTGGGTCTGGGGGCTTTCGTTGGGCCGGGAACCTGGGAGAATCCTGCAAGGTTGCAGTTCGCGGCCCGAGAAGCACTCTCCGGCCAACATGCCCAACTGCAGCAACAGCTCCCAAAGCGAAGGAGCCAGGACCCAAAGACCTAGCTGGCCTGAAGGGCCCCCAGGGGGCCCCCAAGCAGCCCCTCTCAATTTGGGTCTGGGGGCTTTCGTTGGGCCGGGAACCTGGGAGAATCCTGCAAGGTTGCAGTTCGCGGCCCGAGAAGCACTCTCCGGCCAACATGCCCAACTGCAGCAACAGCTCCCAAACCGAAGGAGCCAGGACCCAAAGACCTAGCTGGCCTGAAGGGCCCCCAGGGGGCCACCAAGCAGCCCCTCTCAATTTGGGTCTGGGGGCTTTCGTTGGGCCGGGAACCTGGGAGAATCCTGCAAGGTTGCAGTTCGAGGCCCGAGAAGCACTCTCCGCCCAACATGCCCAACTGCAGCAACAGCTCCCAAAGCGAAGGAGCCAGGACCCAAAGACCTAGCTGGCCTGAAGGGCCCCCAGGGGGGCCCAAAGAAGTCCCTCTCCATTTGGGTCTGGGGGCTTTTTTTGGGCCGGGAACCTGGGAGAATCCTGCAAGGTTGCAGTTCGCGGCCCGAGAAGCACTCTCCGCCCAACATGCCCAACTGCAGCAACAGCTCCCAAAGCGAAGGAGCCAGGACCCAAAGACCTAGCTGGCCTGAAGGGCCCCCAGGGGGCCCCCAAGCAGCCCCTCTCCATTTGGGTCTGGGGGCTTTTGTTGGGCCGGGAACCTGGGAGATTCCTGCAAGGTTGCAGTTCGCGGCCCGAGAAGCACTCTCCGGCCAACATGCCCAACTGCAGCAACAGCTCCCAAACCGAAGGAGCCAGGACCCAAAGACCTAGCTGGCCTGAAGGGCCCCCAGGGGGGCCCAAAGAAGTCCCTCTCAATTTGGGTCTGGGGGCTTTTTTTGGGCCGGGAACCTGGGAGAATCCTGCAAGGTTGCAGTTCGAGGCCCGAGAAGCACTCTCCGGCCAACATGCCCAACTGCAGCAACAGCTCCCAAACCGAAGGAGCCAGGACCCAAAGACCTAGCTGGCCTGAAGGGCCCCCAGGGGGCCCCCAAGCAGCCCCTCTCCATTTGGGTCTGGGGGCTTTTGTTGGGCCGGGAACCTGGGAGATTCCTGCAAGGTTGCAGTTCGCGGCCCGAGAAGCACTCTCCGCCCAACATGCCCAACGTCAACAACAGCTCCCAAACCGAATGAGCCAGGACACAAAGACCTAGCTGGCCTGAAGGGCCCCCAGGGGGCCCCCAAGCAGCCCCTCTCCATTTGGGTCTGGGGGCTTTCTTTAGGCTGAGAACCTGGGAGATACCAGCAAGGTTGCAGTTCGCGGCCCGAGAAGCACTCTCCGGCCAACATGCCCAATATCCAGCAACAGCTCCCAAACCGAAGGAGCCAGGACCCAAAGACCTAGCTGGCCTGAAGGGCCCCCAGAAGGCCACCAAGCAGCCCCTCTCCATTTGGGTCTGGGGGCTTTCGTTGGGCATGTATACCTGAGAGGTACCTGCAAGTTACAGTTCGCGGCCCGAGAAGCACTCTCCGGCCAACATGCCCAACTGCAGCAACAGCTCCCAAACCGAAGGAGCCAGGACCCAAAGACCTAGCTGGCCTGAAGGGCCCCCAGGGGGCCCCCAAGCAGCCCCTCTCCATTTGGGTCTGGGGGCTTTCGTGGGGCCGGGAACCTGGGAGGTACCTGCAAGGTTGCAGTTCGCGGCCCGAGAAGCACTCTCCGGCCAACATGCTCAACTGCAGCAACAGCTCCCAAACCGAAGGAGCCAGGACCCAAAGACCTAGCTGGCCTGAAGGGCCCCCAGGGGGCCCCCAAGCAGCCCCTCTCAATTTGGGTCTGGGGGCTTTCGTTGGGCCGGGAACCTGGGAGAATCCTGCAAGGTTGCAGTTCGCGGCCCGAGAAGCACTCTCCGGCCAACATGCCCAACTGCAGCAACAGCTCCCAAAGCGAAGGAGCCAGGACCCAAAGACCTAGCTGGCCTGAAGGGGCCCCAGGGGGCCCCCAAGCAGCACCTCTCAATTTTGGTCTGGGGGCTTTCGTTGGGCCGGGAACCTTGGAGGTACCTGCAAGGTTGCAGTTCGCGGCCCGAGAAGCACTCTCCGGCCAACATGCCCAAGTGCAGCAACAGCTCCCAAAGCGAAGGAGCCAGGACCCAAAGACCTAGCTGGCCTGAAGGGCCCCCAGGGGGCCCCCAAGCAGCCCCTCTCCATTTGGGTCTGGGGGCTTTCGTTGGGCCGGGAACCTGGGAGATTCCTGCAAGGTTGCAGTTCGAGGCCCGAGAAGCACTCTCCGCCCAACATGCCCAACTGCAGCAACAGCTCCCAAACCGAATGAGCCAGGACACAAAGACCTAGCTGGCCTGAAGGGCCCCCAGGGGCCCCCAAGTAGGCCCTCTCCATTTGGGTCTGGGGGCTTTCTTTAGGCTGAGAACCTGGGAGATACCAGCAAGGTTGCAGTTCGCGGCCCGAGAAGCACTCTCCGGCCAACATGCCCAATATCCAGCAACAGCTCCCAAAGCGAAGGAGCCAGGACCCAAAGACCTAGCTGGCCTGAAGGGCCCCCAGAAGGCCACCAAGCAGCCCCTCTCCATTTGGGTCTGGGGGCTTTCGTTGGGCATGTATACCTGAGAGGTACCTGCAAGTTACAGTTCGCGGCCCGAGAAGCACTCTCCGGCCAACATGCCCAACTGCAGCAACAGCTCCCAAAGCGAAGGAGCCAGGACCCAAAGACCTAGCTGGCCTGAAGGGCCCCCAGGGGGCCCCCAAGGAGCTCCTCTCCATTTGGGTCTGGGGGCTTTCGTTGGGCCGGGAACCTGGGAGGTACCTGCAAGGTTCCAGTTCGCGGCCCGAGAAGCACTCTCCGGCCAACATGCCCAACTGCAGCAACAGCTCCCAAACCGAAGGAGCCAGGACCCAAAGACCTAGCTGGCCTGAAGGGCCCCCAGGGGGGCCCCCAAGCAGCCCCTCTCAATTTGGGTCTGGGGGCTTTCGTTGGGCCGGGAACCTGGGAGAATCCTGCAAGGTTGCAGTTCGCGGCCCGAGAAGCACTCTCCGGCCAACATGCCCAACTGCAGCAACAGCTCCCAAACCGAAGGAGCCAGGACCCAAAGACCTAGCTGGCCTGAAGGGCCCCCAGGGGGCCCCCAAGCAGCCCCTCTCAATTTGGGTCTGGGGCCTTTCTTTGGGCCGGGAACCTGGGAGATTCCTGCGAGGTTGCAGTTCGCGGCCCGAGAAGCACTCTCCGGCCAACATGCCCAACTGCAGCAACAGCTCCCAAACCGAAGGAGCCAGGACCCAAAGACCTAGCTGGCCTGAAGGGCCCCCATGGGGCCCCCAAGGAGCTCCTCTCCATTTTGGTCTGGGGGCTTTATTTGGGCCGGGAACCTGGGAGGTACCTGCAAGGTTGCAGTTCGCGGCCGGAGAAGCACTCTCCGGCCAACATGCCCAACTGCAGCAACAGCTCCCAAACCGAAGGAGCCAGGACCCAAAGACCTAGCTGGCCTGAAGGGTCCCCGGGGGCCCCCAAGCAGCCCCTCTCCATTTGGGTCTGGGGGCTTTTGTTGGGCCGGGAACCTGAAAGATTCCTGCAAGGTTGCAGTTCGCGGCCCGAGAAGCACTCTCCGGCCAACATGCCCAACTGCAGCAACAGCTCCCAAACCGAAGGAGCCAGGACCCAAAGACCTAGCTGGCCTGAAGGGCCCCCAGAAGGCCACCAAGCAGCCCCTCTCCATTTGGGTCTGGGGGCTTTCGTTGGGCATGGATACCTGAGAGGTACCTGCAAGTTACAGTTCGCGGCCCGAGAAGCACTCTCCGCCCAACATGCCCAACTGCAGCAACAGCTCCCAAAGCGAAGGAGCCAGGACACAAAGACCTAGCTGGCCTGAAGGGCCCCCAGGGGGCCACCAAGCAGCCCCTCTCCATTTGGGTCTGGGGGCTTTCGTTGGGCATGGATACCTGAGAGGTACCTGCAAGGTTGCAGTTCGCGGCCCGAGAAGCACTCTCCGGCCAACATGCCCAACTGCAGCAACAGCTCCCAAACCGAAGGAGCCAGTACCCAAAGACCTAGCTTGCCTGAAGGGCCCCCATGTGGCCCCCAAGGAGCTCCTCTCCATTTGGGTCTGGGGGCTTTCGTTGGGCCGGGAACCTGGGAGGTACCAGCAAGGTTGCAGTTCGCGGCCGGAGAAGCACTCTCCGGCCAACATGCCCAACTGCAGCAACAGCTCCCAAACCGAAGGAGCCAGGACCCAAAGACCTAGCTGGCCTGAAGGGCCCCCAGGGGGCCCCCAAGCAGCCCCTCTCCATTTGGGTCTGGGGGCTTTATTTGGGCCGGGAACCTGGGAGGTATCTGCAAGGTTGCAGTTCGCGGCCCGAGAAGCACTCTCCGGCCAACATGCCCAACTGCAGCAACAGCTCCCAAAGCGAAGGAGCCAGGACCCAAAGACCTAGCTGGCCTGAAGGGCCCCCAGGGGGCCCCCAAGCAGCCCCTCTCAATTTGGGTCTGGGGGCTTTCGTTGGGCCGGGAACCTGGGAGATTCCTGCGAGGTTGCAGTTCGCGGCCCGAGAAGCACTCTCCGGCCAACATGCCCAACTGCAGCAACAGCTCCCAAACCGAAGGAGCCAGGACCCAAAGACCTAGCTGGCCTGAAGGGCCCCCAGGGGGCCCCCAAGGAGCTCCTCTCCATTTGGGTCTGGGGGCTTTATTTGGGCCGGGAACCTGGGAGAATCCTGCAAGGTTGCAGTTCGCGGCCGGAGAAGCACTCTCCGGCCAACATGCCCAACTGCAGCAACAGCTCCCAAAGCGAAGGAGCCAGGACCCAAAGACCTAGCTGGCCTGAAGGACCCCCGGGGGCCCCCAAGCAGCCCCTCTCCATTTGGGTCTGGGGGCTTTTGTTGGGCCGGGAACCTGAAAGATTCCTGCAAGGTTGCAGTTCGAGGCCCGAGAAGCACTCTCCGGCCAACATGCCCAACTGCAGCAACAGCTCCCAAACCGAATGAGCCAGGACCCAAAGACCTAGCTGGCCTGAAGGGCCCCCAGGGGGCCCCCAAGCAGCCCCTCTCCATTTGGGTCTGGGGGCTTTCGTTGGGCCGGGAACCTGGGAGGTACCTGCAAGGTTGCAGTTCGCGGCCCGAGAAGCACTCTCCGGCCAACATGCTCAACTGCAGCAACAGCTCCCAAAGCGAAGGAGCCAGGACCCAAAGACCTAGCTGGCCTGAAGGGCCCCCAGGGAGCCACCAAGCAGCCCCTCTCCATTTGGGTCTGGGGGCTTTCGTTGGGCATGGATACCTGAGAGGTATCTGCAAGGTTACAGTTCGCGGCCCGAGAAGCACTCTCCGGCCAACATGCCCAACTGCAGCAACAGCTCCCAAACCGAAGGAGCCAGGACCCAAAGACCTAGCTGGCCTGAAGGGCCCCCAGGGGGCCCCCAAGCAGCCCCTCTCAATTTGGGTCTGGGGGCTTTCGTTGGGCCGGGAACCTGGGAGATTCATGCAAGGTTGCAGTTCGCGGCCCGAGAAGCACTCTCCGGCCAACATGCCCAACTGCAGCAACAGCTCCCAAACCGAAGGAGCCAGGACCCAAAGACCTAGCTGGCCTGAAGGGCCCCCAGGGGGCCCCCAAGCAGCCCCTCTCCATTTGGGTCTGGGGGCTTTCGTTGGGCATGGATACCTGAGAGGTACCTGCAAGGTTACAGTTCGCGGCCCGAGAAGCACTCTCCGGCCAAAATGCCCAACTGCAGCAACAGCTCCCAAACCGAAGGAGCCAGGACCCAAAGACCTAGCTGGCCTGAAGGGCCCCCAGGGGGCCACCAAGCAGCCCCTCTCAATTTGGGTCTGGGGGCTTTGGTTGGGCCGGGAACCTGGGAGATTCATGCAAGGTTGCAGTTCGCGGCCCGAGAAGCACTCTCCGGCCAACATGCCCAACTGCAGCAACAGCTCCCAAAGCGAAGGAGCCAGGACCCAAAGACCTAGCTGGCCTGAAGGGCCCCCAGGGGGCCCCCAAGCAGCCCCTCTCAATTTGGGTCTGGGGGCTTTCGTTGGGCCGGGAACCTGGGAGATTCCTGCAAGGTTGCAGTCCGCGGCCCGAGAAGCACTCTCCGGCCAACATGCCCAACTGCAGCAACAGCTCCCAAACCGAAGGAGCCAGGACCCAAAGACCTAGCTGGCCTGAAGGGCCCCCAGGGGGGCCCAAAGCAGTCCCTCTCAATTTGGGTCTGGGGGCTTTTGTTGGGCCGGGAACCTGGGAGAATCCTGCAAGGTTGCAGTTCGCGGCCCGAGAAGCACTCTCCGGCCAACATGCCCAACTGCAGCAACAGCTCCCAAACCGAAGGAGCCAGGACCCAAAGACCTAGCTGGCCTGAAGGGCCCCCAGGGGGCCCCCAAGCAGCCCCTCTCAATTTGGGTCTGGGGGCTTTCGTTGGGCCGGGAACCTGGGAGAATCCTGCAAGGTTGCAGTTCGCGGCCCGA
Source organism: Gallinula chloropus (assembly GCF_964237585.1). Lineage (NCBI taxonomy): Eukaryota > Metazoa > Chordata > Aves > Gruiformes > Rallidae > Gallinula > Gallinula chloropus. Next base: position 241,021 of record NW_028168800.1, read on the forward strand.
GAAGCACTCTCCGGCCAGCATGCCCAACTGCAGCAACAGCTCCCAAAGCGAAGGAGCCAGGACCCAAAGACCTAGCTGGCCTGAAGGGCCCCCAGGGGGCCCCCAAGCAGCCCCTCTCCGTTTGGTCTGGGGGCTTTTGTTGGGCCGGGAACCTGGGAGATTCCTGCAAGGTTGCAGTTCGCGGCCCGAGAAGCACTCTCCGGCCAACATGCCCAATATCCAGCAACAGCTCCCAAAGCGAAGGAGCCAGGACCCAAAGACCTAGCTGGCCTGAAGGGCCCCCAGAAGGCCACCAAGCAGCCCCTCTCCATTTGGGTCTGGGGGCTTTCGTTGGGCATGTATACCTGAGAGGTACCTGCAAGTTACAGTTCGCGGCCCGAGAAGCACTCTCCGCCCAACATGCCCAACTGCAGCAACAGCTCCCAAAGCGAAGGAGCCAGGACCCAAAGACCTAGCTGGCCTGAAGGGCCCCCAGGGGGCCACCAAGCAGCCCCTCTCAATTTGGGTCTGGGGGCTTTCGTTGGGCATGGATACCCGAGAGGTACCTGCAAGGTTGCAGTTCGCGGCCCGAGAAGCACTCTCCGGCCAACATGCACAACTGCAGCAACAGCTCCCAAAGCGAAGGAGCCAGGACCCAAAGACCTAGCTGGCCTGAAGGGCCCCCATGGGGCCCCCAAGGAGCTCCTCTCCATTTGGGTCTGGGGGCTTTCGTTGGGCATGGAACCTGGGAGATTCCTGCAAGGTTGCAGTTCGCGGCCCGAGAAGCACTCTCCGGCCAACATGCCCAACTGCAGCAACAGCTCCCAAAGCGAAGGAGCCAGGACCCAAAGACCTAGCTGGCCTGAAGGGCCCCCAGGGGGGCCCAAAGAAGTCCCTCTCAATTTGGGTCTGGGGGCTTTTTTTGGGCCGGGAACCTGGGAGAATCCTGCAAGGTTGCAGTTCGAGGCCCGAGAAGCACTCTCCGGCCAACATGCCCAACTGCAGCAACAGCTCCCAAACCGAAGGAGCCAGGACCCAAAGACCTAGCTGGCCTGAAGGGCCCCCAGGGGGCCCCCAAGCAGCCCCTCTCCATTTGGGTCTGGGGGCTTTTTTTGGGCCGGGAACCTGGGAGATTCCTGCAAGGTTGCAGTTCGCGGCCCGAGAAGCACTCTCCGGCCAACATGCCCAACGTCAACAACAACTCCCAAACCGAATGAGCCAGGACACAAAGACCTAGCTGGCCTGAAGGGCCCCCATGGGGCCCCCAAGCAGCCCCTCTCCATTTGGGTCTGGGGGCTTTCTTTAGGCTGAGAACCTGGGAGATACCAGCAAGGTTGCAGTTCGCGGCCCGAGAAGCACTCTCCGGCCAACATGCCCAATATCCAGCAACAGCTCTCAAACCGAAGGAGCCAGGACCCAAAGACCTAGCTGGCCTGAAGTGCCCCCAGAAGGCCCCCAAGCAGCCCCTCTCAATTTGGGTCTGGGGGCTTTCGTTGGGCATGTATACCTGAGAGGTACCTGCAAGTTACAGTTCGCGGCCCGAGAAGCACTCTCCGCCCAACATGCCCAACTGCAGCAACAGCTCCCAAAGCGAAGGAGCCAGGACACAAAGACCTAGCTGGCCTGAAGGGCCCCCAGGGGGCCCCCAAGCAGCCCCTCTCCATTTGGGTCTGGGGGTTTTCGTTGGGCCGGGAACCTGGGAGGTACCTGCAAGGTTGCAGTTCGCGGCCCGAGAAGCACTCTCCGGCCAACATGCCCAACTGCAGCAACAGCTCCCAAAGCGAAGGAGCCAGGACCCAAAGACCTAGCTGGCCTGAAGGGCCCCCAGGGGGCCCCCAAGCAGCCCCTCTCAATTTGGGTCTGGGGGCTTTTGTTGGGCCGGGAACCTGGGAGAATCCTGCAAGGTTGCAGTTCGCGGCCCGAGAAGCACTCTCCGGCCAACATGCCCAACTGCAGCAACAGCTCCCAAAGCGAAGGAGCCAGGACCCAAAGACCTAGCTGGCCTGAAGGGCCCCCAGGGGGCCCCCAAGCAGCCCCTCTCCATTTGGGTCTGGGGGCTTTCGTTGGGCCGGGAACCTGGGAGAATCCTGCAAGGTTGCAGTTCGCGGCCCGAGAAGCACTCTCCGGCCAACATGCCCAACTGCAGCAACAGCTCCCAAACCGAAGGAGCCAGGACCCAAAGACCTAGCTGGCCTGAAGGGCCCCCAGGGGGCCACCAAGCAGCCCCTCTCAATTTGGGTCTGGGGGCTTTCGTTGGGCCGGGAACCTGGGAGAATCCTGCAAGGTTGCAGTTCGAGGCCCGAGAAGCACTCTCCGCCCAACATGCCCAACTGCAGCAACAGCTCCCAAAGCGAAGGAGCCAGGACCCAAAGACCTAGCTGGCCTGAAGGGCCCCCAGGGGGGCCCAAAGAAGTCCCTCTCCATTTGGGTCTGGGGGCTTTTTTTGGGCCGGGAACCTGGGAGAATCCTGCAAGGTTGCAGTTCGCGGCCCGAGAAGCACTCTCCGCCCAACATGCCCAACTGCAGCAACAGCTCCCAAAGCGAAGGAGCCAGGACCCAAAGACCTAGCTGGCCTGAAGGGCCCCCAGGGGGCCCCCAAGCAGCCCCTCTCCATTTGGGTCTGGGGGCTTTTGTTGGGCCGGGAACCTGGGAGATTCCTGCAAGGTTGCAGTTCGCGGCCCGAGAAGCACTCTCCGCCCAAAATGCCCAACGTCAACAACAACTCCCAAACCCAAGGAGCCAGGACACAAAGACCTAGCTGGCCTGAAGGGCCCCCAGGGGGCCCCCAAGCAGCCCCTCTCCATTTGGGTCTGGGGGCTTTCTTTAGGCTGAGAACCTGGGAGATACCAGCAAGGTTGCAGTTCGCGGCCCGAGAAGCACTCTCCGGCCAACATGCCCAATATCAAGCAACAGCTCCCAAAGCGAAGGAGCCAGGACACAAAGACCTAGCTGGCCTGAAGGGCCCCCAGGGGGCCACCAAGCAGCCCCTCTCCATTTGGGTCTGGGGGCTTTCGTTGGGCATGTATACCTGAGAGGTACCTGCAAGTTACAGTTCGCGGCCCGAGAAGCACTCTCCGGCCAACATGCCCAACTGCAGCAACAGCTCCCAAAGCGAAGGAGCCAGGACACAAAGACCTAGCTGGCCTGAAGGGCCCCCAGGGGGCCCCCAAGCAGCCCCTCTCCATTTGGGTCTGGGGGTTTTCTTTGGGCCGGGAACCTGGGAGATTCATGCAAGGTTGCAGTTCGCGGCCCGAGAAGCACTCTCCGGCCAACATGCCCAACTGCAGCAACAGCTCCCAAAGCGAAGGAGCCAGGACCCAAAGACCTAGCTGGCCTGAAGGGCCCCCAGGGGGCCCCCAAGCAGCCCCTCTCAATTTGGGTCTGGGGGCTTTTGTTGGGCCGGGAACCTGGGAGAATCCTGCAAGGTTGCAGTTCGCGGCCCGAGAAGCACTCTCCGGCCAACATGCCCAACTGCAGCAACAGCTCCCAAAGCGAAGGAGCCAGGACCCAAAGACCTAGCTGGCCTGAAGGGCCCCCAGGGGGCCCCCAAGCAGCCCCTCTCCATTTGGGTCTGGGGGCTTTCGTTGGGCCGGGAACCTGGGAGAATCCTGCAAGGTTGCAGTTCGCGGCCCGAGAAGCACTCTCCGGCCAACATGCCCAACTGCAGCAACAGCTCCCAAACCGAAGGAGCCAGGACCCAAAGACCTAGCTGGCCTGAAGGGCCCCCAGGGGGCCACCAAGCAGCCCCTCTCAATTTGGGTCTGGGGGCTTTCGTTGGGCCGGGAACCTGGGAGAATCCTGCAAGGTTGCAGTTCGAGGCCCGAGAAGCACTCTCCGCCCAACATGCCCAACTGCAGCAACAGCTCCCAAAGCGAAGGAGCCAGGACCCAAAGACCTAGCTGGCCTGAAGGGCCCCCAGGGGGGCCCAAAGAAGTCCCTCTCCATTTGGGTCTGGGGGCTTTTTTTGGGCCGGGAACCTGGGAGAATCCTGCAAGGTTGCAGTTCGCGGCCCGAGAAGCACTCTCCGCCCAACATGCCCAACTGCAGCAACAGCTCCCAAAGCGAAGGAGCCAGGACCCAAAGACCTAGCTGGCCTGAAGGGCCCCCAGGGGGCCCCCAAGCAGCCCCTCTCCATTTGGGTCTGGGGGCTTTTGTTGGGCCGGGAACCTGGGAGATTCCTGCAAGGTTGCAGTTCGCGGCCCGAGAAGCACTCTCCGCCCAAAATGCCCAACGTCAACAACAACTCCCAAACCCAAGGAGCCAGGACACAAAGACCTAGCTGGCCTGAAGGGCCCCCAGGGGGCCCCCAAGCAGCCCCTCTCCATTTGGGTCTGGGGGCTTTCTTTAGGCTGAGAACCTGGGAGATACCAGCAAGGTTGCAGTTCGCGGCCCGAGAAGCACTCTCCGGCCAACATGCCCAATATCAAGCAACAGCTCCCAAAGCGAAGGAGCCAGGACACAAAGACCTAGCTGGCCTGAAGGGCCCCCAGGGGGCCACCAAGCAGCCCCTCTCCATTTGGGTCTGGGGGCTTTCGTTGGGCATGTATACCTGAGAGGTACCTGCAAGTTACAGTTCGCGGCCCGAGAAGCACTCTCCGGCCAACATGCCCAACTGCAGCAACAGCTCCCAAAGCGAAGGAGCCAGGACACAAAGACCTAGCTGGCCTGAAGGGCCCCCAGGGGGCCCCCAAGCAGCCCCTCTCCATTTGGGTCTGGGGGTTTTCTTTGGGCCGGGAACCTGGGAGATTCATGCAAGGTTGCAGTTCGCGGCCCGAGAAGCACTCTCCGGCCAACATGCCCAACTGCAGCAACAGCTCCCAAACCGAAGGAGCCAGGACCCAAAGACCTAGCTGGCCTGAAGGGCCCCCAGGGGGCCCCCAAGCAGCCCCTCTCAATTTGGGTCTGGGGGCTTTCGTTGGGCCGGGAACCTGGGAGATTCCTGCAAGGTTGCAGTTCGCGGCCCGAGAAGCACTCTCCGGCCAACATGCCCAACTGCAGCAACAGCTCCCAAAGCGAAGGAGCCAGGACCCAAAGACCTAGCTGGCCTGAAGGGCCCCCAGGGGGCCCCCAAGCAGCCCCTCTCCATTTTGGTCTGGGGGCTTTCGTTGGGCCGGGAACCTGGGAGAATCCTGCAAGGTTGCAGTTCGCGGCCCGAGAAGCACTCTCCGGCCAACATGCCCAACTGCAGCAACAGCTCCCAAACCGAAGGAGCCAGGACACAAAGACCTAGCTGGCCTGAAGGGCCCCCAGGGGGCCCCCAAGCAGCCCCTCTCCATTTGGGTCTGGGGGCTTTCGTTGGGCCGGGAACCTGGGAGAATCCTGCAAGGTTGCAGTTCGCGGCCCGAGAAGCACTCTCCGGCCAACATGCCCAACTGCAGCAACAGCTCCCAAAGCGAAGGAGCCAGGACCCAAAGACCTAGCTGGCCTGAAGGGGCCCCAGGGGGCCCCCAAGCAGCCCCTCTCAATTTGGGTCTGGGGGCTTTCGTTGGGCCGGGAACCTGGGAGATTCATGCAAGGTTGCAGTTCGCGTCCCGAGAAGCACTCTCCGGCCAACATGCCCAAATGCAGCAACAGCTCCCAAACCGAAGGAGCCAGGACCCAAAGACCTAGCTGGCCTGAAGGGCCCCCATGGGGCCCCCAAGGAGCTCCTCTCCATTTGGGTCTGGGGGCTTTATTTGGGCCGGGAACCTGGGAGATTCCTTCAAGGTTGCAGTTCGCGGCCCGAGAAGCACTCTCCGGCCAACATGCCCAACTGCAGCAACAGCTCCCAAAGCGAAGGAGCCAGGACCCAAAGACCTAGCTGGCCTGAAGGGCCCCCGGGGGCCCCCAAGCAGCCCCTCTCCATTTGTGTCTGGGGGCTTTTGTTGGGCCGGGAACCTGAAAGATTCCTGCAAGGTTGCAGTTCGAGGCCCGAGAAGCACTCTCCGGCCAACATGCCCAACTGCAGCAACAGCTCCCAAACCGAAGGAGCCAGGACCCAAAGACCTAGCTGGCCTGAAGGGCCCCCAGAAGGCCACCAAGCAGCCCCTCTCCATTTGGGTCTGGGGGCTTTCGTTGGGCATGGATACCTGAGAGGTACCTGCAAGTTACAGTTCGCGGCCCGAGAAGCACTCTCCGCCCAACATGCCCAACTGCAGCAACAGCTCCCAAAGCGAAGGAGCCAGGACACAAAGACCTAGCTGGCCTGAAGGGCCCCCAGGGGGCCACCAAGCAGCCCCTCTCCATTTGGGTCTGGGGGCTTTCGTTGGGCATGGATACCTGAGAGGTACCTGCAAGGTTGCAGTTCGCGGCCCGAGAAGCACTCTCCGGCCAACATGCTCAACTGCAGCAACAGCTCCCAAACCGAAGGAGCCAGGACCCAAAGACCTAGCTGGCCTGAAGGGCCCCCAGGGGGCCACCAAGGAGCTCCTCTCCATTTGGGTCTGGGGGCTTTCGTTGGGCCGGGAACCTGGGAGGTACCAGCAAGGTTCCAGTTCGCGGCCGGAGAAGCACTCTCCGGCCAACATGCCCAACTGCAGCAACAGCTCCCAAACCGAAGGAGCCAGGACCCAAAGACCTAGCTGGCCTGAAGGGCCCCCAGGGGGCCCCCAAGCAGCCCCTCTCAATTTGGGTCTGGGGGCTTTCGTTGGGCCGGGAACCTGGGAGATTCCTTCAAGGTTGCAGTTCGCGGCCCGAGAAGCACTCTCCGGCCAACATGCCCAACTGCAGCAACAGCTCCCAAAGCGAAGGAGCCAGGACCCAAAGACCTAGCTGGCCTGAAGGGCCCCCAGGGGGCCCCAAGCAGCCCCTCTCCATTTGGGTCTGGGGGCTTTCGTTGGGCCGGGAACCTGGGAGAATCCTGCAAGGTTGCAGTTCGCGGCCCGAGAAGCACTCTCCGGCCAACATGCCCAACTGCAGCAACAGCTCCCAAAGCGAAGGAGCCAGGACACAAAGACCTAGCTGGCCTGAAGGGCCCCCAGGGGGCCCCCAAGCAGCCCCTCTCAATTTGGGTCTGGGGGCTTTCGTTGGGCCGGGAACCTGGGAGATTCCTGCGAGGTTGCAGTTCGCGGCCCGAGAAGCACTCTCCGGCCAACATGCCCAACTGCAGCAACAGCTCCCAAAGCGAAGGAGCCAGGACCCAAAGACCTAGCTGGCCTGAAGGGCCCCCAGGGGGCCCCCAAGGAGCTCCTCTCCATTTGGGTCTGGGGGCTTTATTTGGGCCGGGAACCTGGGAGGTACCTGCAAGGTTGCAGTTCGCGGCCGGAGAAGCACTCTCCGGCCAACATGCCCAACTGCAGCAACAGCTCCCAAACCGAAGGAGCCAGGACCCAAAGACCTAGCTGGCCTGAAGGGCCCCCGGGGGCCCCCAAGCAGCCCCTCTCCATTTGGGTCTGGGGGCTTTTGTTGGGCCGGGAACCTGAAAGATTCCTGCAAGGTTGCAGTTCGAGGCCCGAGAAGCACTCTCCGGCCAACATGCCCAACTGCAGCAACAGCTCCCAAACCGAAGGAGCCAGGACCCAAAGACCTAGCTGGCCTGAAGGGCCCCCAGGGGGCCCCCAAGCAGCCCCTCTCCATTTGGGTCTGGGGGCTTTCGTTGGGCCGGGAACCTGGGAGATTCATGCAAGGTTGCAGTTCGCGGCCCGAGAAGCACTCTCCGGCCAACATGCCCAACTGCAGCAACAGCTCCCAAAGCGAAGGAGCCAGGACCCAAAGACCTAGCTGGCCTGAAGGGCCCCCAGGGGGCCCCCAAGCAGCCCCTCTCCATTTGGGTCTGGGGGCTTTCGTTGGGCCGGGAACCTGGGAGAATCCTGAAAGGTTGCAGTTCGCGGCCCGAGAAGCACTCTCCGGCCAGCATGCCCAACTGCAGCAACAGCTCCCAAAGCGAAGGAGCCAGGACCCAAAGACCTAGCTGGCCTGAAGGGCCCCCAGGGGGCCCCCAAGCAGCCCCTCTCCGTTTGGGTCTGGGGGCTTTTGTTGGGCCGGGAACCTGGGAGATTCCTGCAAGGTTGCAGTTCGCGGCCCGAGAAGCACTCTCCGGCCAACATGCCCAACTGCAGCAACAGCTCCCAAAGCGAAGGAGCCAGGACCCAAAGACCTAGCTGGCCTGAAGGGCCCCCAGGGGGCCCCCAAGCAGCCCCTCTCAATTTGGGTCTGGGGGCTTTCGTTGGGCCGGGAACCTGAGAGATTCATGCAAGGTTGCAGTTCGCGGCCCGAGAAGCACTCTCCGGCCAACATGCCCAACTGCAGCAACAGCTCCCAAACCGAAGGAGCCAGGACCCAAAGACCTAGCTGGCCTGAAGGGCCCCAAGGGGGCCCCCAAGCAGCCCCTCTCAATTTGGGTCTGGGGGCTTTCGTTGGGCCGGGAACCTGGGAGAATCCTGCAAGGTTGCAGTTCGCGTTCCAAGAATCACTCTCCGGCCAGCATGCCCAACTGCAGCAACAGCTCCCAAACCGAAGGAGCCAGGACCCAAAGACCTAGCTGGCCTGAAGGGCCCCCAGAAGGCCACCAAGCAGCCCCTCTCCATTTGGGTCTGGGGGCTTTCGTTGGGCATGTACACCTGAGAGGTACCTGCAAGTTACAGTTCGCGGCCCGAGAAGCACTCTCCGAGCCAACATGCCCAACTGCAGCAACAGCTCCCAAACCGAAGGAGCCAGGACCCAAAGACCTAGCTGGCCTGAAGGGCCCCCAGGGGGGCCCCAAGCAGCCCCTCTCAATTTGGGTCTGGGGGCTTTCGTTGGGCCGGGAACCTGGGAGAATCCTTCAAGGTTGCAGTTCGCGGCCTGAGAAGCACTCTCCGGCCAACATGCCCAACTGCAGCAACAGCTCCCAAACCGAAGGAGCCAGGACCCAAAGACCTAGCTGGCCTGAAGGGCCCCCATGGGGCCCCCAAGGAGCTCCTCTCCATTTGGGTCTGGGGGCTTTTGTTGGGCCGGGAACCTGGGAGGTACCTGCAAGGTTGAAGTTCGCGGCCGGAGAAGCACTCTCCGGCCAACATGCCCAACTGCAGCAACAGCTCCCAAACCGAAGGAGCCAGGACCCAAAGACCTAGCTGGCCTGAAGGGCCCCCAGGGGGCCCCCAAGTAGCCCCTCTCCATTTGGGTCTGGGGGCTTTCGTTGGGCACGTATACCTGAGAGGTACCTGCAAGGTTAGACTTCGCGGCCCGAGAAGCACTCTCCGGCCAACATGCCCAACTGCAGCACAGCTCCCAAAGCGAAGGAGCCAGGACCCAAAGACCTAGCTGGCCTGAAGGGCCCCCAGGGGGCCCCCAAGCAGCCCCTCTCCATTTGGGTCTGGGGGCTTTTGTTGGGCCGCGAACCTGGGAGCTTCCTGCAAGGTTGCAGTTCGAGGCCCGAGAAGCACTCTCCGGCCAACATGCACAACTGCAGCAACAGCTCCCAAAGCGAAGGAGCCAGGACCCAAAGACCTAGCTGGCCTGAAGGGCCCCCAGGGGGGCCCAAAGAAGTCCCTCTCAATTTGGGTCTGGGGGCTTTTTTTGGGCCGGGAACCTGGGAGAATCCTGCAAGGTTGCAGTTCGCGGCCGGAGAAGCACTCTCCGGCCAACATGCCCAACTGCAGCAACAGCTCCCAAAGCGAAGGAGCCAGGACCCAAAGACCTAGCTGGCCTGAAGGGCCCCCAGGGGGCCCCCAAGCAGCCCCTCTCCATTTGGGTCTGGGGGCTTTCGTTGGGCATGGAACCTGGGAGATTCCTGCAAGGTTGCAGTTCGAGGCCCGAGAAGCACTCTCCGGCCAACATGCCCAACTGCAGCAACAGCTCCCAAACCGAAGGAGCCAGGACACAAAGACCTAGCTGGCATGAAGGGCCCCAGGGGGCCCCCAAGCAGCCCCTCTCAATTTGGGTCTGGGGGCTTTCGTTGGGCATGGATACCGGAGAGGTACCTGCAAGGTTACAGTTCGCGGCCCGAGAAGCACTCTCCGGCCAACATGCCCAACTGCAGCAACAGCTCCCAAAGCGAAGGAGCCAGGACCCAAAGACCTAGCTGGCCTGAAGGGCCCCCATGGGGCCCCCAAGCAGCCCCTCTCCATTTGGGTCTGGGGGCTTTCGTTGGGCCGGGAACCTGGGAGATTCATGCAAGGTTGCAGTTCGCGACCCGAGAAGCACTCTCCGGCCAACATGCCCAACTGCAGCAACAGCTCCCAAAGCGAAGGAGCCAGGACCCAAAGACCTAGCTGGCCTGAAGGGCCCCCAGGGGGCCCCCAAGCAGCCCCTCTCCATTTGGGTCTGGGGGCTTTCGTTGGGCATGGAACCTGGGAGATTCCTGCAAGGTTGCAGTTCGCGGCCCGAGAAGCACTCTCCGGCCAACATGCCCAACTGCAGCAACAGCTCCCAAACCGAAGGAGCCAGGACCCAAAGACCTAGCTGGCCTGAAGGGCCCCCAGGGGGCCCCCAAGCAGCCCCTCTCCATTTGGGTCTGGGGGCTTTCGTTGGGCCGGGAACCTGGGAGATTCCTGCAAGGTTGCAGTTCGCGGCCCGAGAAGCACTCTCCGGCCAACATGCCCAACTGCAGCAACAGCTCCCAAACCGAAGGAGCCAGGACCCAAAGACCTAGCTGGCCTGAAGGGCCCCCAGGGGGCCACCAAGCAGCCCCTCTCAATTTGGGTCTGGGGGCTTTCGTTGGGCATGGATACCTGAGAGGTACCTGCAAGGTTACAGTTCGCGGCCCGAGAAGCACTCTCCGGCCAACATGCCCAACTGCAGCAACAGCTCCCAAACCGAAGGAGCCAGGACCCAAAGACCTAGCTGGCCTGAAGGGCCCCCAGGGGGCCCCCAAGCAGCCCCTCTCAATTTGGGTCTGGGGGCTTTCGTTGGGCCGGGAACCTGGGAGATTCATGCAAGGTTGCAGTTCGTGGCCCGAGAAGCACTCTCCGGCCAACATGCCCAACTGCAGCAACAGCTCCCAAAGCGAAGGAGCCAGGACCCAAAGACCTAGCTGGCCTGAAGGGCCCCCAGGGGGCCCCCAAGCAGCCCCTCTCCATTTGGGTCTGGGGGCTTTCGTTGGGCATGGAACCTTGGAGATTCGTGCAAGGTTGCAGTTCGCGGCCCGAGAAGCACTCTCCGGCCAACATGCCCAACTGCAGCAACAGCTCCCAAACCGAAGGAGCCAGGACCCAAAGACCTAGCTGGCCTGAAGGGCCCCCAGGGGGCCCCCAAGCAGCCCCTCTCCATTTGGGTCTGGGGGCTTTCGTTGGGCCGGGAACCTGGGAGATTCCTGCAAGGTTGCAGTTCGCGGCCCGAGAAGCACTCTCCGGCCAACATGCCCAACTGCAGCAACAGCTCCCAAAGCGAAGGAGCCAGGACCCAAAGACCTAGCTGGCCTGAAGGGCCCCCAGGGGGCCCCCAAGGAGCTCCTCTCCATTTGGGTCTGGGGGCTTTATTTGGGCCGGGAACCTGGGAGGTACCTGCAAGGTTGCAGTTCGCGGCCGGAGAAGCACTCTCCGGCCAACATGCCCAACTGCAGCAACAGCTCCCAAACCGAAGGAGCCAGGACCCAAAGACCTAGCTGGCCTGAAGGGCCCCCGGGGGCCCCCAAGCAGCCCCTCTCCATTTGGGTCTGGGGGCTTTTGTTGGGCCGGGAACCTGAAAGATTCCTGCAAGGTTGCAGTTCGAGGCCCGAGAAGCACTCTCCGGCCAACATGCCCAACTGCAGCAACAGCTCCCAAACCGAAGGAGCCAGGACCCAAAGACCTAGCTGGCCTGAAGGGCCCCCAGGGGGGCCCCCAAGCAGCCCCTCTCCATTTGGGTCTGGGGGCTTTCGTTGGGCCGGGAACCTGGGAGATTCCTTCAAGGTTGCAGTTCGCGGCCCGAGAAGCACTCTCCGGCCAACATGCCCAACTGCAGCAACAGCTCCCAAAGCGAAGGAGCCAGGACCCAAAGACCTAGCTGGCCTGAAGGGCCCCCAGGGGGCCCCCAAGCAGCCCCTCTCCATTTGGGTCTGGGGGCTTTCGTTGGGCCGGGAACCTGGGAGAATCCTGAAAGGTTGCAGTTCGCGGCCCGAGAAGCACTCTCCGGCCAGCATGCCCAACTGCAGCAACAGCTCCCAAACCGAAGGAGCCAGGACCCAAAGACCTAGCTGGCCTGAAGGGCCCCCAGGGGGCCCCCAAGCAGCCCCTCTCCGTTTGGGTCTGGGGGCTTTTGTTGGGCCGGGAACCTGGGAGATTCCTGCAAGGTTGCAGTTCGCGGCCCGAGAAGCACTCTCCGGCCAACATGCCCAACTGCAGCAACAGCTCCCAAACCGAAGGAGCCAGGACCCAAAGACCTAGCTGGCCTGAAGGGCCCCCAGGGGGCCCCCAAGCAGCCCCTCTCAATTTGGGTCTGGGGGCATTCGTTGGGCCGGGAACCTGAGAGATTCATGCAAGGTTGCAGTTCGCGGCCCGAGAAGCACTCTCCGGCCAACATGCCCAACTGCAGCAACAGCTCCCAAACCGAAGGAGCCAGGACCCAAAGACCTAGCTGGCCTGAAGGGCCCCCAGGGGGCCCCCAAGCAGCCCCTCTCAATTTGGGTCTGGGGGCTTTCGTTGGGCCGGGAACCTGGGAGAATCCTGCAAGGTTGCAGTTCGCGGCCCGAGAAGCACTCTCCGGCCAGCATGCCCAACTGCAGCAACAGCTCCCAAACCGAAGGAGCCAGGACCCAAAGACCTAGCTGGCCTGAAGGGCCCCCAGGGGGCCACCAAGCAGCCCCTCTCCGTTTGGGTCTGGGGGCTTTTGTTGGGCCGGGAACCTGGGAGATTCCTGCAAGGTTGCAGTTCGCGGCCCGAGAAGCACTCTCCGGCCAACATGCCCAATATCCAGCAACAGCTCCCAAAGCGAAGGAGCCAGGACACAAAGACCTAGCTGGCCTGAAGGGCCCCCAGAAGGCCACCAAGCAGCCCCTCTCCATTTGGGTCTGGGGGCTTTCGTTGGGCATGTATACCTGAGAGGTACCTGCAAGTTACAGTTCGCGGCCCGAGAAGCACTCTCCGAGCCAACATGCCCAACTGCAGCAACAGCTCCCAAAGCGAAGGAGCCAGGACCCAAAGACCTAGCTGGCCTGAAGGGCCCCCAGGGGGGCCCCAAGCAGCCCCTCTCAATTTGGGTCTGGGGGCTTTCGTTGGGCCGGGAACCTGGGAGAATCCTTCAAGGTTGCAGTTCGCGGCCTGAGAAGCACTCTCCGGCCAACATGCCCAACTGCAGCAACAGCTCCCAAACCGAAGGAGCCAGGACCCAAAGACCTAGCTGGCCTGAAGGGCCCCCAGGGGGCCCCCAAGCAGCTCCTCTCCATTTGGGTCTGGGGGCTTTTGTTGGGCCGGGAACCTGGGAGGTACCTGCAAGGTTGAAGTTCGCGGCCGGAGAAGCACTATCCGGCCAACATGCCCAACTGCAGCAACAGCTCCCAAACCGAATGAGCCAGGACCCAAAGACCTAGCTGGCCTGAAGGGCCCCCAGGGGGCCCCCAAGTAGCCCCTCTCCATTTGGGTCTGGGGGCTTTCGTTGGGCACGTATACCTGAGAGGTACCTGCAAGGTTAGACTTCGCGGCCCGAGAAGCACTCTCCGGCCAACATGCCCAACTGCAGCACAGCTCCCAAAGCGAAGGAGCCAGGACCCAAAGACCTAGCTGGCCTGAAGGGCCCCCAGGGGGCCCCCAAGCAGCCCCTCTCCATTTGGGTCTGGGGGCTTTTGTTGGGCCGCGAACCTGGGAGATTCCTGCAAGGTTGCAGTTCGAGGCCCGAGAAGCACTCTCCGCCCAACATGCCCAACGTCAACAACAGCTCCCAAAGCGAAGGAGCCAGGACCCAAAGACCTAGCTGGCCTGAAGGGCCCCCAGGGGGCCCCCAAGCAGCCCCTCTCAATTTGGGTCTGGGGGCTTTCGTTGGGCATGGAACCTGGGAGATTCCTGCAAGGTTGCAGTTCGCGGCCCGAGAAGCACTCTCCGGCCAACATGCCCAACTGCAGCAACAGCTCCCAAAGCGAAGGAGCCAGGACCCAAAGACCTAGCTGGCCTGAAGGGCCCCCAGGGGGGCCCAAAGAAGTCCCTCTCAATTTGGGTCTGGGGGCTTTTTTTGGGCCGGGAACCTGGGAGAATCCTGCAAGGTTGCAGTTCGCGGCCGGAGAAGCACTCTCCGGCCAACATGCCCAACTGCAGCAACAGCTCCCAAAGCGAAGGAGCCAGGACCCAAAGACCTAGCTGGCCTGAAGGGCCCCCAGGGGGCCCCCAAGCAGCCCCTCTCCATTTGGGTCTGGGGGCTTTCGTTGGGCATGGAACCTGGGAGATTCCTGCAAGGTTGCAGTTCGAGGCCCGAGAAGCACTCTCCGGCCAACATGCCCAACTGCAGCAACAGCTCCCAAACCGAAGGAGCCAGGACACAAAGACCTAGCTGGCCTGAAGGGCCCCAGGGGGCCCCCAAGCAGCCCCTCTCAATTTGGGTCTGGGGGCTTTCGTTGGGCATGGAACCTGGGAGATTCCTGCAAGGTTGCAGTTCGCGGCCCGAGAAGCACTCTCCGGCCAACATGCCCAACTGCAGCAACAGCTCCCAAACCGAAGGAGCCAGGACCCAAAGACCTAGCTGGCCTGAAGGGCCCCCAGGGGGCCCCCAAGCAGCCCCTCTCCATTTGGGTCTGGGGGCTTTCGTTGGGCCGGGAACCTGGGAGATTCCTGCAAGGTTGCAGTTCGCGGCCCGAGAAGCACTCTCCGGCCAACATGCCCAACTGCAGCAACAGCTCCCAAACCGAAGGAGCCAGGACCCAAAGACCTAGCTGGCCTGAAGGGCCCCCAGGGGGCCACCAAGCAGCCCCTCTCAATTTGGGTCTGGGGGCTTTCGTTGGGCATGGATACCTGAGAGGTACCTGCAAGGTTACAGTTCGCGGCCCGAGAAGCACTCTCCGGCCAACATGCCCAACTGCAGCAACAGCTCCCAAACCGAAGGAGCCAGGACCCAAAGACCTAGCTGGCCTGAAGGGCCCCCAGGGGGCCCCCAAGCAGCCCCTCTCAATTTGGGTCTGGGGGCTTTCGTTGGGCCGGGAACCTGGGAGATTCATGCAAGGTTGCAGTTCGTGGCCCGAGAAGCACTCTCCGGCCAACATGCCCAACTGCAGCAACAGCTCCCAAAGCGAAGGAGCCAGGACCCAAAGACCTAGCTGGCCTGAAGGGCCCCCAGGGGGCCCCCAAGCAGCCCCTCTCCATTTGGGTCTGGGGGCTTTCGTTGGGCATGGAACCTTGGAGATTCCTGCAAGGTTGCAGTTCGCGGCCCGAGAAGCACTCTCCGGCCAACATGCCCAACTGCAGCAACAGCTCCCAAACCGAAGGAGCCAGGACCCAAAGACCTAGCTGGCCTGAAGGGCCCCCAGGGGGCCCCCAAGCAGCCCCTCTCCATTTGGGTCTGGGGGCTTTCGTTGGGCCGGGAACCTGGGAGAATCCTGCAAGGTTGCAGTTCGCGGCCCGAGAAGCACTCTCCGGCCAACATGCCCAACTGCAGCAACAGCTCCCAAAGCGAAGGAGCCAGGACCCAAAGACCTAGCTGGCCTGAAGGGCCCCCAGGGGGCCCCCAAGCAGCCCCTCTCCATTTGGGTCTGGGGGCTTTCGTTGGGCCGGGAACCTGGGAGAATCCTGCAAGGTTGCAGTTCGCGGCCCGAGAAGCACTCTCCGGCCAACATGCCCAACTGCAGCAACAGCTCCCAAACCGAAGGAGCCAGGACCCAAAGACCTAGCTGGCCTGAAGGGCCCCCAGGGGGCCCCCAAGCAGCCCCTCTCAATTTGGGTCTGGGGGCTTTCGTTGGGCATGGATACCTGAGAGGTACCTGCAAGGTTACAGTTCGCGGCCCGAGAAGCACTCTCCGGCCAACATGCTCAACTGCAGCAACAGCTCCCAAACCGAAGGAGCCAGGACCCAAAGACCTAGCTGGCCTGAAGGGCCCCCAGGGGGCCCCCAAGGAGCCCCTCTCCATTTGGGTCTGGGGGCTTTATTTGGGCCGGGAACCTGGGAGGTACCTGCAAGGTTGCAGTTCGCGGCCGGAGAAGCACTCTCCGGCCAACATGCCCAACTGCAGCAACAGCTCCCAAACCGAAGGAGCCAGGACCCAAAGACCTAGCTGGCCTGAAGGGCCCCCGGGGGCCCCCAAGCAGCCCCTCTCCATTTGGGTCTGGGGGCTTTTGTTGGGCCGGGAACCTGAAAGATTCCTGCAAGGTTGCAGTTTGAGGCCCGAGAAGCACTCTCCGGACAACATGCCCAACTGCAGCAACAGCTCCCAAACCGAAGGAGCCAGGACCCAAAGACCTAGCTGGCCTGAAGGGCCCCCAGGGGGGCCCCCAAGCAGCCCCTCTCCATTTGGGTCTGGGGGCTTTCGTTGGGCCGGGAACCTGGGAGATTCCTTCAAGGTTGCAGTTCGCGGCCCGAGAAGCACTCTCCGGCGAACATGCCCAACTGCAGCAACAGCTCCCAAAGCGAAGGAGCCAGGACCCAAAGACCTAGCTGGCCAGAAGGGCCCCCAGGGGGCCCCCAAGCAGCCCCTCTCCATTTGGGTCTGGGGGCTTTCGTTGGGCCGGGAACCTGGGAGAATCCTGAAAGGTTGCAGTTCGCGGCCCGAGAAGCACTCTCCGGCCAGCATGCCCAACTGCAGCAACAGCTCCCAAACCGAAGGAGCCAGGACCCAAAGACCTAGCTGGCCTGAAGGGCCCCCAGGGGGCCCCCAAGCAGCCCCTCTCCGTTTGGGTCTGGGGGCTTTTGTTGGGCCGGGAACCTGGGAGATTCCTGCAAGGTTGCAGTTCGCGGCCCGAGAAGCACTCTCCGGCCAACATGCCCAACTGCAGCAACAGCTCCCAAACCGAAGGAGCCAGGACCCAAAGACCTAGCTGGCCTGAAGGGCCCCCAGGGGGCCCCCAAGCAGCCCCTCTCAATTTGGGTCTGGGGGCTTTCGTTGGGCCGGGAACCTGAGAGATTCATGCAAGGTTGCAGTTCGCGGCCCGAGAAGCACTCTCCGGCCAACATGCCCAACTGCAGCAACAGCTCCCAAAGCGAAGGAGCCAGGACACAAAGACCTAGCTGGCCTGAAGGGCCCCCAGAAGGCCACCAAGCAGCCCCTCTCCATTTGGGTCTGGGGGCTTTCGTTGGGCATGTATACCTGAGAGGTACCTGCAAGTTACAGTTCGCGGCCCGAGAAGCACTCTCCGAGCCAACATGCCCAACTGCAGCAACAGCTCCCAAAGCGAAGGAGCCAGGACCCAAAGACCTAGCTGGCCTGAAGGGCCCCCAGGGGGGCCCCAAGCAGCCCCTCTCAATTTGGGTCTGGGGGCTTTCGTTGGGCCGGGAACCTGGGAGAATCCTTCAAGGTTGCAGTTCGCGGCCTGAGAAGCACTCTCCGGCCAACATGCCCAACTGCAGCAACAGCTCCCAAACCGAAGGAGCCAGGACCCAAAGACCTAGCTGGCCTGAAGGGCCCCCAGGGGGCCCCCAAGCAGCTCCTCTCCATTTGGGTCTGGGGGCTTTTGTTGGGCCGGGAACCTGGGAGGTACCTGCAAGGTTGAAGTTCGCGGCCGGAGAAGCACTATCCAGCCAACATGCCCAACTGCAGCAACAGCTCCCAAACCGAATGAGCCAGGACCCAAAGACCTAGCTGGCCTGAAGGGCCCCCAGGGGGCCCCCAAGTAGCCCCTCTCCATTTGGGTCTGGGGGCTTTCGTTGGGCACGTATACCTGAGAGGTACCTGCAAGGTTAGACTTCGCGGCCCGAGAAGCACTCTCCGGCCAACATGCCCAACTGCAGCACAGCTCCCAAAGCGAAGGAGCCAGGACCCAAAGACCTAGCTGGCCTGAAGGGCCCCCAGGGGGCCCCCAAGCAGCCCCTCTCCATTTGGGTCTGGGGGCTTTTGTTGGGCCGCGAACCTGGGAGATTCCTGCAAGGTTGCAGTTCGAGGCCCGAGAAGCACTCTCCGCCCAACATGCCCAACGTCAACAACAGCTCCCAAAGCGAAGGAGCCAGGACCCAAAGACCTAGCTGGCCTGAAGGGCCCCCAGGGGGCCCCCAAGCAGCCCCTCTCAATTTGGGTCTGGGGGCTTTCGTTGGGCATGGAACCTGGGAGATTCCTGCAAGGTTGCAGTTCGCGGCCCGAGAAGCACTCTCCGGCCAACATGCCCAACTGCAGCAACAGCTCCCAAAGCGAAGGAGCCAGGACCCAAAGACCTAGCTGGCCTGAAGGGCCCCCAGGGGGCCCCCAAGCAGCCCCTCTCCATTTGGGTCTGGGGGCTTTCGTTGGGCATGGAACCTGGGAGATTCCTGCAAGGTTGCAGTTCACGGCCCGAGAAGCACTCTCCGGCCAACATGCCCAACTGCAGCAACAGCTCCCAAACCGAAGGAGCCAGGACCCAAAGACCTAGCTGGCCTGAAGGGCCCCCAGGGGGCCCCCAAGCAGCCCCTCTCCATTTGGGTCTGGGGGCTTTCGTTGGGCCGGGAACCTGGGAGATTCCTGCAAGGTTGCAGTTCGCGGCCCGAGAAGCACTCTCCGGCCAACATGCCCAACTGCAGCAACAGCTCCCAAAGCGAAGGAGCCAGGACCCAAAGACCTAGCTGGCCTGAAGGGCCCCCAGGGGGCCACCAAGCAGCCCCTCTCAATTTGGGTCTGGGGGCTTTCGTTGGGCATGGATACCTGAGAGGTACCTGCAAGGTTACAGTTCGCGGCCCGAGAAGCACTCTCCGGCCAACATGCCCAACTGCAGCAACAGCTCCCAAAGCGAAGGAGCCAGGACCCAAAGACCTAGCTGGCCTGAAGGGCCCCCAGGGGGCCCCCAAGCAGCCCCTCTCAATTTGGGTCTGGGGGCTTTCGTTGGGCCGGGAACCTGGGAGATTCCTGCGAGGTTGCAGTTCGTGGCCCGAGAAGCACTCTCCGGCCAACATGCCCAACTGCAGCAACAGCTCCCAAAGCGAAGGAGCCAGGACCCAAAGACCTAGCTGGCCTGAAGGGCCCCCAGGGGGCCCCCAAGCAGCCCCTCTCCATTTGGGTCTGGGGGCTTTCGTTGGGCATGGAACCTTGGAGATTCCTGCAAGGTTGCAGTTCGCGGCCCGAGAAGCACTCTCCGGCCAACATGCCCAACTGCAGCAACAGCTCCCAAACCGAAGGAGCCAGGACCCAAAGACCTAGCTGGCCTGAAGGGCCCCCAGGGGGCCCCCAAGCAGCCCCTCTCCATTTGGGTCTGGGGGCTTTCGTTGGGCCGGGAACCTGGGAGAATCCTGCAAGGATGCAGTTCGCGGCCGGAGAAGCACTCTCCGGCCAACATGCCCAACTGCAGCAACAGCTCCCAAAGCGAAGGAGCCAGGACCCAAAGACCTAGCTGGTCTGAAGGGCCCCCAGGGGGCCCCCAAGCAGCCCCTCTCCATTTGGGTCTGGGGGCTTTCGTTGGGCCGGGAACCTGGGAGAATCCTGCAAGGTTGCAGTTCGCGGCCCGAGAAGCACTCTCCGGCTAACATGCCCAACTGCAGCAACAGCTCCCAAACCGAAGGAGCCAGGACCCAAAGACCTAGCTGGCCTGAAGGGCCCCCAGGGGGCCACCAAGCAGCCCCTCTCAATTTGGGTCTGGGGGCTTTCGTTGGGCATGGATACCTGAGAGGTACCTGCAAGGTTACAGTTCGTGGCCCGAGAAGCACTCTCCGGCCAACATGCCCAACTGCAGCAACAGCTCCCAAAGCGAAGGAGCCAGGACCCAAAGACCTAGCTGGCCTGAAGGGCCCCCAGGGGGCCCCCAAGCAGCCCCTCTCAATTTGGGTCTGGGGGCTTTCGTTGGGCCGGGAACCTGGGAGAATCCTGCAAGGTTGCAGTTCGCGGCCGGAGAAGCACTCTCCGGCCAACATGCCCAACTGCAGCAACAGCTCCCAAAGCGAAGGAGCCAGGACCCAAAGACCTAGCTGGCCTGAAGGGCCCCCAGGGGGCCCCCAAGCAGCCCCTCTCCATTTGGGTCTGGGGCCTTTCGTTGGGCCGGGAACCTGGGAGATTCCTGCAAGGTTGTAGTTCGCGGCCCGAGAAGCACTCTCCGGCCAACATGCCCAACTGCAGCAACAGCTCCCAAAGCGAAGGAGCCAGGACCCAAAGACCTAGCTGGCCTGAAGGGCCCCCATGGGGCCCCCAAGGAGCTCCTCTCCATTTGGGTCTGGGGGCTTTTGTTGGGCCGGGAACCTGAAAGATTCATGCAAGGTTGAAGTTCGAGGCCCGAGAAGCACTCTCCGGCCAACATGCCCAACTGCAGCAACAGCTCCCAAACCGAAGGAGCCAGGACCCAAAGACCTAGCTGGCCTGAAGGGCCCCCAGGGGGCCCCCAAGCAGCCCCTCTCAATTTGGGTCTGGGGGCTTTCGTTGGGCATGGATACCTGAGAGGTACCTGCAAGTTACAGTTCGCGGCCCGAGAAGCACTCTCCGGCCAACATGCCCAACTGCAGCAACAGCTCCCAAACCGAAGGAGCCAGGACCCAAAGACCTAGGTGGCCTGAAGGGCCCCCAGGGGGCCCCCAAGCAGCCCCTCTCAATTTGGGTCTGGGGGCTTTCGTTGGGGCGGGAACCTGGGAGATTCATGCAAAGTTGCAGTTCGCGGCCCGAGAAGCACTCTCCGGCCAACATGCCCAAGTGCAGCAACAGCTCCCAAAGCGAAGGAGCCAGGACCCAAAGACCTAGCTGGCCTGAAGGGCCCCCAGGGGGCCACCAAGCAGCCCCTCTCCATTTGGGTCTGGGGGCTTTTGTTGGGCCGGGAACCTGGGAGAATCCTGCAAGGTTGCAGTTCGCGGCCCGAGAAGCACTCTCCGGCCAACATGCCCAACTGCAGCAACAGCTCCCAAAGCGAAGGAGCCAGGACCCAAAGACCTAGCTGGCCTGAAGGGCCCCCAGGGGGCCACCAAGCAGCCCCTCTCCATTTGGGTCTGGGGGCTTTCGTTGGGCATGGATACCTGAGAGGTACCTGCAAGGTGACAGTTCGCGGCCCGAGAAGCACTCTCCGGCCAACATGCTCAACTGCAGCAACAGCTCCCAAACCGAAGGAGCCAGGACCCAAAGACCTAGCTGGCCTGAAGGGCCCCCAGGGGGCCCCCAAGGAGCTCCTCTCCATTTGGGTCTGGGGGCTTTAGTTGGGCCGGGAACCTGGGAGAATCCTGCAAGGTTGCAGTTCGCGGCCGGAGAAGCACTCTCCGGCCAACATGCCCAACTGCAGCAACAGCTCCCAAAGCGAAGGAGCCAGGACCCAAAGACCTAGCTGGCCTGAAGGGCCCCCAGGGGGCCCCCAAGCAGCCCCTCTCACTTTGGGTCTGGGGGCTTTTGTTGGGCATGGAACCTGGGAGATTCCTGCAAGGTTGCAGTTCGAGGCCCGAGAAGCACTCTCCGGCCAACATGCCCAACTGCAGCAACAGCTCCCAAACCGAAGGAGCCAGGACCCAAAGACCTAGCTGGCCTGAAGGGCCCCCAGGGGGCCCCCAAGCAGCCCCTCTCAATTTGGGTCTGGGGGCTTTCGTTGGGCATGGATACCTGAGAGGTACCTGCAAGGTTGCAGTTCGCGGCCCGAGAAGCACTCTCCGGCCAACATGCCCAACTGCAGCAACAGCTCCCAAACCGAAGGAGCCAGGACCCAAAGACCTAGCTGGCCTGAAGGGCCCCCAGGGGGCCCCCAAGCAGCCCCTCTCCATTTGGGTCTGGGGGCTTTCGTTGGGCATGGAACCTGGGAGAATCCTGCAAGGTTGCAGTTCGCGGCCCGAGAAGCACTCTCCGGCCAACATGCCCAACTGCAGCAACAGCTCCCAAACCGAAGGAGCCAGGACCCAAAGACCTAGCTGGCCTGAAGGGCCCCCAGGGGGGCCCCAAGCAGCCCCTCTCAATTTGGGTCTGGGGGCTTTCGTTGGGCCGGGAACCTGGGAGAATCCTGCAAGGTTGCAGTTCGCGGCCCGAGAAGCACTCTCCGGCCAACATGCCCAACTGCAGCAACAGCTCCCAAAGCGAAGGAGCCAGGACCCAAAGACCTAGCTGGCCTGAAGGGCCCCCAGGGGGCCCCCAAGCAGCCCCTCTCATTTTGGGTCTGGGGGCTTTCGTTGGGCATGGAACCTGGGAGAATCCTGCAAGGTTGCAGTTCGCGGCCCGAGAAGCACTCTCCGGCCAACATGCCCAACTGCAGCAACAGCTCCCAAAGCGAAGGAGCCAGGACCCAAAGACCTAGCTGGCCTGAAGGGCCCCCAGGGGGCCCCCAAGCAGCCCCTCTCATTTTGGGTCTGGGGGCTTTCGTTGGGCCGGGAACCTGGGAGATTCCTGCGAGGTTGCAGTTCGCGGCCCGAGAAGCACTCTCCGGCCAACATGCCCAACTGCAGCAACAGCTCCCAAAGCGAAGGAGCCAGGACCCAAAGACCTAGCTGGCCTGAAGGGCCCCCAGGGGGCCCCCAAGGAGCTCCTCTCCATTTGGGTCTGGGGGCTTTATTTGGGCCGGGAACCTGGGAGGTACCTGCAAGGTTGCAGTTCGCGGCCGGAGAAGCACTCTCCGGCCAACATGCCCAACTGCAGCAACAGCTCCCAAACCGAAGGAGCCAGGACCCAAAGACCTAGCTGGCCTGAAGGGCCCCCGGGGGCCCCCAAGCAGCCCCTCTCCATTTGGGTCTGGGGGCTTTTGTTGGGCCGGGAACCTGAAAGATTCCTGCAAGGTTGCAGTTCAAGGCCCGAGAAGCACTCTCCGGCCAACATGCCCAACTGCAGCAACAGCTCCCAAACCGAATGAGCCAGGACCCAAAGACCTAGCTGGCCTGAAGGGCCCCCAGGGGGCCCCCAAGCAGCCCCTCTCCATTTGGGTCTGGGGGCTTTCGTTGGGCCGGGAACCTGGGAGATTCCTTCAAGGTTGCAGTTCGCGGCCCGAGAAGCACTCTCCGGCCAACATGCCCAACTGCAGCAACAGCTCCCAAAGCGAAGGAGCCAGGACCCAAAGACCTAGCTGGCCTGAAGGGCCCCCAGGGGGCCCCCAAGCAGCCCCTCTCCATTTGGGTCTGGGGGCTTTCGTTGGGTCGGGAACCTGGGAGAATCCTGCAAGGTTGCAGTTCGCGGCCCGAGAAGCACTCTCCGGCCAACATGCTCAACTGCAGCAACAGCTCCCAAAGCGAAGGAGCCAGGACCCAAAGACCTAGCTGGCCTGAAGGGCCCCCAGGGGGCCACCAAGCAGCCCCTCTCAATTTGGGTCTGGGGGCTTTCGTTGGGCATGGATACCTGAGAGGTACCTGCAAGGTTGCAGTTCGCGGCCCGAGAAGCACTCTCCGGCCAACATGCCCAACTGCAGCAACAGCTCCCAAAGCGAAGGAGCCAGGACCCAAAGACCTAGCTGGCCTGAAGGGCCCCCAGGGGGCCCCCAAGCAGCCCCTCTCAATTTGGGTCTGGGGGCTTTCGTTGGGCCGGGAACCTGGGAGATTCATGCAAGGTTGCAGTTCGCGGCCCGAGAAGCACTCTCCGGCCAACATGCCCAACTGCAGCAACAGCTCCCAAACCGAAGGAGCCAGGACCCAAAGACCTAGCTGGCCTGAAGGGCCCCCAGGGGGCCCCCAAGCAGCCCCTCTCAATTTGGGTCTGGGGGCTTTCGTTGGGCATGGAACCTGGGAGATTCCTGCAAGGTTGCAGTTCGCGGCCCGAGAAGCACTCTCCGGCCAACATGCCCAACTGCAGCAACAGCTCCCAAACCGAAGGAGCCAGGACCCAAAGACCTAGCTGGCCTGAAGGGCCCCCGGGGGCCCCCAAGCAGCCCCTCTCCATTTGGGTCTGGGGGCTTTTGTTGGGCCGGGAACCTGAAAGATTCCTGCAAGGTTGCAGTTCGCGGCCCGAGAAGCACTCTCCGGCCAACATGCCCAACTGCAGCAACAGCTCCCAAACCGAAGGAGCCAGGACCCAAAGACCTAGCTGGCCTGAAGGGCCCCCAGGGGGCCCCCAAGCAGCCCCTCTCAATTTGGGTCTGGGGGCTTTCGTTGGGCCGGGAACCTGGGAGATTCATGCAAGGTTGCAGTTCGCGGCCCGAGAAGCACTCTCCGGCCAACATGCCCAACTGCAGCAACAGCTCCCAAACCGAAGGAGCCAGGACCCAAAGACCTAGCTGGCCTGAAGGGCCCCCAGGGGGCCCCCAAGCAGCCCCTCTCAATTTGGGTCTGGGGGCTTTCGTTGGGCATGGAACCTGGGAGATTCCTGCAAGGTTGCAGTTCGCGGCCCGAGAAGCACTCTCCGGCCAACATGCCCAACTGCAGCAACAGCTCCCAAACCGAAGGAGCCAGGACCCAAAGACCTAGCTGGCCTGAAGGGCCCCCAGGGGGCCCCCAAGCAGCCCCTCTCCATTTGGGTCTGGGGGCTTTCGTTGGGCCGGGAACCTGGGAGATTCCTGCAAGGTTGCAGTTCGCGGCCCGAGAAGCACTCTCCGGCCAACATGCCCAACTGCAGCAACAGCTCCCAAACCGAAGGAGCCAGGACCCAAAGACCTAGCTGGCCTGAAGGGCCCCCAGGGGGCCACCAAGCAGCCCCTCTCAATTTGGGTCTGGGGGCTTTCGTTGGGCATGGATACCTGAGAGGTACCTGCAAGGTTACAGTTCGCGGCCCGAGAAGCACTCTCCGGCCAACATGCCCAACTGCAGCAACAGCTCCCAAACCGAAGGAGCCAGGACCCAAAGACCTAGCTGGCCTGAAGGGCCCCCAGGGGGCCCCCAAGCAGCCCCTCTCAATTTGGGTCTGGGGGCTTTCGTTGGGCCGGGAACCTGGGAGATTCATGCAAGGTTGCAGTTCGTGGCCCGAGAAGCACTCTCCGGCCAACATGCCCAACTGCAGCAACAGCTCCCAAAGCGAAGGAGCCAGGACCCAAAGACCTAGCTGGCCTGAAGGGCCCCCAGGGGGCCCCCAAGCAGCCCCTCTCCATTTGGGTCTGGGGGCTTTCGTTGGGCATGGAACCTTGGAGATTCCTGCAAGGTTGCAGTTCGCGGCCCGAGAAGCACTCTCCGGCCAACATGCCCAACTGCAGCAACAGCTCCCAAACCGAAGGAGCCAGGACCCAAAGACCTAGCTGGCCTGAAGGGCCCCCAGGGGGCCCCCAAGCAGCCCCTCTCCATTTGGGTCTGGGGGCTTTCGTTGGGCCGGGAACCTGGGAGAATCCTGCAAGGTTGCAGTTCGCGGCCCGAGAAGCACTCTCCGGCCAACATGCCCAACTGCAGCAACAGCTCCCAAAGCGAAGGAGCCAGGACCCAAAGACCTAGCTGGCCTGAAGGGCCCCCAGGGGGCCCCCAAGCAGCCCCTCTCCATTTGGGTCTGGGGGCTTTCGTTGGGCCGGGAACCTGGGAGAATCCTGCAAGGTTGCAGTTCGCGGCCCGAGAAGCACTCTCCGGCCAACATGCCCAACTGCAGCAACAGCTCCCAAAGCGAAGGAGCCAGGACCCAAAGACCTAGCTGGCCTGAAGGGCCCCCAGGGGGCCCCCAAGCAGCCCCTCTCAATTTTGGTCTGGGGTCTTTCGTTGGGCATGGATACCTGAGAGGTACCTGCAAGGTTACAGTTCGCGGCCCGAGAAGCACTCTCCGGCCAACATGCTCAACTGCAGCAACAGCTCCCAAACCGAAGGAGCCAGGACCCAAAGACCTAGCTGGCCTGAAGGGCCCCCAGGGGGCCCCCAAGGAGCCCCTCTCCATTTGGGTCTGGGGGCTTTATTTGGGCCGGGAACCTGGGAGGTACCTGCAAGGTTGCAGTTCGCGGCCGGAGAAGCACTCTCCGGCCAACATGCCCAACTGCAGCAACAGCTCCCAAACCGAAGGAGCCAGGACCCAAAGACCTAGCTGGCCTGAAGGGCCCCCGGGGGCCCCCAAGCAGCCCCTCTCCATTTGGGTCTGGGGGCTTTTGTTGGGCCGGGAACCTGAAAGATTCCTGCAAGGTTGCAGTTCGAGGCCCGAGAAGCACTCTCCGGACAACATGCCCAACTGCAGCAACAGCTCCCAAACCGAAGGAGCCAGGACCCAAAGACCTAGCTGGCCTGAAGGGCCCCCAGGGGGGCCCCCAAGCAGCCCCTCTCCATTTGGGTCTGGGGGCTTTCGTTGGGCCGGGAACCTGGGAGATTCCTGCAAGGTTGCAGTTCGCGGCCCGAGAAGCACTCTCCGGCGAACATGCCCAACTGCAGCAACAGCTCCCAAAGCGAAGGAGCCAGGACCCAAAGACCTAGCTGGCCAGAAGGGCCCCCAGGGGGCCCCCAAGCAGCCCCTCTCCATTTGGGTCTGGGGGCTTTCGTTGGGCCGGGAACCTGGGAGAATCCTGAAAGGTTGCAGTTCGCGGCCCGAGAAGCACTCTCCGGCCAGCATGCCCAACTGCAGCAACAGCTCCCAAACCGAAGGAGCCAGGACCCAAAGACCTAGCTGGCCTGAAGGGCCCCCAGGGGGCCCCCAAGCAGCCCCTCTCCGTTTGGGTCTGGGGGCTTTTGTTGGGCCGGGAACCTGGGAGATTCCTGCAAGGTTGCAGTTCGCGGCCCGAGAAGCACTCTCCGGCCAACATGCCCAACTGCAGCAACAGCTCCCAAACCGAAGGAGCCAGGACCCAAAGACCTAGCTGGCCTGAAGGGCCCCCAGGGGGCCCCCAAGCAGCCCCTCTCAATTTGGGTCTGGGGGCTTTCGTTGGGCCGGGAACCTGAGAGATTCATGCAAGGTTGCAGTTCGCGGCCCGAGAAGCACTCTCCGGCCAACATGCCCAACTGCAGCAACAGCTCCCAAAGCGAAGGAGCCAGGACACAAAGACCTAGCTGGCCTGAAGGGCCCCCAGAAGGCCACCAAGCAGCCCCTCTCCATTTGGGTCTGGGGGCTTTCGTTGGGCATGTATACCTGAGAGGTACCTGCAAGTTACAGTTCGCGGCCCGAGAAGCACTCTCCGAGCCAACATGCCCAACTGCAGCAACAGCTCCCAAAGCGAAGGAGCCAGGACCCAAAGACCTAGCTGGCCTGAAGGGCCCCCAGGGGGGCCCCAAGCAGCCCCTCTCAATTTGGGTCTGGGGGCTTTCGTTGGGCCGGGAACCTGGGAGAATCCTTCAAGGTTGCAGTTCGCGGCCTGAGAAGCACTCTCCGGCCAACATGCCCAACTGCAGCAACAGCTCCCAAACCGAAGGAGCCAGGACCCAAAGACCTAGCTGGCCTGAAGGGCCCCCAGGGGGCCCCCAAGCAGCTCCTCTCCATTTGGGTCTGGGGGCTTTTGTTGGGCCGGGAACCTGGGAGGTACCTGCAAGGTTGAAGTTCGCGGCCGGAGAAGCACTATCCAGCCAACATGCCCAACTGCAGCAACAGCTCCCAAACCGAATGAGCCAGGACCCAAAGACCTAGCTGGCCTGAAGGGCCCCCAGGGGGCCCCCAAGTAGCCCCTCTCCATTTGGGTCTGGGGGCTTTCGTTGGGCACGTATACCTGAGAGGTACCTGCAAGGTTAGACTTCGCGGCCCGAGAAGCACTCTCCGGCCAACATGCCCAACTGCAGCACAGCTCCCAAAGCGAAGGAGCCAGGACCCAAAGACCTAGCTGGCCTGAAGGGCCCCCAGGGGGCCCCCAAGCAGCCCCTCTCCATTTGGGTCTGGGGGCTTTTGTTGGGCCGCGAACCTGGGAGATTCCTGCAAGGTTGCAGTTCGAGGCCCGAGAAGCACTCTCCGCCCAACATGCCCAACGTCAACAACAGCTCCCAAAGCGAAGGAGCCAGGACCCAAAGACCTAGCTGGCCTGAAGGGCCCCCAGGGGGCCCCCAAGCAGCCCCTCTCAATTTGGGTCTGGGGGCTTTCGTTGGGCATGGAACCTGGGAGATTCCTGCAAGGTTGCAGTTCGCGGCCCGAGAAGCACTCTCCGGCCAACATGCCCAACTGCAGCAACAGCTCCCAAAGCGAAGGAGCCAGGACCCAAAGACCTAGCTGGCCTGAAGGGCCCCCAGGGGGCCCCCAAGCAGCCCCTCTCCATTTGGGTCTGGGGGCTTTCGTTGGGCATGGAACCTGGGAGATTCCTGCAAGGTTGCAGTTCACGGCCCGAGAAGCACTCTCCGGCCAACATGCCCAACTGCAGCAACAGCTCCCAAACCGAAGGAGCCAGGACCCAAAGACCTAGCTGGCCTGAAGGGCCCCCAGGGGGCCCCCAAGCAGCCCCTCTCCATTTGGGTCTGGGGGCTTTCGTTGGGCCGGGAACCTGGGAGATTCCTGCAAGGTTGCAGTTCGCGGCCCGAGAAGCACTCTCCGGCCAACATGCCCAACTGCAGCAACAGCTCCCAAACCGAAGGAGCCAGGACCCAAAGACCTAGCTGGCCTGAAGGGCCCCCAGGGGGCCACCAAGCAGCCCCTCTCAATTTGGGTCTGGGGGCTTTCGTTGGGCATGGATACCTGAGAGGTACCTGCAAGGTTACAGTTCGCGGCCCGAGAAGCACTCTCCGGCCAACATGCCCAACTGCAGCAACAGCTCCCAAAGCGAAGGAGCCAGGACCCAAAGACCTAGCTGGCCTGAAGGGCCCCCAGGGGGCCCCCAAGCAGCCCCTCTCAATTTGGGTCTGGGGGCTTTCGTTGGGCCGGGAACCTGGGAGATTCCTGCGAGGTTGCAGTTCGTGGCCCGAGAAGCACTCTCCGGCCAACATGCCCAACTGCAGCAACAGCTCCCAAAGCGAAGGAGCCAGGACCCAAAGACCTAGCTGGCCTGAAGGGCCCCCAGGGGGCCCCCAAGCAGCCCCTCTCCATTTGGGTCTGGGGGCTTTCGTTGGGCATGGAACCTTGGAGATTCCTGCAAGGTTGCAGTTCGCGGCCCGAGAAGCACTCTCCGGCCAACATGCCCAACTGCAGCAACAGCTCCCAAACCGAAGGAGCCAGGACCCAAAGACCTAGCTGGCCTGAAGGGCCCCCAGGGGGCCCCCAAGCAGCCCCTCTCCATTTGGGTCTGGGGGCTTTCGTTGGGCCGGGAACCTGGGAGAATCCTGCAAGGATGCAGTTCGCGGCCGGAGAAGCACTCTCCGGCCAACATGCCCAACTGCAGCAACAGCTCCCAAAGCGAAGGAGCCAGGACCCAAAGACCTAGCTGGTCTGAAGGGCCCCCAGGGGGCCCCCAAGCAGCCCCTCTCCATTTGGGTCTGGGGGCTTTCGTTGGGCCGGGAACCTGGGAGAATCCTGCAAGGTTGCAGTTCGCGGCCCGAGAAGCACTCTCCGGCTAACATGCCCAACTGCAGCAACAGCTCCCAAACCGAAGGAGCCAGGACCCAAAGACCTAGCTGGCCTGAAGGGCCCCCAGGGGGCCACCAAGCAGCCCCTCTCAATTTGGGTCTGGGGGCTTTCGTTGGGCATGGATACCTGAGAGGTACCTGCAAGGTTACAGTTCGTGGCCCGAGAAGCACTCTCCGGCCAACATGCCCAACTGCAGCAACAGCTCCCAAAGCGAAGGAGCCAGGACCCAAAGACCTAGCTGGCCTGAAGGGCCCCCAGGGGGCCCCCAAGCAGCCCCTCTCAATTTGGGTCTGGGGGCTTTCGTTGGGCCGGGAACCTGGGAGAATCCTGCAAGGTTGCAGTTCGCGGCCGGAGAAGCACTCTCCGGCCAACATGCCCAACTGCAGCAACAGCTCCCAAAGCGAAGGAGCCAGGACCCAAAGACCTAGCTGGCCTGAAGGGCCCCCAGGGGGCCCCCAAGCAGCCCCTCTCCATTTGGGTCTGGGGCCTTTCGTTGGGCCGGGAACCTGGGAGATTCCTGCAAGGTTGTAGTTCGCGGCCCGAGAAGCACTCTCCGGCCAACATGCCCAACTGCAGCAACAGCTCCCAAAGCGAAGGAGCCAGGACCCAAAGACCTAGCTGGCCTGAAGGGCCCCCATGGGGCCCCCAAGGAGCTCCTCTCCATTTGGGTCTGGGGGCTTTTGTTGGGCCGGGAACCTGAAAGATTCATGCAAGGTTGAAGTTCGAGGCCCGAGAAGCACTCTCCGGCCAACATGCCCAACTGCAGCAACAGCTCCCAAACCGAAGGAGCCAGGACCCAAAGACCTAGCTGGCCTGAAGGGCCCCCAGGGGGCCCCCAAGCAGCCCCTCTCAATTTGGGTCTGGGGGCTTTCGTTGGGCATGGATACCTGAGAGGTACCTGCAAGTTACAGTTCGCGGCCCGAGAAGCACTCTCCGGCCAACATGCCCAACTGCAGCAACAGCTCCCAAACCGAAGGAGCCAGGACCCAAAGACCTAGGTGGCCTGAAGGGCCCCCAGGGGGCCCCCAAGCAGCCCCTCTCAATTTGGGTCTGGGGGCTTTCGTTGGGGCGGGAACCTGGGAGATTCATGCAAAGTTGCAGTTCGCGGCCCGAGAAGCACTCTCCGGCCAACATGCCCAAGTGCAGCAACAGCTCCCAAAGCGAAGGAGCCAGGACCCAAAGACCTAGCTGGCCTGAAGGGCCCCCAGGGGGCCACCAAGCAGCCCCTCTCCATTTGGGTCTGGGGGCTTTTGTTGGGCCGGGAACCTGGGAGAATCCTGCAAGGTTGCAGTTCGCGGCCCGAGAAGCACTCTCCGGCCAACATGCCCAACTGCAGCAACAGCTCCCAAAGCGAAGGAGCCAGGACCCAAAGACCTAGCTGGCCTGAAGGGCCCCCAGGGGGCCACCAAGCAGCCCCTCTCCATTTGGGTCTGGGGGCTTTCGTTGGGCATGGATACCTGAGAGGTACCTGCAAGGTGACAGTTCGCGGCCCGAGAAGCACTCTCCGGCCAACATGCTCAACTGCAGCAACAGCTCCCAAACCGAAGGAGCCAGGACCCAAAGACCTAGCTGGCCTGAAGGGCCCCCAGGGGGCCCCCAAGGAGCTCCTCTCCATTTAGGTCTGGGGGCTTTAGTTGGGCCGGGAACCTGGGAGAATCCTGCAAGGTTGCAGTTCGCGGCCGGAGAAGCACTCTCCGGCCAACATGCCCAACTGCAGCAACAGCTCCCAAAGCGAAGGAGCCAGGACCCAAAGACCTAGCTGGCCTGAAGGGCCCCCAGGGGGCCCCCAAGCAGCCCCTCTCACTTTGGGTCTGGGGGCTTTTGTTGGGCATGGAACCTGGGAGATTCCTGCAAGGTTGCAGTTCGAGGCCCGAGAAGCACTCTCCGGCCAACATGCCCAACTGCAGCAACAGCTCCCAAACCGAAGGAGCCAGGACCCAAAGACCTAGCTGGCCTGAAGGGCCCCCAGGGGGCCCCCAAGCAGCCCCTCTCAATTTGGGTCTGGGGGCTTTCGTTGGGCATGGATACCTGAGAGGTACCTGCAAGGTTGCAGTTCGCGGCCCGAGAAGCACTCTCCGGCCAACATGCCCAACTGCAGCAACAGCTCCCAAACCGAAGGAGCCAGGACCCAAAGACCTAGCTGGCCTGAAGGGCCCCCAGGGGGCCCCCAAGCAGCCCCTCTCCATTTGGGTCTGGGGGCTTTCGTTGGGCATGGAACCTGGGAGAATCCTGCAAGGTTGCAGTTCGCGGCCCGAGAAGCACTCTCCGGCCAACATGCCCAACTGCAGCAACAGCTCCCAAACCGAAGGAGCCAGGACCCAAAGACCTAGCTGGCCTGAAGGGCCCCCAGGGGGGCCCCAAGCAGCCCCTCTCAATTTGGGTCTGGGGGCTTTCGTTGGGCCGGGAACCTGGGAGAATCCTGCAAGGTTGCAGTTCGCGGCCCGAGAAGCACTCTCCGGCCAACATGCCCAACTGCAGCAACAGCTCCCAAAGCGAAGGAGCCAGGACCCAAAGACCTAGCTGGCCTGAAGGGCCCCCAGGGGGCCCCCAAGCAGCCCCTCTCATTTTGGGTCTGGGGGCTTTCGTTGGGCATGGAACCTGGGAGAATCCTGCAAGGTTGCAGTTCGCGGCCCGAGAAGCACTCTCCGGCCAACATGCCCAACTGCAGCAACAGCTCCCAAAGCGAAGGAGCCAGGACCCAAAGACCTAGCTGGCCTGAAGGGCCCCCAGGGGGCCCCCAAGCAGCCCCTCTCCATTTGGGTCTGGGGGCTTTCGTTGGGTCGGGAACCTGGGAGAATCCTGCAAGGTTGCAGTTCGCGGCCCGAGAAGCACTCTCCGGCCAACATGCTCAACTGCAGCAACAGCTCCCAAAGCGAAGGAGCCAGGACCCAAAGACCTAGCTGGCCTGAAGGGCCCCCAGGGGGCCACCAAGCAGCCCCTCTCAATTTGGGTCTGGGGGCTTTCGTTGGGCATGGATACCTGAGAGGTACCTGCAAGGTTGCAGTTCGCGGCCCGAGAAGCACTCTCCGGCCAACATGCCCAACTGCAGCAACAGCTCCCAAAGCGAAGGAGCCAGGACCCAAAGACCTAGCTGGCCTGAAGGGCCCCCAGGGGGCCCCCAAGCAGCCCCTCTCAATTTGGGTCTGGGGGCTTTCGTTGGGCCGGGAACCTGGGAGATTCATGCAAGGTTGCAGTTCGCGGCCCGAGAAGCACTCTCCGGCCAACATGCCCAACTGCAGCAACAGCTCCCAAACCGAAGGAGCCAGGACCCAAAGACCTAGCTGGCCTGAAGGGCCCCCAGGGGGCCCCCAAGCAGCCCCTCTCAATTTGGGTCTGGGGGCTTTCGTTGGGCATGGAACCTGGGAGATTCCTGCAAGGTTGCAGTTCGCGGCCCGAGAAGCACTCTCCGGCCAACATGCCCAACTGCAGCAACAGCTCCCAAACCGAAGGAGCCAGGACCCAAAGACCTAGCTGGCCTGAAGGGCCCCCGGGGGCCCCCAAGCAGCCCCTCTCCATTTGGGTCTGGGGGCTTTTGTTGGGCCGGGAACCTGAAAGATTCCTGCAAGGTTGCAGTTCGAGGCCCGAGAAGCACTCTCCGGCCAACATGCCCAACTGCAGCAACAGCTCCCAAACCGAAGGAGCCAGGACCCAAAGACCTAGCTGGCCTGAAGGGCCCCCAGAAGGCCCCCAAGCAGCCCCTCTCCATTTGGGTCTGGGGGCTTTCGTTGGGCATGGATACCTGAGAGGTACCTGCAAGTTACAGTTCGCGGCCCGAGAAGCACTCTCCGCCCAACATGCCCAACTGCAGCAACAGCTCCCAAAGCGAAGGAGCCAGGACACAAAGACCTAGCTGGCCTGAAGGGCCCCCAGGGGGCCACCAAGCAGCCCCTCTCCATTTGGGTCTGGGGGCTTTCGTTGGGCATGGATACCTGAGAGGTACCTGCAAGGTTGCAGTTCGCGGCCCGAGAAGCACTCTCCGGCCAACATGCCCAACTGCAGCAACAGCTCCCAAAGCGAAGGAGCCAGGACACAAAGACCTAGCTGGCCTGAAGGGCCCCCAGGGGGCCCCCAAGCAGCCCCTCTCCA
Organism: Gallinula chloropus; assembly: GCF_964237585.1. Classification (NCBI taxonomy): domain Eukaryota; kingdom Metazoa; phylum Chordata; class Aves; order Gruiformes; family Rallidae; genus Gallinula; species Gallinula chloropus. The sequence continues at coordinate 274,220 of NW_028168800.1, forward strand.
TTTGGGTCTGGGGGCTTTCGTTGGGCCGGGAACCTGGGAGATTCCTGCGAGGTTGCAGTTCGCGGCCCGAGAAGCACTCTCCGGCCAACATGCCCAACTGCAGCAACAGCTCCCAAAGCGAAGGAGCCAGGACCCAAAGACCTAGCTGGCCTGAAGGGCCCCCAGGGGGCCCCCAAGGAGCTCCTCTCCATTTGGGTCTGGGGGCTTTATTTGGGCCGGGAACCTGGGAGGTACCTGCAAGGTTGCAGTTCGCGGCCGGAGAAGCACTCTCCGGCCAACATGCCCAACTGCAGCAACAGCTCCCAAACCGAAGGAGCCAGGACCCAAAGACCTAGCTGGCCTGAAGGGCCCCCGGGGGCCCCCAAGCAGCCCCTCTCCATTTGGGTCTGGGGGCTTTTGTTGGGCCGGGAACCTGAAAGATTCCTGCAAGGTTGCAGTTCGAGGCCCGAGAAGCACTCTCCGGCCAACATGCCCAACTGCAGCAACAGCTCCCAAACCGAATGAGCCAGGACCCAAAGACCTAGCTGGCCTGAAGGGCCCCCAGGGGGCCCCCAAGCAGCCCCTCTCCATTTGGGTCTGGGGGCTTTCGTTGGGCCGGGAACCTGGGAGATTCCTTCAAGGTTGCAGTTCGCGGCCCGAGAAGCACTCTCCGGCCAACATGCCCAACTGCAGCAACAGCTCCCAAAGCGAAGGAGCCAGGACCCAAAGACCTAGCTGGCCTGAAGGGCCCCCAGGGGGCCCCCAAGCAGCCCCTCTCCATTTGGGTCTGGGGGCTTTCGTTGGGCCGGGAACCTGGGAGGTACCTGCAAGGTTGCAGTTCGCGGCCCGAGAAGCACTCTCCGGCCAACATGCTCAACTGCAGCAACAGCTCCCAAAGCGAAGGAGCCAGGACCCAAAGACCTAGCTGGCCTGAAGGGCCCCCAGGGGGCCACTAAGCAGCCCCTCTCAATTTGGGTCTGGGGGCTTTTGTTGGGCATGGATACCTGAGAGGTACCTGCAAGGTTACAGTTCGCGGCCCGAGAAGCACTCTCCGGCCAACATGCCCAACTGCAGCAACAGCTCCCAAAGCGAAGGAGCCAGGACCCAAAGACCTAGCTGGCCTGAAGGGCCCCCAATGGGCCACCAAGCAGCCCCTCTCAATTTGGGTCTGGGGGCTTTCGTTGGGCCGGGAACCTGGGAGATTCATGCAAGGTTGCAGTTCGCGGCCCGAGAAGCACTCTCCGGCCAACATGCCCAACTGCAGCAACAGCTCCCAAACCGAAGGAGCCAGGACCCAAAGACCTAGCTGGCCTGAAGGGCCCCCAGGGGGCCCCCAAGCAGCCCCTCTCAATTTGGGTCTGGGGGCTTTCGTTGGGCATGGAACCTGGGAGATTCCTGCAAGGTTGCAGTTCGCGGCCCGAGAAGCACTCTCCGGCCAACATGCCCAACTGCAGCAACAGCTCCCAAACCGAAGGAGCCAGGACCCAAAGACCTAGCTGGCCTGAAGGGCCCCCGGGGGCCCCCAAGCAGCCCCTCTCCATTTGGGTCTGGGGGCTTTTGTTGGGCCGGGAACCTGAAAGATTCCTGCAAGGTTGCAGTTCGAGGCCCGAGAAGCACTCTCCGGCCAACATGCCCAACTGCAGCAACAGCTCCCAAACCGAAGGAGCCAGGACCCAAAGACCTAGCTGGCCTGAAGGGCCCCCAGAAGGCCACCAAGCAGCCCCTCTCCATTTGGGTCTGGGGGCTTTCGTTGGGCATGGATACCTGAGAGGTACCTGCAAGATACAGTTCGCGGCCCGAGAAGCACTCTCCGCCCAACATGCCCAACTGCAGCAACAGCTCCCAAAGCGATGGAGCCAGGACACAAAGACCTAGCTGGCCTGAAGGGCCCCCAGGGGGCCACCAAGCAGCCCCTCTCCATTTGGGTCTGGGGGCTTTCGTTGGGCATAGATACCTGAGAGGTACCTGCAAGGTTGCAGTTCGCGGCCCGAGAAGCACTCTCCGGCCAACATGCTCAACTGCAGCAACAGCTCCCAAACCGAAGGAGCCAGGACCCAAAGACCTAGCTGGCCTGAAGGGCCCCCATGGGGTCCCCAAGGAGCTCCTCTCAATTTGGGTCTGGGGGCTTTCGTTGGGCCGGGAACCTGGGAGGTACCAGCAAGGTTCCAGTTCGCGGCCGGAGAAGCACTCTCCGGCCAACATGCCCAACTGCAGCAACAGCTCCCAAACCGAAGGAGCCAGGACCCAAAGACCTAGCTGGCCTGAAGGGCCCCCAGGGGGCCCCCAAGCAGCCCCTCTCAATTTGGGTCTGGGGGCTTTCGTTGGGCCGGGAACCTGGGAGATTCTTTCAAGGTTGCAGTTCAAGGCCCGAGAAGCACTCTCCGGCCAACATGCCCAACTGCAGCAACAGCTCCCAAAGCGAAGGAGCCAGGACCCAAAGACCTAGCTGGCCTGAAGGGCCCCCAGGGGGCCCCAAGCAGCCCCTCTCAATTTGGGTCTGGGGGCTTTCGTTGGGCCGGGAACCTGGGAGAATCCTGCAAGGTTGCAGTTCGCGGCCCGAGAAGCACTCTCCGGCCAACATGCCCAACTGCAGCAACAGCTCCCAAACCGAAGGAGCCAGGACACAAAGACCTAGCTGGCCTGAAGGGCCCCCAGGGGGCCCCCAAGCAGCCCCTCTCATTTTGGGTCTGGGGGCTTTTGTTGGGCCGGGAACCTGAAAGATTCCTGCAAGGTTGCAGTTCGAGGCCCGAGAAGCACTCTCCGGCCAACATGCCCAACTGCAGCAACAGCTCCCAAACCGAATGAGCCAGGACCCAAAGACCTAGCTGGCCTGAAGGGCCCCCAGGGGGCCCCCAAGCAGCCCCTCTCCATTTGGGTCTGGGGGCTTTCGTTGGGCCGGGAACCTGGGAGATTCCTTCAAGGTTGCAGTTCGCGGCCCGAGAAGCACTCTCCGGCCAACATGCCCAACTGCAGCAACAGCTCCCAAAGCGAAGGAGCCAGGACCCAAAGACCTAGCTGGCCTGAAGGGCCCCCAGGGGGCCCCCAAGCAGCCCCTCTCCATTTGGGTCTGGGGGCTTTCGTTGGGCCGGGAACCTGGGAGGTACCTGCAAGGTTGCAGTTCGCGGCCCGAGAAGCACTCTCCGGCCAACATGCTCAACTGCAGCAACAGCTCCCAAAGCGAAGGAGCCAGGACCCAAAGACCTAGCTGGCCTGAAGGGCCCCCAGGGGGCCACTAAGCAGCCCCTCTCAATTTGGGTCTGGGGGCTTTCGTTGGGCATGGATACCTGAGAGGTACCTGCAAGGTTACAGTTCGCGGCCCGAGAAGCACTCTCCGGCCAACATGCCCAACTGCAGCAACAGCTCCCAAAGCGAAGGAGCCAGGACCCAAAGACCTAGCTGGCCTGAAGGGCCCCCAATGGGCCACCAAGCAGCCCCTCTCAATTTGGGTCTGGGGGCTTTCGTTGGGCCGGGAACCTGGGAGATTCCTGCAAGGTTGCAGTTCACGGCCCGAGAAGCACTCTCCGGCCAACATGCCCAACTGCAGCAACAGCTCCCAAACCGAAGGAGCCAGGACCCAAAGACCTAGCTGGCCTGAAGGGCCCCCAGGGGGCCCCCAAGCAGCCCCTCTCAATTTGGGTCTGGGGGCTTTCGTTGGGCATGGAACCTGGGAGATTCCTGCAAGGTTGCAGTTCGCGTCCCGAGAAGCACTCTCCGGCCAACATGCCCAACTGCAGCAACAGCTCCCAAACCGAAGGAGCCAGGACCCAAAGACCTAGCTGGCCTGAAGGGCCCCCGGGGGCCCCCAAGCAGCCCCTCTCCATTTGGGTCTGGGGGCTTTTGTTGGGCCGGGAACCTGAAAGATTCCTGCAAGGTTGCAGTTCGAGGCCCGAGAAGCACTCTCCGGCCAACATGCCCAACTGCAGCAACAGCTCCCAAACCGAAGGAGCCAGGACCCAAAGACCTAGCTGGCCTGAAGGGCCCCCAGAAGGCCACCAAGCAGCCCCTCTCCATTTGGGTCTGGGGGCTTTCGTTGGGCATGGATACCTGAGAGGTACCTGCAAGATACAGTTCGCGGCCCGAGAAGCACTCTCCGGCCAACATGCCCAACTGCAGCAACAGCTCCCAAAGCGATGGAGCCAGGACACAAAGACCTAGCTGGCCTGAAGGGCCCCCAGGGGGCCACCAAGCAGCCCCTCTCCATTTGGGTCTGGGGGCTTTCGTTGGGCATAGATACCTGAGAGGTACCTGCAAGGTTGCAGTTCGCGGCCCGAGAAGCACTCTCCGGCCAACATGCTCAACTGCAGCAACAGCTCCCAAACCGAAGGAGCCAGGACCCAAAGACCTAGCTGGCCTGAAGGGCCCCCATGGGGTCCCCAAGGAGCTCCTCTCAATTTGGGTCTGGGGGCTTTCGTTGGGCCGGGAACCTGGGAGGTACCAGCAAGGTTCCAGTTCGCGGCCGGAGAAGCACTCTCCGGCCAACATGCCCAACTGCAGCAACAGCTCCCAAACCGAAGGAGCCAGGACCCAAAGACCTAGCTGGCCTGAAGGGCCCCCAGGGGGCCCCCAAGCAGCCCCTCTCAATTTGGGTCTGGGGGCTTTCGTTGGGCCGGGAACCTGGGAGATTCCTTCAAGGTTGCAGTTCAAGGCCCGAGAAGCACTCTCCGGCCAACATGCCCAACTGCAGCAACAGCTCCCAAAGCGAAGGAGCCAGGACCCAAAGACCTAGCTGGCCTGAAGGGCCCCCAGGGGGCCCCAAGCAGCCCCTCTCCATTTGGGTCTGGGGGCTTTCGTTGGGCCGGGAACCTGGGAGAATCCTGCCAGGTTGCAGTTCGCGGCCCGAGAAGCACTCTCCGGCCAACATGCCCAACTGCAGCAACAGCTCCCAAAGCGAAGGAGCCAGGACACAAAGACCTAGCTGGCCTGAAGGGCCCCCAGGGGGCCCCCAAGCAGCCCCTCTCATTTTGGGTCTGGGGGCTTTCGTTGGGCCGGGAACCTGGGAGATTCCTGCGAGGTTGCAGTTCGCGGCCCGAGAAGCACTCTCCGGCCAACATGCCCAACTGCAGCAACAGCTCCCAAAGCGAAGGAGCCAGGACCCAAAGACCTAGCTGGCCTGAAGGGCCCCCAGGGGGCCCCCAAGGAGCTCCTCTCCATTTGGGTCTGGGGGCTTTATTTGGGCCGGGAACCTGGGAGGTACCTGCAAGGTTGCAGTTCGCGGCCGGAGAAGCACTCTCCGGCCAACATGCCCAACTGCAGCAACAGCTCCCAAACCGAAGGAGCCAGGACCCAAAGACCTAGCTGGCCTGAAGGGCCCCCGGGGGCCCCCAAGCAGCCCCTCTCCATTTGGGTCTGGGGGCTTTTGTTGGGCCGGGAACCTGAAAGATTCCTGCAAGGTTGCAGTTCGAGGCCCGAGAAGCACTCTCCGGCCAACATGCCCAACTGCAGCAACAGCTCCCAAACCGAATGAGCCAGGACCCAAAGACCTAGCTGGCCTGAAGGGCCCCCAGGGGGCCCCCAAGCAGCCCCTCTCCATTTGGGTCTGGGGGCTTTCGTTGGGCCGGGAACCTGGGAGATTCCTTCAAGGTTGCAGTTCGCGGCCCGAGAAGCACTCTCCGGCCAACATGCCCAACTGCAGCAACAGCTCCCAAAGCGAAGGAGCCAGGACCCAAAGACCTAGCTGGCCTGAAGGGCCCCCAGGGGGCCCCCAAGCAGCCCCTCTCCATTTGGGTCTGGGGGCTTTCGTTGGGCCGGGAACCTGGGAGGTACCTGCAAGGTTGCAGTTCGCGGCCCGAGAAGCACTCTCCGGCCAACATGCTCAACTGCAGCAACAGCTCCCAAAGCGAAGGAGCCAGGACCCAAAGACCTAGCTGGCCTGAAGGGCCCCCAGGGGGCCCCCAAGCAGCCCCTCTCAATTTGGGTCTGGGGGCTTTCGTTGGGCCGGGAACCTGGGAGATTCATGCAAGGTTGCAGTTCGCGGCCCGAGAAGCACTCTCCGGCCAACATGCCCAACTGCAGCAACAGCTCCCAAACCGAAGGAGCCAGGACCCAAAGACCTAGCTGGCCTGAAGGGCCCCCATGGGGCCCCCAAGCAGCCCCTCTCAATTTGGGTCTGGGGGCTTTCGTTGGGCATGGATACCTGAGAGGTACCTGCAAGGTGACAGTTCGCGGCCCGAGAAGCACTCTCCGGCCAAAATGCCCAACTGCAGCAACAGCTCCCAAACCGAAGGAGCCAGGACCCAAAGACCTAGCTGGCCTGAAGGGCCCCCAGGGGGCCACCAAGCAGCCCCTCTCAATTTGGGTCTGGGGGCTTTGGTTGGGCCGGGAACCTGGGAGATTCATGCAAGGTTGCAGTTCGCGGCCCGAGAAGCACTCTCCGGCCAACATGCCCAACTGCAGCAACAGCTCCCAAACCGAAGGAGCCAGGACCCAAAGACCTAGCTGGCCTGAAGGGCCCCCAGGGGGCCCCCAAGCAGCCCCTCTCAATTTGGGTCTGGGGGCTTTCGTTGGGCATGGAACCTGGGAGATTCCTGCAAGGTTGCAGTTCGCGGCCCGAGAAGCACTCTCCGGCCAACATGCCCAACTGCAGCAACAGCTCCCAAAGTGAAGGAGCCAGGACCCAAAGACCTAGCTGGCCTGAAGGGCCCCCAGGGGGGCCCAAAGCAGTCCCTCTCAATTTGGGTCTGGGGGCTTTTGTTGGGCCGGGAACCTGGGAGAATCCTGCAACGTTGCAGTTCGCGGCCCGAGAAGCACTCTCCGGCCAACATGCCCAACTGCAGCAACAGCTCCCAAACCGAAGGAGCCAGGACCCAAAGACCTAGCTGGCCTGAAGGGCCCCCAGGGGGCCCCCAAGCAGCCCCTCTCCATTTGGGTCTGGGGGCTTTCGTTGGGCCGGGAACCTGGGAGAATCCTGCAAGGTTGCAGTTCGCGGCCCGAGAAGCACTCTCCGGCCAGCATGCCCAACTGCAGCAACAGCTCCCAAAGCGAAGGAGCCAGGACCCAAAGACCTAGCTGGCCTGAAGGGCCCCCAGGGGGCCCCCAAGCAGCCCCTCTCCGTTTGGGTCTGGGGGCTTTTGTTGGGCCGGGAACCTGGGAGATTCCTGCAAGGTTGCAGTTCGCGGCCCGAGAAGCACTCTCCGGCCAACATGCCCAATATCCAGCAACAGCTCCCAAAGCGAAGGAGCCAGGACACAAAGACCTAGCTGGCCTGAAGGGCCCCCAGAAGGCCACCAAGCAGCCCCTCTCCATTTGGGTCTGGGGGCTTTCGTTGGGCATGTATACCTGAGAGGTACCTGCAAGTTACACTTCGCGGCCCGAGAAGCACTCTCCGAGCCAACATGCCCAACTGCAGCAACAGCTCCCAAAGCGAAGGAGCCAGGACCCAAAGACCTAGCTGGCCTGAAGGGCCCCCAGGGGGGCCCCAAGCAGCCCCTCTCAATTTGGGTCTGGGGGCTTTCGTTGGGCCGGGAACCTGGGAGATTCCTGCAAGGTTGCAGTTCGAGGCCCGAGAAGCACTCTCCGGCCAACATGCCCAACTGCAGCAACAGCTCCCAAACCGAAGGAGCCAGGACACAAAGACCTAGCTGGCATGAAGGGCCCCAGGGGGCCCCCAAGCAGCCCCTCTCAATTTGGGTCTGGGGGCTTTCGTTGGGCCGGGAACCTGGGAGATTCCTTCAAGGTTGCAGTTCGCGTCCCGAGAAGCACTCTCCGGCCAACATGCCCAACTGCAGCAACAGCTCCCAAACCGAAGGAGCCAGGACCCAAAGACCTAGCTGGCCTGAAGGGCCCCCAGGGGGCCCCCAAGCAGCCCCTCTCAATTTGGGTCTGGGGGCTTTCGTTGGGCCGGGAACCTGGGAGATTCATGCAGGGTTGCAGTTCGCGGCCCGAGAAGCACTCTCCGGCCAACATGCCCAACTGCAGCAACAGCTCCCAAACCGAAGGAGCCAGGACCCAAAGACCTAGCTGGCCTGAAGGGCCCCCAGGGGGCCCCCAAGCAGCCCCTCTCAATTTGGGTCTGGGGGCTTTCGTTGGGCATGGATACCTGAGAGGTGCCTGCAAGGTTACAGTTCGCGGCCCGAGAAGCACTCTCCGGCCAACATGCCCAACTGCAGCAACAGCTCCCAAAGCGAAGGAGCCAGGACCCAAAGACCTAGCTGGCCTGAAGGGCCCCCAGGGGGCCCCCAAGCAGCCCCTCTCCATTTGGGTCTGGGGGCTTTCGTTGGGCCGGGAACCTGGGAGAATCCTGCAAGTTTGCAGTTCACGGCCCGAGAAGCACTCTCCGGCCAACATGCCCAACTGCAGCAACAGCTCCCAAACCGAAGGAGCCAGGACCCAAAGATCTAGCTGGCCTGAAGGGCCCCCAGGGGGCCCCCAAGCAGCCCCTCTCCATTTGGGTCTGGGGGCTTTCGTTGGGCGGGAACCTGGGAGGTACCTGCAAGGTTGCAGTTCGCGGCCCGAGAAGCACTCTCCGGCCAACATGCCCAACTGCAGCAACAGCTCCCAAAGCGAAGGAGCCAGGACACAAAGACCTAGCTGGCCTGAAGGGCCCCCAGGGGGGCCCCAAGCAGCCCCTCTCAATTTGGGTCTGGGGGCTTTCGTTGGGCCGGGAACCTGGGAGATTCATGCAAGGTTGCAGTTCGCGGCCCGAGAAGCACTCTCCGGCCAACATGCCCAACTGCAGCAACAGCTCCCAAAGTGAAGGAGCCAGGACCCAAAGACCTAGCTGGCCTGAAGGGCCCCCAGGGGGGCCCAAAGCAGTCCCTCTCAATTTGGGTCTGGGGGCTTTTGTTGGGCCGGGAACCTGGGAGAATCCTGCAACGTTGCAGTTCGCGGCCCGAGAAGCACTCTCCGGCCAACATGCCCAACTGCAGCAACAGCTCCCAAACCGAAGGAGCCAGGACCCAAAGACCTAGCTGGCCTGAAGGGCCCCCAGGGGGCCCCCAAGCAGCCCCTCTCAATTTGGGTCTGGGGGCTTTCGTTGGGCCGGGAACCTGGGAGAATCCTGCAAGGTTGCAGTTCGCGGCCCGAGAAGCACTCTCCGGCCAGCATGCCCAACTGCAGCAACAGCTCCCAAAGCGAAGGAGCCAGGACCCAAAGACCTAGCTGGCCTGAAGGGCCCCCAGGGGGCCCCCAAGCAGCCCCTCTCCGTTTGGGTCTGGGGGCTTTTGTTGGGCCGGGAACCTGGGAGATTCCTGCAAGGTTGCAGTTCGCGGCCCGAGAAGCACTCTCCGGCCAACATGCCCAATATCCAGCAACAGCTCCCAAAGCGAAGGAGCCAGGACACAAAGACCTAGCTGGCCTGAAGGGCCCCCAGAAGGCCACCAAGCAGCCCCTCTCCATTTGGGTCTGGGGGCTTTCGTTGGGCATGTATACCTGAGAGGTACCTGCAAGTTACACTTCGCGGCCCGAGAAGCACTCTCCGAGCCAACATGCCCAACTGCAGCAACAGCTCCCAAAGCGAAGGAGCCAGGACCCAAAGACCTAGCTGGCCTGAAGGGCCCCCAGGGGGCCCCCAAGCAGCCCCTCTCAATTTGGGTCTGGGGGCTTTCGTTGGGCCGGGAACCTGGGAGATTCATGCAAGGTTGCAGTTCGCGGCCCGAGAAGCACTCTCCGGCCAACATGCCCAACTGCAGCAACAGCTCCCAAAGCGAAGGAGCCAGGACCCAAAGACCTAGCTGGCCTGAAGGGCCCCCAGGGGGCCCCCAAGCAGCCCCTCTCCATTTGGGTCTGGGGGCTTTCGTTGGGCCGGGAACCTGGGAGAATCCTGCAAGGTTGCAGTTCGCGGCCCGAGAAGCACTCTCCGGCCAACATGCCCAACTGCAGCAACAGCTCCCAAACCGAAGGAGCCAGGACCCAAAGATCTAGCTGGCCTGAAGGGCCCCCAGGGGGCCCCCAAGCAGCCCCTCTCCATTTGGGTCTGGGGGCTTTCGTTGGGCGGGAACCTGGGAGGTACCTGCAAGGTTGCAGTTCGCGGCCCGAGAAGCACTCTCCGGCCAACATGCCCAACTGCAGCAACAGCTCCCAAAGCGAAGGAGCCAGGACACAAAGACCTAGCTGGCCTGAAGGGCCCCCAGGGGGGCCCCAAGCAGCCCCTCTCAATTTGGGTCTGGGGGCTTTCGTTGGGCCGGGAACCTGGGAGATTCATGCAAGGTTGCAGTTCGCGGCCCGAGAAGCACTCTCCGGCCAACATGCCCAACTGCAGCAACAGCTCCCAAACCGAAGGAGCCAGGACCCAAAGACCTAGCTGGCCTGAAGGGCCCCCAGGGGGCCACCAAGCAGCCCCTCTCAATTTGGGTCTGGGGGCTTTCGTTGGGCATGGATACCTGAGAGGTACCTGCAAGGTTGCAGTTCGTGGCCCGAGAAGCACTCTCCGGCCAACATGCCCAACTGCAGCAACAGCTCCCAAAGCGAAGGAGCCAGGACCCAAAGACCTAGCTGGCCTGAAGGGCCCCCAGGGGGCCCCCAAGCAGCCCCTCTCCATTTGGGTCTGGGGGCTTTCGTTGGGCATGGAACCTTGGAGATTCCTGCAAGGTTGCAGTTCGCGGCCCGAGAAGCACTCTCCGGCCAACATGCCCAACTGCAGCAACAGCTCCCAAACCGAAGGAGCCAGGACCCAAAGACCTAGCTGGCCTGAAGGGCCCCCAGGGGGCCCCCAAGCAGCCCCTCTCCATTTGGGTCTGGGGGCTTTCGTTGGGCCGGGAACCTGGGAGAATCCTGCAAGGTTGCAGTTCAAGGCCCGAGAAGCACTCTCCGCCCAACATGCCCAACTGCAGCAACAGCTCCCAAAGCGAAGGAGCCAGGACCCAAAGACCTAGCTGGCCTGAAGGGCCCCCAGGGGGCCCCCAAGCAGCCCCTCTCCATTTGGGTCTGGGGGCTTTCGTTGGGCCGGGAACCTGGGAGAATCCTGCAAGGTTGCAGTTCGCGGCCCGAGAAGCACTCTCCGGCCAACATGCCCAACTGCAGCAACAGCTCCCAAAGCGAAGGAGCCAGGACCCAAAGACCTAGCTGGCCTGAAGGGCCCCCAGGGGGCCACCAAGCAGCCCCTCTCAATTTGGGTCTGGGGGCTTTCGTTGGGCATGGATACCTGAGAGGTACCTGCAAGGTTACAGTTCGCGGCCCGAGAAGCACTCTCCGGCCAACATGCTCAACTGCAGCAACAGCTCCCAAACCGAAGGATCCAGGACCCAAAGACCTAGCTGGCCTGAAGGGCCCCCATGGGGCCCCCAAGCAGCCCCTCTCAATTTGGGTCTGGGGGCTTTCGTTGGGCCGGGAACCTGGGAGAATCCTGCAAGGTTGCAGTTCGCGGCCCGAGAAGCACTCTCCGGCCAACATGCCCAACTGCAGCAACAGCTCCCAAAGCGAAGGAGCCAGGACACAAAGACCTAGCTGGCCTGAAGGGCCCCCAGGGGGCCCCCAAGCAGCCCCTATCATTTTGGGTCTGGGGGCTTTTGTTGGGCCGGGAACCTGAAAGATTCCTGCAAGGTTGCAGTTCGAGGCCCGAGAAGCACTCTCCGGCCAACATGCCCAACTGCAGCAACAGCTCCCAAACCGAATGAGCCAGGACCCAAAGACCTAGCTGGCCTGAAGGGCCCCCAGGGGGCCCCCAAGCAGCCCCTCTCCATTTGGGTCTGGGGGCTTTCGTTGGGCCGGGAACCTGGGAGATTCCTTCAAGGTTGCAGTTCGCGGCCCGAGAAGCACTCTCCGGCCAACATGCCCAACTGCAGCAACAGCTCCCAAAGCGAAGGAGCCAGGACCCAAAGACCTAGCTGGCCTGAAGGGCCCCCAGGGGGCCCCCAAGCAGCCCCTCTCCATTTGGGTCTGGGGGCTTTCGTTGGGCCGGGAACCTGGGAGGTACCTGCAAGGTTGCAGTTCGCGGCCCGAGAAGCACTCTCCGGCCAACATGCTCAACTGCAGCAACAGCTCCCAAAGCGAAGGAGCCAGGACCCAAAGACCTAGCTGGCCTGAAGGGCCCCCAGGGGGCCACTAAGCAGCCCCTCTCAATTTGGGTCTGGGGGCTTTCGTTGGGCATGGATACCTGAGAGGTACCTGCAAGGTTACAGTTCGCGGCCCGAGAAGCACTCTCCGGCCAACATGCCCAACTGCAGCAACAGCTCCCAAAGCGAAGGAGCCAGGACCCAAAGACCTAGCTGGCCTGAAGGGCCCCCAATGGGCCACCAAGCAGCCCCTCTCAATTTGGGTCTGGGGGCTTTCGTTGGGCCGGGAACCTGGGAGATTCATGCAAGGTTGCAGTTCGCGGCCCGAGAAGCACTCTCCGGCCAACATGCCCAACTGCAGCAACAGCTCCCAAACCGAAGGAGCCAGGACCCAAAGACCTAGCTGGCCTGAAGGGCCCCCAGGGGGCCCCCAAGCAGCCCCTCTCAATTTGGGTCTGGGGGCTTTCGTTGGGCATGGAACCTGGGAGATTCCTGCAAGGTTGCAGTTCGCGGCCCGAGAAGCACTCTCCGGCCAACATGCCCAACTGCAGCAACAGCTCCCAAACCGAAGGAGCCAGGACCCAAAGACCTAGCTGGCCTGAAGGGCCCCCGGGGGCCCCCAAGCAGCCCCTCTCCATTTGGGTCTGGGGGCTTTTGTTGGGCCGGGAACCTGAAAGATTCCTGCAAGGTTGCAGTTCGAGGCCCGAGAAGCACTCTCCGGCCAACATGCCCAACTGCAGCAACAGCTCCCAAACCGAAGGAGCCAGGACCCAAAGACCTAGCTGGCCTGAAGGGCCCCCAGAAGGCCACCAAGCAGCCCCTCTCCATTTGGGTCTGGGGGCTTTCGTTGGGCATGGATACCTGAGAGGTACCTGCAAGATACAGTTCGCGGCCCGAGAAGCACTCTCCGCCCAACATGCCCAACTGCAGCAACAGCTCCCAAAGCGATGGAGCCAGGACACAAAGACCTAGCTGGCCTGAAGGGCCCCCAGGGGGCCACCAAGCAGCCCCTCTCCATTTGGGTCTGGGGGCTTTCGTTGGGCATAGATACCTGAGAGGTACCTGCAAGGTTGCAGTTCGCGGCCCGAGAAGCACTCTCCGGCCAACATGCTCAACTGCAGCAACAGCTCCCAAACCGAAGGAGCCAGGACCCAAAGACCTAGCTGGCCTGAAGGGCTCCCATGGGGTCCCCAAGGAGCTCCTCTCAATTTGGGTCTGGGGGCTTTCGTTGGGCCGGGAACCTGGGAGGTACCAGCAAGGTTCCAGTTCGCGGCCGGAGAAGCACTCTCCGGCCAACATGCCCAACTGCAGCAACAGCTCCCAAACCGAAGGAGCCAGGACCCAAAGACCTAGCTGGCCTGAAGGGCCCCCAGGGGGCCCCCAAGCAGCCCCTCTCAATTTGGGTCTGGGGGCTTTCGTTGGGCCGGGAACCTGGGAGATTCCTTCAAGGTTGCAGTTCAAGGCCCGAGAAGCACTCTCCGGCCAACATGCCCAACTGCAGCAACAGCTCCCAAAGCGAAGGAGCCAGGACCCAAAGACCTAGCTGGCCTGAAGGGCCCCCAGGGGGCCCCAAGCAGCCCCTCTCCATTTGGGTCTGGGGGCTTTCGTTGGGCCGGGAACCTGGGAGAATCCTGCAAGGTTGCAGTTCGCGGCCCGAGAAGCACTCTCCGGCCAACATGCCCAACTGCAGCAACAGCTCCCAAAGCGAAGGAGCCAGGACACAAAGACCTAGCTGGCCTGAAGGGCCCCCAGGGGGCCCCCAAGCAGCCCCTCTCATTTTGGGTCTGGGGGCTTTCGTTGGGCCGGGAACCTGGGAGATTCCTGCGAGGTTGCAGTTCGCGGCCCGAGAAGCACTCTCCGGCCAACATGCCCAACTGCAGCAACAGCTCCCAAAGCGAAGGAGCCAGGACCCAAAGACCTAGCTGGCCTGAAGGGCCCCCAGGGGGCCCCCAAGGAGCTCCTCTCCATTTGGGTCTGGGGGCTTTATTTGGGCCGGGAACCTGGGAGGTACCTGCAAGGTTGCAGTTCGCGGCCGGAGAAGCACTCTCCGGCCAACATGCCCAACTGCAGCAACAGCTCCCAAACCGAAGGAGCCAGGACCCAAAGACCTAGCTGGCCTGAAGGGCCCCCGGGGGCCCCCAAGCAGCCCCTCTCCATTTGGGTCTGGGGGCTTTTGTTGGGCCGGGAACCTGAAAGATTCCTGCAAGGTTGCAGTTCGAGGCCCGAGAAGCACTCTCCGGCCAACATGCCCAACTGCAGCAACAGCTCCCAAACCGAATGAGCCAGGACCCAAAGACCTAGCTGGCCTGAAGGGCCCCCAGGGGGCCCCCAAGCAGCCCCTCTCCATTTGGGTCTGGGGGCTTTCGTTGGGCCGGGAACCTGGGAGATTCCTGCAAGGTTGCAGTTCGCGGCCCGAGAAGCACTCTCCGGCCAACATGCCCAACTGCAGCAACAGCTCCCAAAGCGAAGGAGCCAGGACCCAAAGACCTAGCTGGCCTGAAGGGCCCCCAGGGGGCCCCCAAGCAGCCCCTCTCCATTTGGGTCTGGGGGCTTTCGTTGGGCCGGGAACCTGGGAGGTACCTGCAAGGTTGCAGTTCGCGGCCCGAGAAGCACTCTCCGGCCAACATGCTCAACTGCAGCAACAGCTCCCAAAGCGAAGGAGCCAGGACCCAAAGACCTAGCTGGCCTGAAGGGCCCCCAGGGGGCCCCCAAGCAGCCCCTCTCAATTTGGGTCTGGGGGCTTTCGTTGGGCCGGGAACCTGGGAGATTCATGCAAGGTTGCAGTTCGCGGCCCGAGAAGCACTCTCCGGCCAACATGCCCAACTGCAGCAACAGCTCCCAAAGCGAAGGAGCCAGGACCCAAAGACCTAGCTGGCCTGAAGGGCCCCCAGGGGGCCCCCAAGCAGCCCCTCTCAATTTGGGTCTGGGGGCTTTCGTTGGGCATGGATACCTGAGAGGTACCTGCAAGGTGACAGTTCGCGGCCCGAGAAGCACTCTCCGGCCAAAATGCCCAACTGCAGCAACAGCTCCCAAACCGAAGGAGCCAGGACCCAAAGACCTAGCTGGCCTGAAGGGCCCCCAGGGGGCCACCAAGCAGCCCCTCTCAATTTGGGTCTGGGGGCTTTGGTTGGGCCGGGAACCTGGGAGATTCATGCAAGGTTGCAGTTCGCGGCCCGAGAAGCACTCTCCGGCCAACATGCCCAACTGCAGCAACAGCTCCCAAACCGAAGGAGCCAGGACCCAAAGACCTAGCTGGCCTGAAGGGCCCCCAGGGGGCCCCCAAGCAGCCCCTCTCAATTTGGGTCTGGGGGCTTTCGTTGGGCATGGAACCTGGGAGATTCCTGCAAGGTTGCAGTTCGCGGCCCGAGAAGCACTCTCCGGCCAACATGCCCAACTGCAGCAACAGCTCCCAAAGTGAAGGAGCCAGGACCCAAAGACCTAGCTGGCCTGAAGGGCCCCCAGGGGGGCCCAAAGCAGTCCCTCTCAATTTGGGTCTGGGGGCTTTTGTTGGGCCGGGAACCTGGGAGAATCCTGCAACGTTGCAGTTCGCGGCCCGAGAAGCACTCTCCGGCCAACATGCCCAACTGCAGCAACAGCTCCCAAACCGAAGGAGCCAGGACCCAAAGACCTAGCTGGCCTGAAGGGCCCCCAGGGGGCCCCCAAGCAGCCCCTCTCAATTTGGGTCTGGGGGCTTTCGTTGGGCCGGGAACCTGGGAGAATCCTGCAAGGTTGCAGTTCGCGGCCCGAGAAGCACTCTCCGGCCAGCATGCCCAACTGCAGCAACAGCTCCCAAAGCGAAGGAGCCAGGACCCAAAGACCTAGCTGGCCTGAAGGGCCCCCAGGGGGCCCCCAAGCAGCCCCTCTCCGTTTGGGTCTGGGGGCTTTTGTTGGGCCGGGAACCTGGGAGATTCCTGCAAGGTTGCAGTTCGCGGCCCGAGAAGCACTCTCCGGCCAACATGCCCAATATCCAGCAACAGCTCCCAAAGCGAAGGAGCCAGGACACAAAGACCTAGCTGGCCTGAAGGGCCCCCAGAAGGCCACCAAGCAGCCCCTCTCCATTTGGGTCTGGGGGCTTTCGTTGGGCATGTATACCTGAGAGGTACCTGCAAGTTACACTTCGCGGCCCGAGAAGCACTCTCCGAGCCAACATGCCCAACTGCAGCAACAGCTCCCAAAGCGAAGGAGCCAGGACCCAAAGACCTAGCTGGCCTGAAGGGCCCCCAGGGGGGCCCCAAGCAGCCCCTCTCAATTTGGGTCTGGGGGCTTTCGTTGGGCCGGGAACCTGGGAGATTCCTGCAAGGTTGCAGTTCGAGGCCCGAGAAGCACTCTCCGGCCAACATGCCCAACTGCAGCAACAGCTCCCAAACCGAAGGAGCCAGGACACAAAGACCTAGCTGGCATGAAGGGCCCCAGGGGGCCCCCAAGCAGCCCCTCTCAATTTGGGTCTGGGGGCTTTCGTTGGGCCGGGAACCTGGGAGATTCATGCAAGGTTGCAGTTCGCGTCCCGAGAAGCACTCTCCGGCCAACATGCCCAACTGCAGCAACAGCTCCCAAACCGAAGGAGCCAGGACCCAAAGACCTAGCTGGCCTGAAGGGCCCCCAGGGGGCCCCCAAGCAGCCCCTCTCAATTTGGGTCTGGGGGCTTTCGTTGGGCCGGGAACCTGGGAGATTCATGCAGGGTTGCAGTTCGCGGCCCGAGAAGCACTCTCCGGCCAACATGCCCAACTGCAGCAACAGCTCCCAAACCGAAGGAGCCAGGACCCAAAGACCTAGCTGGCCTGAAGGGCCCCCAGGGGGCCCCCAAGCAGCCCCTCTCAATTTGGGTCTGGGGGCTTTCGTTGGGCATGGATACCTGAGAGGTGCCTGCAAGGTTACAGTTCGCGGCCCGAGAAGCACTCTCCGGCCAACATGCCCAACTGCAGCAACAGCTCCCAAAGCGAAGGAGCCAGGACCCAAAGACCTAGCTGGCCTGAAGGGCCCCCAGGGGGCCCCCAAGCAGCCCCTCTCCATTTGGGTCTGGGGGCTTTCGTTGGGCCGGGAACCTGGGAGGTACCTGCAAGGTTGCAGTTCACGGCCCGAGAAGCACTCTCCGGCCAACATGCCCAACTGCAGCAACAGCTCCCAAACCGAAGGAGCCAGGACCCAAAGATCTAGCTGGCCTGAAGGGCCCCCAGGGGGCCCCCAAGCAGCCCCTCTCCATTTGGGTCTGGGGGCTTTCGTTGGGCGGGAACCTGGGAGGTACCTGCAAGGTTGCAGTTCGCGGCCCGAGAAGCACTCTCCGGCCAACATGCCCAACTGCAGCAACAGCTCCCAAAGCGAAGGAGCCAGGACACAAAGACCTAGCTGGCCTGAAGGGCCCCCAGGGGGGCCCCAAGCAGCCCCTCTCAATTTGGGTCTGGGGGCTTTCGTTGGGCCGGGAACCTGGGAGATTCATGCAAGGTTGCAGTTCGCGGCCCGAGAAGCACTCTCCGGCCAACATGCCCAACTGCAGCAACAGCTCCCAAAGTGAAGGAGCCAGGACCCAAAGACCTAGCTGGCCTGAAGGGCCCCCAGGGGGGGACAAAGCAGTCCCTCTCAATTTGGGTCTGGGGGCTTTTGTTGGGCCGGGAACCTGGGAGAATCCTGCAACGTTGCAGTTCGCGGCCCGAGAAGCACTCTCCGGCCAACATGCCCAACTGCAGCAACAGCTCCCAAACCGAAGGAGCCAGGACCCAAAGACCTAGCTGGCCTGAAGGGCCCCCAGGGGGCCCCCAAGCAGCCCCTCTCCATTTGGGTCTGGGGGCTTTCGTTGGGCCGGGAACCTGGGAGAATCCTGCAAGGTTGCAGTTCGCGGCCCGAGAAGCACTCTCCGGCCAGCATGCCCAACTGCAGCAACAGCTCCCAAAGCGAAGGAGCCAGGACCCAAAGACCTAGCTGGCCTGAAAGGCCCCCAGGGGGCCCCCAAGCAGCCCCTCTCCGTTTGGGTCTGGGGGCTTTTGTTGGGCCGGGAACCTGGGAGATTCCTGCAAGGTTGCAGTTCGCGGCCCGAGAAGCACTCTCCGGCCAACATGCCCAATATCCAGCAACAGCTCCCAAAGCGAAGGAGCCAGGACACAAAGACCTAGCTGGCCTGAAGGGCCCCCAGAAGGCCACCAAGCAGCCCCTCTCCATTTGGGTCTGGGGGCTTTCGTTGGGCATGTATACCTGAGAGGTACCTGCAAGTTACACTTCGCGGCCCGAGAAGCACTCTCCGAGCCAACATGCCCAACTGCAGCAACAGCTCCCAAAGCGAAGGAGCCAGGACCCAAAGACCTAGCTGGCCTGAAGGGCCCCCAGGGGGGCCCCAAGCAGCCCCTCTCAATTTGGGTCTGGGGGCTTTCGTTGGGCCGGGAACCTGGGAGATTCCTGCAAGGTTGCAGTTCGAGGCCCGAGAAGCACTCTCCGGCCAACATGCCCAACTGCAGCAACAGCTCCCAAACCGAAGGAGCCAGGACACAAAGACCTAGCTGGCATGAAGGGCCCCCAGGGGGCCCCCAAGCAGCCCCTCTCAATTTGGGTCTGGGGGCTTTCGTTGGGCCGGGAACCTGGGAGATTCATGCAAGGTTGCAGTTCGCGGCCCGAGAAGCACTCTCCGGCCAACATGCCCAACTGCAGCAACAGCTCCCAAACCGAAGGAGCCAGGACCCAAAGACCTAGCTGGCCTGAAGGGCCCCCAGGGGGCCCCCAAGCAGCCCCTCTCAATTTGGGTCTGGGGGCTTTCGTTGGGCATGGATACCTGAGAGGTGCCTGCAAGGTTACAGTTCGCGGCCCGAGAAGCACTCTCCGGCCAACATGCCCAACTGCAGCAACAGCTCCCAAACCGAAGGAGCCAGGACCCAAAGACCTAGCTGGCCTGAAGGGCCCCCAGGGGGCCACCAAGCAGCCCCTCTCAATTTGGGTCTGGGGGCTTTGGTTGGGCCGGGAACCTGGGAGATTCATGCAAGGTTGCAGTTCGCGGCCCGAGAAGCACTCTCCGGCCAACATGCCCAACTGCAGCAACAGCTCCCAAACCGAAGGAGCCAGGACCCAAAGACCTAGCTGGCCTGAAGGGCCCCCAGGGGGCCCCCAAGCAGCCCCTCTCAATTTGGGTCTGGGGGCTTTCGTTGGGCATGGAACCTGGGAGATTCCTGCAAGGTTGCAGTTCGCGGCCCGAGAAGCACTCTCCGGCCAACATGCCCAACTGCAGCAACAGCTCCCAAAGTGAAGGAGCCAGGACCCAAAGACCTAGCTGGCCTGAAGGGCCCCCAGGGGGGCCCAAAGCAGTCCCTCTCAATTTGGGTCTGGGGGCTTTTGTTGGGCCGGGAACCTGGGAGAATCCTGCAACGTTGCAGTTCGCGGCCCGAGAAGCACTCTCCGGCCAACATGCCCAACTGCAGCAACAGCTCCCAAACCGAAGGAGCCAGGACCCAAAGACCTAGCTGGCCTGAAGGGCCCCCAGGGGGCCCCCAAGCAGCCCCTCTCAATTTGGGTCTGGGGGCTTTCGTTGGGCCGGGAACCTGGGAGAATCCTGCAAGGTTGCAGTTCGCGGCCCGAGAAGCACTCTCCGGCCAGCATGCCCAACTGCAGCAACAGCTCCCAAAGCGAAGGAGCCAGGACCCAAAGACCTAGCTGGCCTGAAGGGCCCCCAGGGGGCCCCCAAGCAGCCCCTCTCCGTTTGGGTCTGGGGGCTTTTGTTGGGCCGGGAACCTGGGAGATTCCTGCAAGGTTGCAGTTCGCGGCCCGAGAAGCACTCTCCGGCCAACATGCCCAATATCCAGCAACAGCTCCCAAAGCGAAGGAGCCAGGACACAAAGACCTAGCTGGCCTGAAGGGCCCCCAGAAGGCCACCAAGCAGCCCCTCTCCATTTGGGTCTGGGGGCTTTCGTTGGGCATGTATACCTGAGAGGTACCTGCAAGTTACACTTCGCGGCCCGAGAAGCACTCTCCGAGCCAACATGCCCAACTGCAGCAACAGCTCCCAAAGCGAAGGAGCCAGGACCCAAAGACCTAGCTGGCCTGAAGGGCCCCCAGGGGGGCCCCAAGCAGCCCCTCTCAATTTGGGTCTGGGGGCTTTCGTTGGGCCGGGAACCTGGGAGATTCCTGCAAGGTTGCAGTTCGAGGCCCGAGAAGCACTCTCCGGCCAACATGCCCAACTGCAGCAACAGCTCCCAAACCGAAGGAGCCAGGACACAAAGACCTAGCTGGCATGAAGGGCCCCAGGGGGCCCCCAAGCAGCCCCTCTCAATTTGGGTCTGGGGGCTTTCGTTGGGCCGGGAACCTGGGAGATTCCTTCAAGGTTGCAGTTCGCGTCCCGAGAAGCACTCTCCGGCCAACATGCCCAACTGCAGCAACAGCTCCCAAACCGAAGGAGCCAGGACCCAAAGACCTAGCTGGCCTGAAGGGCCCCCAGGGGGCCCCCAAGCAGCCCCTCTCAATTTGGGTCTGGGGGCTTTCGTTGGGCCGGGAACCTGGGAGATTCATGCAGGGTTGCAGTTCGCGGCCCGAGAAGCACTCTCCGGCCAACATGCCCAACTGCAGCAACAGCTCCCAAACCGAAGGAGCCAGGACCCAAAGACCTAGCTGGCCTGAAGGGCCCCCAGGGGGCCCCCAAGCAGCCCCTCTCAATTTGGGTCTGGGGGCTTTCGTTGGGCATGGATACCTGAGAGGTGCCTGCAAGGTTACAGTTCGCGGCCCGAGAAGCACTCTCCGGCCAACATGCCCAACTGCAGCAACAGCTCCCAAAGCGAAGGAGCCAGGACCCAAAGACCTAGCTGGCCTGAAGGGCCCCCAGGGGGCCCCCAAGCAGCCCCTCTCCATTTGGGTCTGGGGGCTTTCGTTGGGCCGGGAACCTGGGAGGTACCTGCAAGGTTGCAGTTCACGGCCCGAGAAGCACTCTCCGGCCAACATGCCCAACTGCAGCAACAGCTCCCAAACCGAAGGAGCCAGGACCCAAAGATCTAGCTGGCCTGAAGGGCCCCCAGGGGGCCCCCAAGCAGCCCCTCTCCATTTGGGTCTGGGGGCTTTCGTTGGGCGGGAACCTGGGAGGTACCTGCAAGGTTGCAGTTCGCGGCCCGAGAAGCACTCTCCGGCCAACATGCCCAACTGCAGCAACAGCTCCCAAAGCGAAGGAGCCAGGACACAAAGACCTAGCTGGCCTGAAGGGCCCCCAGGGGGGCCCCAAGCAGCCCCTCTCAATTTGGGTCTGGGGGCTTTCGTTGGGCCGGGAACCTGGGAGATTCATGCAAGGTTGCAGTTCGCGGCCCGAGAAGCACTCTCCGGCCAACATGCCCAACTGCAGCAACAGCTCCCAAAGTGAAGGAGCCAGGACCCAAAGACCTAGCTGGCCTGAAGGGCCCCCAGGGGGGGACAAAGCAGTCCCTCTCAATTTGGGTCTGGGGGCTTTTGTTGGGCCGGGAACCTGGGAGAATCCTGCAACGTTGCAGTTCGCGGCCCGAGAAGCACTCTCCGGCCAACATGCCCAACTGCAGCAACAGCTCCCAAACCGAAGGAGCCAGGACCCAAAGACCTAGCTGGCCTGAAGGGCCCCCAGGGGGCCCCCAAGCAGCCCCTCTCCATTTGGGTCTGGGGGCTTTCGTTGGGCCGGGAACCTGGGAGAATCCTGCAAGGTTGCAGTTCGCGGCCCGAGAAGCACTCTCCGGCCAGCATGCCCAACTGCAGCAACAGCTCCCAAAGCGAAGGAGCCAGGACCCAAAGACCTAGCTGGCCTGAAAGGCCCCCAGGGGGCCCCCAAGCAGCCCCTCTCCGTTTGGGTCTGGGGGCTTTTGTTGGGCCGGGAACCTGGGAGATTCCTGCAAGGTTGCAGTTCGCGGCCCGAGAAGCACTCTCCGGCCAACATGCCCAATATCCAGCAACAGCTCCCAAAGCGAAGGAGCCAGGACACAAAGACCTAGCTGGCCTGAAGGGCCCCCAGAAGGCCACCAAGCAGCCCCTCTCCATTTGGGTCTGGGGGCTTTCGTTGGGCATGTATACCTGAGAGGTACCTGCAAGTTACACTTCGCGGCCCGAGAAGCACTCTCCGAGCCAACATGCCCAACTGCAGCAACAGCTCCCAAAGCGAAGGAGCCAGGACCCAAAGACCTAGCTGGCCTGAAGGGCCCCCAGGGGGGCCCCAAGCAGCCCCTCTCAATTTGGGTCTGGGGGCTTTCGTTGGGCCGGGAACCTGGGAGATTCCTGCAAGGTTGCAGTTCGAGGCCCGAGAAGCACTCTCCGGCCAACATGCCCAACTGCAGCAACAGCTCCCAAACCGAAGGAGCCAGGACACAAAGACCTAGCTGGCATGAAGGGCCCCCAGGGGGCCCCCAAGCAGCCCCTCTCAATTTGGGTCTGGGGGCTTTCGTTGGGCCGGGAACCTGGGAGATTCATGCAAGGTTGCAGTTCGCGGCCCGAGAAGCACTCTCCGGCCAACATGCCCAACTGCAGCAACAGCTCCCAAACCGAAGGAGCCAGGACCCAAAGACCTAGCTGGCCTGAAGGGCCCCCAGGGGGCCCCCAAGCAGCCCCTCTCAATTTGGGTCTGGGGGCTTTCGTTGGGCATGGATACCTGAGAGGTGCCTGCAAGGTTACAGTTCGCGGCCCGAGAAGCACTCTCCGGCCAACATGCCCAACTGCAGCAACAGCTCCCAAACCGAAGGAGCCAGGACCCAAAGACCTAGCTGGCCTGAAGGGCCCCCAGGGGGCCCCCAAGCAGCCCCTCTCAATTTGGGTCTGGGGGCTTTCGTTGGGCCGGGAACCTGGGAGATTCATGCAAGGTTGCAGTTCGCGGCCCGAGAAGCACTCTCCGGCCAACATGCCCAACTGCAGCAACAGCTCCCAAAGCGAAGGAGCCAGGACCCAAAGACCTAGCTGGCCTGAAGGGCCCCCAGGGGGCCCCCAAACAGCCCCTCTCCATTTGGGTCTGGGGGCTTTCGTTGGGCCGGGAACCTGGGAGAATCCTGCAAGGTTGCAGTTCGCGGCCCGAGAAGCACTCTCCGGCCAACATGCCCAACTGCAGCAACAGCTCCCAAACCGAAGGAGCCAGGACCCAAAGATCTAGCTGTCCTGAAGGGCCCCCAGGGGGCCCCCAAGCAGCCCCTCTCCATTTGGGTCTGGAGGCTTTCGTTGGGCGGGAACCTGGGAGGTACCTGCAAGGTTGCAGTTCGCGGCCCGAGAAGCACTCTCCGGCCAACATGCCCAACTGCAGCAACAGCTCCCAAAGCGAAGGAGCCAGGACACAAAGACCTAGCTGGCCTGAAGGGCCCCCAGGGGGGCCCCAAGCAGCCCCTCTCAATTTGGGTCTGGGGGCTTTCGTTGGGCCGGGAACCTGGGAGATTCATGCAAGGTTGCAGTTCGCGGCCCGAGAAGCACTCTCCGGCCAACATGCCCAACTGCAGCAACAGCTCCCAAACCGAAGGAGCCAGGACCCAAAGACCTAGCTGGCCTGAAGGGCCCCCAGGGGGCCACCAAGCAGCCCCTCTCAATTTGGGTCTGGGGGCTTTCGTTGGGCATGGATACCTGAGAGGTACCTGCAAGGTTACAGTTCGCGGCCCGAGAAGCACTCTCCGGCCAACATGCCCAACTGCAGCAACAGCTCCCAAACCGAAGGAGCCAGGACCCAAAGACCTAGCTGGCCTGAAGGGCCCCCAGGGGGCCCCCAAGCAGCCCCTCTCAATTTGGGTCTGGGGGCTTTCGTTGGGCCGGGAACCTGGGAGATTCATGCAAGGTTGCAGTTCGTGGCCCGAGAAGCACTCTCCGGCCAACATGCCCAACTGCAGCAACAGCTCCCAAAGCGAAGGAGCCAGGACCCAAAGACCTAGCTGGCCTGAAGGGCCCCCAGGGGTTCCCCAAGCAGCCCCTCTCCATTTGGGTCTGGGGGCTTTCGTTGGGCATGGAACCTTGGAGATTCCTGCAAGGTTGCAGTTCGCGGCCCGAGAAGCACTCTCCGGCCAACATGCCCAACTGCAGCAACAGCTCCCAAACCGAAGGAGCCAGGACCCAAAGACCTAGCTGGCCTGAAGGGCCCCCAGGGGGCCCCCAAGCAGCCCCTCTCCATTTGGGTCTGGGGGCTTTCGTTGGGCCGGGAACCTGGGAGAATCCTGCAAGGTTGCAGTTCAAGGCCCGAGAAGCACTCTCCGCCCAACATGCCCAACTGCAGCAACAGCTCCCAAAGCGAAGGAGCCAGGACCCAAAGACCTAGCTGGCCTGAAGGGCCCCCAGGGGGCCCCCAAGCAGCCCCTCTCCATTTGGGTCTGGGGGCTTTCGTTGGGCCGGGAACCTGGGAGAATCCTGCAAGGTTGCAGTTCGCGGCCCGAGAAGCACTCTCCGGCCAACATGCCCAACTGCAGCAACAGCTCCCAAAGCGAAGGAGCCAGGACCCAAAGACCTAGCTGGCCTGAAGGGCCCCCAGGGGGCCACCAAGCAGCCCCTCTCAATTTGGGTCTGGGGGCTTTCGTTGGGCATGGATACCTGAGAGGTACCTGCAAGGTTACAGTTCGCGGCCCGAGAAGCACTCTCCGGCCAACATGCTCAACTGCAGCAACAGCTCCCAAACCGAAGGATCCAGGACCCAAAGACCTAGCTGGCCTGAAGGGCCCCCATGGGGCCCCCAAGCAGCCCCTCTCAATTTGGGTCTGGGGGCTTTCGTTGGGCCGGGAACCTGGGAAATTCCTGCAAGGTTGCAGTTCGCGGCCCGAGAAGCACTCTCCGGCCAACATGCCCAACTGCAGCAACAGCTCCCAAACCGAAGGAGCCAGGACCCAAAGACCTAGCTGGCCTGAAGGGCCCCCAGGGGGCCCCCAAGCAGCCCCTCTCAATTTGGGTCTGGGGGCTTTCGTTGGGCCGGGAACCTGGGAAATTCCTGCAAGGTTGCAGTTCGCGGCCCGAGAAGCACTCTCCGGCCAACATGCCCAACTGCAGCAACAGCTCCCAAACCGAAGGAGCCAGGACCCAAAGACCTAGCTGGCCTGAAGGGCCCCCAGGGGGCCCCCAAGCAGCCCCTCTCAATTTGGGTCTGGGGGCTTTCGTTGGGCCGGGAACCTGGGAGAATCCTGCAAGGTTGCAGTTCGCGGCCGGAGAAGCACTCTCCGGCCAACATGCCCAACTGCAGCAACAGCTCCCAAAGCGAAGGAGCCAGGACCCAAAGACCTAGCTGGCCTGAAGGGCCCCCAGGGGGCCCCCAAGCAGCCCCTCTCCATTTGGGTCTGGGGCCTTTCGTTGGGCCGGGAACCTGGGAGAATCCTGCAAGGTTGCAGTTCGCGGCCCGAGAAGCACTCTCCGGCCAACATGCCCAACTGCAGCAACAGCTCCCAAAGCGAAGGAGCCAGGACCCAAAGACCTAGCTGGCCTGAAGGGCCCCCAGGGGGCCCCCAAGGAGCTCCTCTCCATTTGGGTCTGGGGGCTTTTGTTGGGCCGGGAACCTGAAAGATTCATGCAAGGTTGCAGTTCGCGGCCCGAGAAGCACTCTCCGGCCAACATGCCCAACTGCAGCAACAGCTCCCAAAGCGAAGGAGCCAGGACCCAAAGACCTAGCTGGCCTGAAGGGCCCCCAGGGGGCCCCCAAACAGCCCCTCTCCATTTGGGTCTGGGGGCTTTCGTTGGGCCGGGAACCTGGGAGAATCCTGCAAGGTTGCAGTTCGCGGCCCGAGAAGCACTCTCCGGCCAACATGCCCAACTGCAGCAACAGCTCCCAAACCGAAGGAGCCAGGACCCAAAGATCTAGCTGTCCTGAAGGGCCCCCAGGGGGCCCCCAAGCAGCCCCTCTCCATTTGGGTCTGGGGGCTTTCGTTGGGCGGGAACCTGGGAGGTACCTGCAAGGTTGCAGTTCGCGGCCCGAGAAGCACTCTCCGGCCAACATGCCCAACTGCAGCAACAGCTCCCAAAGCGAAGGAGCCAGGACACAAAGACCTAGCTGGCCTGAAGGGCCCCCAGGGGGGCCCCAAGCAGCCCCTCTCAATTTGGGTCTGGGGGCTTTCGTTGGGCCGGGAACCTGGGAGATTCATGCAAGGTTGCAGTTCGCGGCCCGAGAAGCACTCTCCGGCCAACATGCCCAACTGCAGCAACAGCTCCCAAACCGAAGGAGCCAGGACCCAAAGACCTAGCTGGCCTGAAGGGCCCCCAGGGGGCCACCAAGCAGCCCCTCTCAATTTGGGTCTGGGGGCTTTCGTTGGGCATGGATACCTGAGAGGTACCTGCAAGGTTACAGTTCGCGGCCCGAGAAGCACTCTCCGGCCAACATGCCCAACTGCAGCAACAGCTCCCAAACCGAAGGAGCCAGGACCCAAAGACCTAGCTGGCCTGAAGGGCCCCCAGGGGGCCCCCAAGCAGCCCCTCTCAATTTGGGTCTGGGGGCTTTCGTTGGGCCGGGAACCTGGGAGATTCATGCAAGGTTGCAGTTCGTGGCCCGAGAAGCACTCTCCGGCCAACATGCCCAACTGCAGCAACAGCTCCCAAAGCGAAGGAGCCAGGACCCAAAGACCTAGCTGGCCTGAAGGGCCCCCAGGGGTTCCCCAAGCAGCCCCTCTCCATTTGGGTCTGGGGGCTTTCGTTGGGCATGGAACCTTGGAGATTCCTGCAAGGTTGCAGTTCGCGGCCCGAGAAGCACTCTCCGGCCAACATGCCCAACTGCAGCAACAGCTCCCAAACCGAAGGAGCCAGGACCCAAAGACCTAGCTGGCCTGAAGGGCCCCCAGGGGGCCCCCAAGCAGCCCCTCTCCATTTGGGTCTGGGGGCTTTCGTTGGGCCGGGAACCTGGGAGAATCCTGCAAGGTTGCAGTTCAAGGCCCGAGAAGCACTCTCCGCCCAACATGCCCAACTGCAGCAACAGCTCCCAAACCGAAGGAGCCAGGACCCAAAGACCTAGCTGGCCTGAAGGGCCCCCAGGGGGCCCCCAAGCAGCCCCTCTCCATTTGGGTCTGGGGGCTTTCGTTGGGCCGGGAACCTGGGAGAATCCTGCAAGGTTGCAGTTCGCGGCCCGAGAAGCACTCTCCGGCCAACATGCCCAACTGCAGCAACAGCTCCCAAAGCGAAGGAGCCAGGACCCAAAGACCTAGCTGGCCTGAAGGGCCCCCAGGGGGCCACCAAGCAGCCCCTCTCAATTTGGGTCTGGGGGCTTTCGTTGGGCATGGATACCTGAGAGGTACCTGCAAGGTTACAGTTCGCGGCCCGAGAAGCACTCTCCGGCCAACATGCTCAACTGCAGCAACAGCTCCCAAACCGAAGGATCCAGGACCCAAAGACCTAGCTGGCCTGAAGGGCCCCCATGGGGCCCCCAAGCAGCCCCTCTCAATTTGGGTCTGGGGGCTTTCGTTGGGCCGGGAACCTGGGAAATTCCTGCAAGGTTGCAGTTCGCGGCCCGAGAAGCACTCTCCGGCCAACATGCCCAACTGCAGCAACAGCTCCCAAACCGAAGGAGCCAGGACCCAAAGACCTAGCTGGCCTGAAGGGCCCCCAGGGGGCCCCCAAGCAGCCCCTCTCAATTTGGGTCTGGGGGCTTTCGTTGGGCCGGGAACCTGGGAAATTCCTGCAAGGTTGCAGTTCGCGGCCCGAGAAGCACTCTCCGGCCAACATGCCCAACTGCAGCAACAGCTCCCAAACCGAAGGAGCCAGGACCCAAAGACCTAGCTGGCCTGAAGGGCCCCCAGGGGGCCCCCAAGCAGCCCCTCTCAATTTGGGTCTGGGGGCTTTCGTTGGGCCGGGAACCTGGGAGAATCCTGCAAGGTTGCAGTTCGCGGCCGGAGAAGCACTCTCCGGCCAACATGCCCAACTGCAGCAACAGCTCCCAAAGCGAAGGAGCCAGGACCCAAAGACCTAGCTGGCCTGAAGGGCCCCCAGGGGGCCCCCAAGCAGCCCCTCTCCATTTGGGTCTGGGGCCTTTCGTTGGGCCGGGAACCTGGGAGAATCCTGCAAGGTTGCAGTTCGCGGCCCGAGAAGCACTCTCCGGCCAACATGCCCAACTGCAGCAACAGCTCCCAAAGCGAAGGAGCCAGGACCCAAAGACCTAGCTGGCCTGAAGGGCCCCCAGGGGGCCCCCAAGGAGCTCCTCTCCATTTGGGTCTGGGGGCTTTTGTTGGGCCGGGAACCTGAAAGATTCATGCAAGGTTGCAGTTCGCGGCCCGAGAAGCACTCTCCGGCCAACATGCCCAACTGCAGCAACAGCTCCCAAACCGAAGGAGCCAGGACCCAAAGACCTAGCTGGCCTGAAGGGCCCCCAGGGGGCCCCCAAGCAGCCCCTCTCAATTTGGGTCTGGGGGCTTTCGTTGGGCATGGATACCTGAGAGGTACCTGCAAGTTACAGTTCGCGGCCCGAGAAGCACTCTCCGGCCAACATGCCCAACTGCAGCAACAGCTCCCAAACCGAAGGAGCCAGGACCCAAAGACCTAGGTGGCCTGAAGGGCCCCCAGGGGGCCACCAAGCAGCCCCTCTCCATTTGGGTCTGGGGGCTTTTGTTGGGTCGGGAACCTGGGAGAATCCTGCAAGGTTGCAGTTCGCGGCCCGAGAAGCACTCTCCGGCCAACATGCCCAACTGCAGCAACAGCTCCCAAAGCGAAGGAGCCAGGACCCAAAGACCTAGCTGGCCTGAAGGGCCCCCAGGGGGCCCCCAAGCAGCCCCTCTCCATTTGGGTCTGGGGGCTTTCGTTGGGCATGGATACCTGAGAGGTACCTGCAAGGTGACAGTTCGCGGCCCGAGAAGCACTCTCCGGCCAACATGCTCAACTGCAGCAACAGCTCCCAAACCGAAGGAGCCAGGACCCAAAGACCTAGCTGGCCTGAAGGGCCCCCATGGGGCCCCCAAGGAGCTCCTCTCCATTTGGGTCTGGGGGCTTTAGTTGGGCCGGGAACCTGGGAGGTACCAGCAAGGTTGCAGTTCGCGGCCGGAGAAGCACTCTCCGGCCAACATCCCCAATATCCAGCAACAGCTCCCAAAGCGAAGGAGCCAGGACCCAAAGACCTAGCTGGCCTGAAGGGCCCCCAGGGGCCACCAAGCAGCCCGTCTCCATTTGGGTCTGGGGGTTTTCGTTGGGCCGGGAACCTGGGATGTACCTGCAAGGTTGCAGTTCGCGGCCCGAGAAGCACTCTCCGGCCAACATGCCCAACTGCAGCAACAGCTCCCAAAGCGAAGGAGCCAGGACCCAAAGACCTAGCTGGCCTGAAGGGCCCCCAGGGGGCCCCAAGCAGCCCCTCTCAATTTGGGTCTGGGGGCTTTCGTTGGGCCGGGAACCTGGGAGAATCCTGCAAGGTTGCAGTTCGCGGCCCGAGAAGCACTCTCCGGCCAACATGCCCAACTGCAGCAACAGCTCCCAAAGCGAAGGAGCCAGGACCCAAAGACCTAGCTGGCCTGAAGGGCCCCCAGGGGGCCCCCAAGCAGCCCCTCTCCATTTGGGTCTGGGGGCTTTCGTTGGGCGGGGAACCTGGGAGATTCATGCAAGGTTGCAGTTCGCGGCCCGAGAAGCACTCTCCGGCCAACATGCCCAACTGCAGCAACAGCTCCCAAACCGAAGGAGCCAGGACCCAAAGACCTAGCTGGCCTGAAGGGCCCCCAGGGGGCCACCAAGCAGCCCCTCTCCATTTGGGTCTGGGGGCTTTCGTTGGGCATGTATACCTGAGAGGTACCTGCAAGGTTACAGTTCGCGGCCCGAGAAGCACTCTCCGGCCAACATGCCCAACTGCAGCAACAGCTCCCAAACCGAAGGAGCCAGGACCCAAAGACCTAGCTGGCCTGAAGGGCCCCCAGGGGGGCCCCAAGCAGCCCCTCTCAATTTGGGTCTGGGGGCTTTCGTTGGGCCGGGAACCTGGGAGGTACCTGCCAGGTTGCAGTTCGCGGCCCGAGAAGCACTCTCCGGCCAACATGCCCAACTGCAGCAACAGCTCCCAAACCGAAGGAGCCAGGACCCAAAGACCTAGCTGGCCTGAAGGGCCCCCAGGGGGCCACCAAGCAGCCCCTCTCCATTTGGGTCTGGGGGCTTTCGTTGGGCATGGATACCTGAGAGGTACCTGCAAGGTTGCAGTTCGCGGCCCGAGAAGCACTCTCCGGCCAACATGCTCAACTGCAGCAACAGCTCCCAAACCGAAGGAGCCAGGACCCAAAGACCTAGCTGGCCTGAAGGGCCCCCATGGGGCCCCCAAGGAGCTACTCTCCATTTGGGTCTGGGGGCTTTAGTTGGGCCGGGAACCTGGGAGGTACCAGCAATGTTGCAGTTCGCGGCCGGAGAAGCACTCTCCGGCCAACATGCCCAACTGCAGCAACAGCTCCCAAAGCGAAGGAGCCAGGACCCAAAGACCTAGCTGGCCTGAAGGGCCCCCAGGGGGCCCCCAAGCAGCCCCTCTCCATTTGGGTCTGGGGGCTTTTGTTTGGCATGGAACCTGGGAGAATCCTGCAAGGTTGCAGTTCGCGGCCCGAGAAGCACTCTCCGGCCAACATGCCCAACTGCAGCAACAGCTCCCAAACCGAAGGAGCCAGGACCCAAAGACCTAGCTGGCCTGAAGGGCCCCCAGGGGGCCCCCAAGCAGCCCCTCTCCATTTGGGTCTGGGGGCTTTCGTAGGGCCGGGAACCTGGGAGATTCCTTCAAGGTTGTAGTTCGCGGCCCGAGAAGCACTCTCCGGCCAACATGCCCAACTGCAGCAACAGCTCCCAAACCGAAGGAGCCAGGACCCAAAGACCTAGCTGGCCTGAAGGGCCCCCAGGGGGCCCCCAAGCAGCCCCTCTCCATTTGGGTCTGGGGGCTTTCGTTGGGCCGGGAACCTGGGAGATTCATGCAAGGTTGCAGTTCGCGGCCCGAGAAGCACTCTCCGGCCAACATGCCCAACTGCAGCAACAGCTCCCAAACCGAAGGAGCCAGGACACAAAGACCTAGCTGGCCTGAAGGGCCCCCAGGGGGCCACCAAGCAGCCCCTCTCAATTTGGGTCTGGGGGCTTTCGTTGGGCATGGATACCTGAGAGGTACCTGCAAGGTTACAGTTCGCGGCCCGAGAAGCACTCTCCGGCCAACATGCCAAACTGCAGCAACAGCTCCCAAAGCGAAGGAGCCAGGACCCAAAGACCTAGCTGGCCTGAAGGGCCCCCAGGGGGCCCCCAAGCAGCCCCTCTCCATTTGGGTCTGGGGGCTTTCGTTGGGCCGGGAACCTGGGAGATTCATGCAAGGTTGCAGTTCGTGGCCCGAGAAGCACTCTCCGGCCAACATGCCCAACTGCAGCAACAGCTCCCAAAGCGAAGGAGCCAGGACCCAAAGACCTAGCTGGCCTGAAGGGCCCCCAGGGGGCCCCCAAGCAGCCCCTCTCCATTTGGGTCTGGGGGCTTTCGTTGGGCATGGAACCTTGGAGATTCCTGCAAGGTTGCAGTTCGCGGCCCGAGAAGCACTCTCCGGCCAACATGCCCAACTGCAGCAACAGCTCCCAAAGCGAAGGAGCCAGGACCCAAAGACCTAGCTGGCCTGAAGGGCCCCCAGGGGGCCCCCAAGCAGCCCCTCTCAATTTGGGTCTGGGGGCTTTCGTTGGGCCGGGAACCTGGGAGAATCCTGCAAGGTTGCAGTTCGCGGCCCGAGAAGCACTCTCCGGCCAACATGCCCAACTGCAGCAACAGCTCCCAAAGCGAAGGAGCCAGGACCCAAAGACCTAGCTGGCCTGAAGGGCCCCCAGGGGGCCCCCAAGCAGCCCCTCTCCATTTGGGTCTGGGGGATTTCGTTGGGCCGGGAACCTGGGAGAATCCTGCAAGGTTGCAGTTCGCGGCCCGAGAAGCACTCTCCGGCCAACATGCCCAACTGCAGCAACAGCTCCCAAAGCGAAGGAGCCAGGACACAAAGACCTAGCTGGCCTGAAGGGCCCCCAGGGGGCCACCAAGCAGCCCCTCTCAATTTGGGTCTGGGGGCTTTCGTTGGGCATGGATACATGAGAGGTACCTGCAAGGTTACAGTTCGCGGCCCGAGAAGCACTCTCCGGCCAACATGCTCAACTGCAGCAACAGCTCCCAAACCGAAGGAGCCAGGACCCAAAGACCTAGGTGGCCTGAAGGGCCTCCAGGGGGCCCCCAAGCAGTCCCTCTCCATTTGGGTCTGGGGGCTTTCGTTGGGCCGGGAACCTGGGAGATTCCTGCAAGGTTGCAGTTCGCGGCCCGAGAAGCACTCTCCGGCCAACATGCCCAACTGCAGCAACAGCTCCCAAACCGAAGGAGCCAGGACCCAAAGACCTAGCTGGCCTGAAGGGCCCCCAGGGGGCCCCCAAGCAGCCCCTCTCAATTTGGGTCTGGGGGCTTTCGTTGGGCATGGAACCTGGGAGATTCCTGCAAGGTTGCAGTTCGCGGCCCGAGAAGCACTCTCCGGCCAACATGCCCAACTGCAGCAACAGCTCCCAAACCGAAGGAGCCAGGACCCAAAGACCTAGCTGGCCTGAAGGGCCCCCAGGGGGGCCCCAAGCAGCCCCTCTCCATTTGGGTCTGGGGGCTTTCGTTGGGCATGGAACCTGGGAGAATCCTGCAAGGTTGCAGTTCGCGGCCCAAGAAGCACTCTCCGGCCAACATGCCCAACTGCAGCAACAACTCCCAAAGCGAAGGAGCCAGGACCCAAAGACCTAGCTGGCCTGAAGGGCCCCCAGGGGGCCCCCAAGCAGCCCCTCTCACTTTGGGTCTGGGGGCTTTCGTTGGGCCGGGAACCTGGGAGATTCCTGCGAGGTTGCAGTTCGCGGCCCGAGAAGCACTCTCCGGCCAACATGCCCAACTGCAGCAACAGCTCCCAAAGCGAAGGAGCCAGGACCCAAAGACCTAGCTGGCCTGAAGGGCCCCCAGGGGGCCCCCAAGCAGCCCCTCTCCATTTGGGTCTGGGGGCTTTCGTTGGGCCGGGAACCTGGGAGATTCATGCAAGGTTGCAGTTCGCGGCCCGAGAAGCACTCTCCGGCCAACATGCCCAACTGCAGCAACAGCTCCCAAACCGAAGGAGCCAGGACACAAAGACCTAGCTGGCCTGAAGGGCCCCCAGGGGGCCACCAAGCAGCCCCTCTCAATTTGGGTCTGGGGGCTTTCGTTGGGCATGGATACCTGAGAGGTACCTGCAAGGTTACAGTTCGCGGCCCGAGAAGCACTCTCCGGCCAACATGCCAAACTGCAGCAACAGCTCCCAAAGCGAAGGAGCCAGGACCCAAAGACCTAGCTGGCCTGAAGGGCCCCCAGGGGGCCCCCAAGCAGCCCCTCTCCATTTGGGTCTGGGGGCTTTCGTTGGGCCGGGAACCTGGGAGATTCATGCAAGGTTGCAGTTCGTGGCCCGAGAAGCACTCTCCGGCCAACATGCCCAACTGCAGCAACAGCTCCCAAAGCGAAGGAGCCAGGACCCAAAGACCTAGCTGGCCTGAAGGGCCCCCAGGGGGCCCCCAAGCAGCCCCTCTCCATTTGGGTCTGGGGGCTTTCGTTGGGCATGGAACCTTGGAGATTCCTGCAAGGTTGCAGTTCGCGGCCCGAGAAGCACTCTCCGGCCAACATGCCCAACTGCAGCAACAGCTCCCAAAGCGAAGGAGCCAGGACCCAAAGACCTAGCTGGCCTGAAGGGCCCCCAGGGGGCCCCCAAGCAGCCCCTCTCCATTTGGGTCTGGGGGCTTTCGTTGGGCCGGGAACCTGGGAGAATCCTGCAAGGTTGCAGTTCGCGGCCCGAGAAGCACTCTCCGGCCAACATGCCCAACTGCAGCAACAGCTCCCAAAGCGAAGGAGCCAGGACCCAAAGACCTAGCTGGCCTGAAGGGCCCCCAGGGGGCCCCCAAGCAGCCCCTCTCCATTTGGGTCTGGGGGATTTCGTTGGGCCGGGAACCTGGGAGAATCCTGCAAGGTTGCAGTTCGCGGCCCGAGAAGCACTCTCCGGCCAACATGCCCAACTGCAGCAACAGCTCCCAAAGCGAAGGAGCCAGGACACAAAGACCTAGCTGGCCTGAAGGGCCCCCAGGGGGCCACCAAGCAGCCCCTCTCAATTTGGGTCTGGGGGCTTTCGTTGGGCATGGATACATGAGAGGT
Organism: Gallinula chloropus; assembly: GCF_964237585.1. NCBI lineage: Eukaryota > Metazoa > Chordata > Aves > Gruiformes > Rallidae > Gallinula > Gallinula chloropus. The sequence continues at coordinate 308,101 of NW_028168800.1, forward strand.
ACCTGCAAGGTTACAGTTCGCGGCCCGAGAAGCACTCTCCGGCCAACATGCTCAACTGCAGCAACAGCTCCCAAACCGAAGGAGCCAGGACCCAAAGACCTAGGTGGCCTGAAGGGCCCCCAGGGGGCCCCCAAGCAGCCCCTCTCAATTTGGGTCTGGGGGCTTTCGTTGGGCATGGAACCTGGGAGATTCCTGCAAGGTTGCAGTTCGCGGCCCGAGAAGCACTCTCCGGCCAACATGCCCAACTGCAGCAACAGCTCCCAAACCGAAGGAGCCAGGACCCAAAGACCTAGCTGGCCTGAAGGGCCCCCAGGGGGGCCCCAAGCAGCCCCTCTCCATTTGGGTCTGGGGGCTTTCGTTGGGCATGGAACCTGGGAGAATCCTGCAAGGTTGCAGTTCGCGGCCCAAGAAGCACTCTCCGGCCAACATGCCCAACTGCAGCAACAGCTCCCAAAGCGAAGGAGCCAGGACCCAAAGACCTAGCTGGCCTGAAGGGCCCCCAGGGGGCCCCCAAGCAGCCCCTCTCACTTTGGGTCTGGGGGCTTTCGTTGGGCCGGGAACCTGGGAGATTCCTGCGAGGTTGCAGTTCGCGGCCCGAGAAGCACTCTCCGGCCAACATGCCCAACTGCAGCAACAGCTCCCAAAGCGAAGGAGCCAGGACCCAAAGACCTAGCTGGCCTGAAGGGCCCCCAGGGGGCCCCCAAGCAGCCCCTCTCCATTTGGGTCTGGGGGCTTTCGTTGGGCCGGGAACCTGGGAGATTCATGCAAGGTTGCAGTTCGCGGCCCGAGAAGCACTCTCCGGCCAACATGCCCAACTGCAGCAACAGCTCCCAAACCGAAGGAGCCAGGACACAAAGACCTAGCTGGCCTGAAGGGCCCCCAGGGGGCCACCAAGCAGCCCCTCTCAATTTGGGTCTGGGGGCTTTCGTTGGGCATGGATACCTGAGAGGTACCTGCAAGGTTACAGTTCGCGGCCCGAGAAGCACTCTCCGGCCAACATGCCAAACTGCAGCAACAGCTCCCAAAGCGAAGGAGCCAGGACCCAAAGACCTAGCTGGCCTGAAGGGCCCCCAGGGGGCCCCCAAGCAGCCCCTCTCCATTTGGGTCTGGGGGCTTTCGTTGGGCCGGGAACCTGGGAGATTCATGCAAGGTTGCAGTTCGTGGCCCGAGAAGCACTCTCCGGCCAACATGCCCAACTGCAGCAACAGCTCCCAAAGCGAAGGAGCCAGGACCCAAAGACCTAGCTGGCCTGAAGGGCCCCCAGGGGGCCCCCAAGCAGCCCCTCTCCATTTGGGTCTGGGGGCTTTCGTTGGGCATGGAACCTTGGAGATTCCTGCAAGGTTGCAGTTCGCGGCCCGAGAAGCACTCTCCGGCCAACATGCCCAACTGCAGCAACAGCTCCCAAAGCGAAGGAGCCAGGACCCAAAGACCTAGCTGGCCTGAAGGGCCCCCAGGGGGCCCCCAAGCAGCCCCTCTCAATTTGGGTCTGGGGGCTTTCGTTGGGCCGGGAACCTGGGAGAATCCTGCAAGGTTGCAGTTCGCGGCCCGAGAAGCACTCTCCGGCCAACATGCCCAACTGCAGCAACAGCTCCCAAAGCGAAGGAGCCAGGACCCAAAGACCTAGCTGGCCTGAAGGGCCCCCAGGGGGCCCCCAAGCAGCCCCTCTCCATTTGGGTCTGGGGGATTTCGTTGGGCCGGGAACCTGGGAGAATCCTGCAAGGTTGCAGTTCGCGGCCCGAGAAGCACTCTCCGGCCAACATGCCCAACTGCAGCAACAGCTCCCAAAGCGAAGGAGCCAGGACCCAAAGACCTAGCTGGCCTGAAGGGCCCCCAGGGGGCCACCAAGCAGCCCCTCTCAATTTGGGTCTGGGGGCTTTCGTTGGGCATGGATACATGAGAGGTACCTGCAAGGTTACAGTTCGCGGCCCGAGAAGCACTCTCCGGCCAACATGCTCAACTGCAGCAACAGCTCCCAAACCGAAGGAGCCAGGACCCAAAGACCTAGCTGGCCTGAAGGGCCCCCAGGGGGCCCCCAAGCAGCCCCTCTCCATTTGGGTCTGGGGGCTTTCGTTGGGCCGGGAACCTGGGAGATTCCTGCAAGGTTGCAGTTCGCGGCCCGAGAAGCACTCTCCGGCCAACATGCCCAACTGCAGCAACAGCTCCCAAAGCGAAGGAGCCAGGACCCAAAGACCTAGCTGGCCTGAAGGGCCCCCAGGGGGCCCCCAAGCAGCCCCTCTCAATTTGGGTCTGGGGGCTTTCGTTGGGCATGGAACCTGGGAGATTCCTGCAAGGTTGCAGTTCGCGGCACGAGAAGCACTCTCCGGCCAACATGCCCAACTGCAGCAACAGCTCCCAAACCGAAGGAGCCAGGACCCAAAGACCTAGCTGGCCTGAAGGGCCCCCAGGGGGGCCCCAAGCAGCCCCTCTCCATTTGGGTCTGGGGGCTTTCGTTGGGCCGGGAACCTGGGAGAATCCTGCAAGGTTGCAGTTCGCGGCCCGAGAAGCACTCTCCGGCCAACATGCCCAACTGCAGCAACAGCTCCCAAAGCGAAGGAGCCAGGACCCAAAGACCTAGCTGGCCTGAAGGGCCCCCAGGGGGCCCCCAAGCAGCCCCTCTCACTTTGGGTCTGGGGGCTTTCGTTGGGCCGGGAACCTGGGAGATTCCTGCGAGGTTGCAGTTCGCGGCCCGAGAAGCACTCTCCGGCCAACATGCCCAACTGCAGCAACAGCTCCCAAAGCGAAGGAGCCAGGACCCAAAGACCTAGCTGGCCTGAAGGGCCCCCATGGGGCCCCCAAGGAGCTCCTCTCAATTTGGGTCTGGGGGCTTTCGTTGGGCCGGGAACCTGGGAGAATCCTGCAAGGTTGCAGTTCGCGGCCCGAGAAGCACTCTCCGGCCAACATGCCCAACTGCAGCAACAGCTCCCAAACCGAAGGAGCCAGGACCCAAAGACCTAGCTGGCCTGAAGGGCCCCCAGGGGGCCCCCAAGCAGCCCCTCTCCATTTGGGTCTGGGGGCTTTCGTTGGGCCGGGAACCTGGGAGATTCATGCAAGGTTGCAGTTCGCGGCCCAAGAAGCACTCTCCGGCCAACATGCCCAACTGCAGCAACAGCTCCCAAACCGAAGGAGCCAGGACCCAAAGACCTAGCTGGCCTGAAGGGCCCCCAGGGGGCCACCAAGCAGCCCCTCTCAATTTGGGTCTGGGGGCTTTTGTTGGGCCGGGAACCTGGGAGATTCCTGCAAGGTTGCAGTTCGCGGCCCGAGAAGCACTCTCCGGCCAACATGCCCAATATCCAGCAACAGCTCCCAAAGCGAAGGAGCCAGGACACAAAGACCTAGCTGGCCTGAAGGGCCCCCAGAAGGCCACCAAGCAGCCCCTCTCCATTTGGGTCTGGGGGCTTTCGTTGGGCATGTATACCTGAGAGGTACCTGCAAGTTACACTTCGCGGCCCGAGAAGCACTCTCCGAGCCAACATGCCCAACTGCAGCAACAGCTCCCAAAGCGAAGGAGCCAGGACCCAAAGACCTAGCTGGCCTGAAGGGCCCCCAGGGGGGCCCCAAGCAGCCCCTCTCAATTTGGGTCTGGGGGCTTTCGTTGGGCCGGGAACCTGGGAGATTCCTGCAAGGTTGCAGTTCGAGGCCCGAGAAGCACTCTCCGGCCAACATGCCCAACTGCAGCAACAGCTCCCAAACCGAATGAGCCAGGACACAAAGACCTAGCTGGCATGAAGGGCCCCCAGGGGGCCCCCAAGCAGCCCCTCTCAATTTGGGTCTGGGGGCTTTCGTTGGGCCGGGAACCTGGGAGATTCATGCAGGGTTGCAGTTCGCGGCCCGAGAAGCACTCTCCGGCCAACATGCCCAACTGCAGCAACAGCTCCCAAACCGAAGGAGCCAGGACCCAAAGACCTAGCTGGCCTGAAGGGCCCCCAGGGGGCCCCCAAGCAGCCCCTCTCAATTTGGGTCTGGGGGCTTTCGTTGGGCATGGATACCTGAGAGGTGCCTGCAAGGTTACAGTTCGCGGCCCGAGAAGCACTCTCCGGCCAACATGCCCAACTGCAGCAACAGCTCCCAAAGCGAAGGAGCCAGGACCCAAAGACCTAGCTGGCCTGAAGGGCCCCCAGGGGGCCCCCAAGCAGCCCCTCTCACTTTGGGTCTGGGGGCTTTCGTTGGGCCGGGAACCTGGGAGATTCATGCAAGGTTGCAGTTCGCGGCCCGAGAAGCACTCTCCGGCCAACATGCCCAACTGCAGCAACAGCTCCCAAAGCGAAGGAGCCAGGACCCAAAGACCTAGCTGGCCTGAAGGGCCCCCAGGGGGCCCCCAAGCAGCCCCTCTCCATTTGGGTCTGGGGGCTTTCGTTGGGCCGGGAACCTGGGAGAATCCTGAAAGGTTGCAGTTCGCGGCCCGAGAAGCACTCTCCGGCCAACATGCCCAACTGCAGCAACAGCTCCCAAACCGAAGGAGCCAGGACCCAAAGATCTAGCTGGCCTGAAGGGCCCCCAGGGGGCCCCCAAGCAGCCCCTCTCCATTTGGGTCTGGGGGCTTTCGTTGGGCCGGGAACCTGGGAGATTCATGCAAGGTTGCAGTTCGCGGCCCAAGAAGCACTCTCCGGCCAACATGCCCAACTGCAGCAACAGCTCCCAAACCGAAGGAGCCAGGACCCAAAGACCTAGCTGGCCTGAAGGGCCCCCAGGGGGCCACCAAGCAGCCCCTCTCAATTTGGGTCTGGGGGCTTTTGTTGGGCCGGGAACCTGGGAGATTCCTGCAAGGTTGCAGTTCGCGGCCCGAGAAGCACTCTCCGGCCAACATGCCCAATATCCAGCAACAGCTCCCAAAGCGAAGGAGCCAGGACACAAAGACCTAGCTGGCCTGAAGGGCCCCCAGAAGGCCACCAAGCAGCCCCTCTCCATTTGGGTCTGGGGGCTTTCGTTGGGCATGTATACCTGAGAGGTACCTGCAAGTTACACTTCGCGGCCCGAGAAGCACTCTCCGAGCCAACATGCCCAACTGCAGCAACAGCTCCCAAAGCGAAGGAGCCAGGACCCAAAGACCTAGCTGGCCTGAAGGGCCCCCAGGGGGGCCCCAAGCAGCCCCTCTCAATTTGGGTCTGGGGGCTTTCGTTGGGCCGGGAACCTGGGAGATTCCTGCAAGGTTGCAGTTCGAGGCCCGAGAAGCACTCTCCGGCCAACATGCCCAACTGCAGCAACAGCTCCCAAACCGAAGGAGCCAGGACACAAAGACCTAGCTGGCATGAAGGGCCCCCAGGGGGCCCCCAAGCAGCCCCTCTCAATTTGGGTCTGGGGGCTTTCGTTGGGCCGGGAACCTGGGAGATTCATGCAGGGTTGCAGTTCGCGGCCCGAGAAGCACTCTCCGGCCAACATGCCCAACTGCAGCAACAGCTCCCAAACCGAAGGAGCCAGGACCCAAAGACCTAGCTGGCCTGAAGGGCCCCCAGGGGGCCCCCAAGCAGCCCCTCTCAATTTGGGTCTGGGGGCTTTCGTTGGGCATGGATACCTGAGAGGTGCCTGCAAGGTTACAGTTCGCGGCCCGAGAAGCACTCTCCGGCCAACATGCCCAACTGCAGCAACAGCTCCCAAACCGAAGGAGCCAGGACCCAAAGACCTAGCTGGCCTGAAGGGCCCCCAGGGGGCCCCCAAGCAGCCCCTCTCAATTTGGGTCTGGGGGCTTTCGTTGGGCCGGGAACCTGGGAGATTCATGCAAGGTTGCAGTTCGCGGCCCGAGAAGCACTCTCCGGCCAACATGCCCAACTGCAGCAACAGCTCCCAAAGCGAAGGAGCCAGGACCCAAAGACCTAGCTGGCCTGAAGGGCCCCCAGGGGGCCCCCAAGCAGCCCCTCTCCATTTGGGTCTGGGGGCTTTCGTTGGGCCGGGAACCTGGGAGAATCCTGCAAGGTTGCAGTTCGCGGCCCGAGAAGCACTCTCCGGCCAACATGCCCAACTGCAGCAACAGCTCCCAAACCGAAGGAGCCAGGACCCAAAGATCTAGCTGGCCTGAAGGGCCCCCAGGGGGCCCCCAAGCAGCCCCTCTCCATTTGGGTCTGGGGGCTTTCGTTGGGCGGGAACCTGGGAGGTACCTGCAAGGTTGCAGTTCGCGGCCCGAGAAGCACTCTCCGGCCAACATGCCCAACTGCAGCAACAGCTCCCAAAGCGAAGGAGCCAGGACACAAAGACCTAGCTGGCCTGAAGGGCCCCCAGGGGGGCCCCAAGCAGCCCCTCTCAATTTGGGTCTGGGGGCTTTCGTTGGGCCGGGAACCTGGGAGATTCATGCAAGGTTGCAGTTCGCGGCCCGAGAAGCACTCTCCGGCCAACATGCCCAACTGCAGCAACAGCTCCCAAACCGAAGGAGCCAGGACCCAAAGACCTAGCTGGCCTGAAGGGCCCCCAGGGGGCCACCAAGCAGCCCCTCTCAATTTGGGTCTGGGGGCTTTCGTTGGGCATGGATACCTGAGAGGTACCTGCAAGGTTACAGTTCGCGGCCCGAGAAGCACTCTCCGGCCAACATGCCCAACTGCAGCAACAGCTCCCAAAGCGAAGGAGCCAGGACCCAAAGACCTAGCTGGCCTGAAGGGCCCCCAGGGGGCCCCCAAGCAGCCCCTCTCAATTTGGGTCTGGGGGCTTTCGTTGGGCCGGGAACCTGGGAGATTCATGCAAGGTTGCAGTTCGTGGCCCGAGAAGCACTCTCCGGCCAACATGCCCAACTGCAGCAACAGCTCCCAAAGCGAAGGAGCCAGGACCCAAAGACCTAGCTGGCCTGAAGGGCCCCCAGGGGGCCCCCAAGCAGCCCCTCTCCATTTGGGTCTGGGGGCTTTCGTTGGGCATGGAACCTTGGAGATTCCTGCAAGGTTGCAGTTCGCGGCCCGAGAAGCACTCTCCGGCCAACATGCCCAACTGCAGCAACAGCTCCCAAACCGAAGGAGCCAGGACCCAAAGACCTAGCTGGCCTGAAGGGCCCCCAGGGGGCCCCCAAGCAGCCCCTCTCCATTTGGGTCTGGGGGCTTTCGTTGGGCCGGGAACCTGGGAGAATCCTGCAAGGTTGCAGTTCAAGGCCCGAGAAGCACTCTCCGCCCAACATGCCCAACTGCAGCAACAGCTCCCAAAGCGAAGGAGCCAGGACCCAAAGACCTAGCTGGCCTGAAGGGCCCCCAGGGGGCCCCCAAGCAGCCCCTCTCCATTTGGGTCTGGGGGCTTTCGTTGGGCCGGGAACCTGGGAGAATCCTGCAAGGTTGCAGTTCGCGGCCCGAGAAGCACTCTCCGGCCAACATGCCCAACTGCAGCAACAGCTCCCAAAGCGAAGGAGCCAGGACCCAAAGACCTAGCTGGCCTGAAGGGCCCCCAGGGGGCCACCAAGCAGCCCCTCTCAATTTGGGTCTGGGGGCTTTCGTTGGGCATGGATACCTGAGAGGTACCTGCAAGGTTACAGTTCGCGGCCCGAGAAGCACTCTCCGGCCAACATGCTCAACTGCAGCAACAGCTCCCAAACCGAAGGATCCAGGACCCAAAGACCTAGCTGGCCTGAAGGGCCCCCATGGGGCCCCCAAGCAGCCCCTCTCCATTTGGGTCTGGGGGCTTTCGTTGGGCCGGGAACCTGGGAAATTCCTGCAAGGTTGCAGTTCGCGGCCCGAGAAGCACTCTCCGGCCAACATGCCCAACTGCAGCAACAGCTCCCAAAGCGAAGGAGCCAGGACCCAAAGACCTAGCTGGCCTGAAGGGCCCCCAGGGGGCCCCCAAGCAGCCCCTCTCAATTTGGGTCTGGGGGCTTTCGTTGGGCCGGGAACCTGGGAGAATCCTGCAAGGTTGCAGTTCGCGGCCGGAGAAGCACTCTCCGGCCAACATGCCCAACTGCAGCAACAGCTCCCAAAGCGAAGGAGCCAGGACCCAAAGACCTAGCTGGCCTGAAGGGCCCCCAGGGGGCCCCCAAGCAGCCCCTCTCCATTTGGGTCTGGGGCCTTTCGTTGGGCCGGGAACCTGGGAGAATCCTGCAAGGTTGCAGTTCGCGGCCCGAGAAGCACTCTCCGGCCAACATGGCCAACTGCAGCAACAGCTCCCAAAGCGAAGGAGCCAGGACCCAAAGACCTAGCTGGCCTGAAGAGCCCCCAGGGGGCCCCCAAGGAGCTCCTCTCCATTTGGGTCTGGGGGCTTTTGTTGGGCCGGGAACCTGAAAGATTCATGCAAGGTTGCAGTTCGCGGCCCGAGAAGCACTCTCCGGCCAACATGCCCAACTGCAGCAACAGCTCCCAAACCGAAGGAGCCAGGACCCAAAGACCTAGGTGGCCTGAAGGGCCCCCAGGGGGCCACCAAGCAGCCCCTCTCCATTTGGGTCTGGGGGCTTTTGTTGGGTCGGGAACCTGGGAGAATCCTGCAAGGTTGCAGTTCGCGGCCCGAGAAGCACTCTCCGGCCAACATGCCCAACTGCAGCAACAGCTCCCAAAGCGAAGGAGCCAGGACCCAAAGACCTAGCTGGCCTGAAGGGCCCCCAGGGGGCCCCCAAGCAGCCCCTCTCCATTTGGGTCTGGGGGCTTTCGTTGGGCATGGATACCTGAGAGGTACCTGCAAGGTGACAGTTCGCGGCCCGAGAAGCACTCTCCGGCCAACATGCTCAACTGCAGCAACAGCTCCCAAACCGAAGGAGCCAGGACCCAAAGACCTAGCTGGCCTGAAGGGCCCCCATGGGGCCCCCAAGGAGCTCCTCTCCATTTGGGTCTGGGGGCTTTAGTTGGGCCGGGAACCTGGGAGGTACCAGCAAGGTTGCAGTTCGCGGCCGGAGAAGCACTCCCCGGCCAACATGCCCAACTGCAGGAACAGCTCCCAAAGCGAAGGAGCCAGGACCCAAAGACCTAGCTGGCCTGAAGGGCCCCCAGGGGGCCCCCAAGCAGCCCCTCTCCATTTGGGTCTGGGGGCTTTTGTTGGGCATGGAACCTGGGAGATTCCTGCAAGGTTGCAGTTCGAGGCCCGAGAAGCACTCTCCGGCCAACATGCCCAACTGCAGCAACAGCTCCCAAAGCGAAGGAGCCAGGACCCAAAGACCTAGCTGGCCTGAAGGGCCCCCAGGGGGCCCCCAAGCAGCCCCTCTCAATTTGGGTCTGGGGGCTTTCGTTGGGCATGGATACCTGAGAGGTACCTGCAAGGTTACAGTTCGCGGCCCGAGAAGCACTCTCCGGCCAACATGCCCAACTGCAGCAACAGCTCCCAAAGCGAAGGAGCCAGGACCCAAAGACCTAGCTGGCCTGAAGGGCCCCCAGGGGGCCCCCAAGCAGCCCCTCTCCATTTGGGTCTGGGGGCTTTCGTTGGGCCGGGAACCTGGGAGAATCCTGCAAGGTTGCAGTTCGCGGCCCGAGAAGCACTCTCCGGCCAACATGCCCAACTGCAGCAACAGCTCCCAAAGCGAAGGAGCCAGGACCCAAAGACCTAGCTGGCCTGAAGGGCCCCCAGGGGGCCACCAAGCAGCCCCTCTCAATTTGGGTCTGGGGCCTTTCGTTGGGCCGGGAACCTGGGAGATTCCTGCAAGGTTGCAGTTCGCGGCCCGAGAAGCACTCTCCGGCCAACATGCTCAACTGCAGCAACAGCTCCCAAAGCGAAGGAGCCAGGACCCAAAGACCTAGCTGGCCTGAAGGGCCCCCATGGGGCCCCCAAGGAGCTCCTCTCCATTTGGGTCTGGGGGCTTTTGTTGGGCCGGGAACCTGAAAGATTCATGCAAGGTTGCAGTTCGCGGCCCGAGAAGCACTCTCCGGCCAACATGCCCAACTGCAGCAACAGCTCCCAAACCGAAGGAGCCAGGACCCAAAGACCTAGCTGGCCTGAAGGGCCCCCAGGGGGCCCCCAAGCAGCCCCTCTCAATTTGGGTCTGGGGGCTTTCGTTGGGCATGGATACCTGAGAGGTACCTGCAAGTTACAGTTCGCGGCCCGAGAAGCACTCTCCGGCCAACATGCCCAACTGCAGCAACAGCTCCCAAACCGAAGGAGCCAGGACCCAAAGACCTAGGTGGCCTGAAGGGCCCCCAGGGGGCCCCCAAGCAGCCCCTCTCAATTTGGGTCTGGGGGTTTCGTTTGGCCGGGAACCTGGGAGATTCATGCAAAGTTGCAGTTCGCGGCCCGAGAAGCACTCTCCGGCCAACATGCCCAAGTGCAGCAACAGCTCCCAAACCGAAGGAGCCAGGACCCAAAGACCTAGCTGGCCTGAAGGGCCCCCAGAAGGCCACCAAGCAGCCCCTCTCCATTTGGGTCTGGGGGCTTTTGTTGGGTCGGGAACCTGGGAGAATCCTGCAAGGTTGCAGTTCGCGGCCGGAGAAGCACTCTCCGGCCAACATGCCCAACTGCAGCAACAGCTCCCAAACCGAAGGAGCCAGGACCCAAAGACCTAGCTTGCCTGAAGGGCCCCCAGGGGGCCACCAAGCAGCCCCTCTCCATTTGGGTCTGGGGGCTTTCGTTGGGCATGGATACCTGAGAGGTACCTGCAAGGTGACAGTTCGCGGCCCGAGAAGCACTCTCCGGCCAACATGCTCAACTGCAGCAACAGCTCCCAAACCGAAGGAGCCAGGACCCAAAGACCTAGCTGGCCTGAAGGGCCCCCATGGGGCCCCCAAGGAGCTCCTCTCCATTTGGGTCTGGGGGCTTTAGTTGGGCCGGGAACCCGTAGGTACCAGCAAGGTTGCAGTTCGCTGCCGGAGAAGCACTCTCCGGCCAACATGCCCAACTGCAGCAACAGCTCCCAAAGCGAAGGAGCCAGGACCCAAAGACCTAGCTGGCCTGAAGGGCCCCCAGGGGGCCCCCAAGTAGCCCCTCTCCATTTGGGACTGGGGGCTTTTGTTGGGCATGGAACCTGGGAGATTCCTGCAAGGTTGCAGTTCGAGGCCCGAGAAGCACTCTCCGGCCAACATGCCCAACTGCAGCAACAGCTCCCAAACCGAAGGAGCCAGGACCCAAAGACCTAGCTGGCCTGAAGGGCCCCCAGGGGGCCCCCAAGCAGCCCCTCTCAATTTGGGTCTGGGGGCTTTCGTTGGGCATGGATACCTGAGAGGTACCTGCAAGGTTACAGTTCGCGGCCCGAGAAGCACTCTCCGGCCAACATGCCCAACTGCAGCAACAGCTCCCAAACCGAAGGAGCCAGGACCCAAAGACCTAGCTGGCCTGAAGGGCCCCCAGGGGGCCCCCAAGCAGCCCCTCTCAATTTGGGTCTGGGGGCTTTCGTTGGGCCGGGAACCTGGGAGATTCATGCAAAGTTGCAGTTCGCGGCCCGAGAAGCACTCTCCGGCCAACATGCCCAACTGCAGCAACAGCTCCCAAACCGAAGGAGCCAGGACCCAAAGACCTAGCTGGCCTGAAGGGCCCCCAGGGGGCCCCCAAGCAGCCCCTCTCAATTTGGGTCTGGGGGCTTTCGTTGGGCATGGAACCTGGGAGATTCCTGCAAGGTTGCAGTTCGCGGCCCGAGAAGCACTCTCCGGCCAACATGCCCAACTGCAGCAACAGCTCCCAAACCGAAGGAGCCAGGACCCAAAGACCTAGCTGGCCTGAAGGGCCCCCAGGGGGCCCCCAAGCAGCCCCTCTCCATTTGGGTCTGGGGGCTTTTGTTGGGCATGGAACCTGGGAGATTCCTGCAAGGTTGCAGTTCGAGGCCCGAGAAGCACTCTCCGGCCAACATGACCAACTGCAGCAACAGCTCCCAAACCGAAGGAGCCAGGACACAAAGACCTAGCTGGCCTGAAGGGCCCCCAGGGGGCCCCCAAGCAGCCCCTCTCAATTTGGGTCTGGGGGCTTTCGTTGGGCCGGGAACCTGGGAGATTCCTTCAAGGTTGCAGTTCGCAGCCCGAGAAGCACTCTCCGCCCAACATGCCCAACTGCAGCAACAGCTCCCAAACCGAAGGAGCCAGGACCCAAAGACCTAGCTGGCCTGAAGGGCCCCCAGGGGGCCCCCAAGCAGCCCCTCTCAATTTGGGTCTGGGGCCTTTCGTTGGGCCGGGAACCTGGGAGATTCATGCAAGGTTGCAGTTCGCGGCCCAAGAAGCACTCTCCGGCCAACATGCCCAACTGCAGCAACAGCTCCCAAAGCGAAGGAGCCAGGACACAAAGACCTAGCTGGCCTGAAGGGCCCCCAGGGGGCCCCCAAGCAGCCCCTCTCAATTTGGGTCTGGGGGCTTTCGTTGGGCATGGATACCTGAGAGGTACCTGCAAGGTTACAGTTCGAGGCCCGAGAAGCACTCTCCGGCCAACATGCCCAACTGCAGCAACAGCTCCCAAAGCGAAGGAGCCAGGACCCAAAGACCTAGCTGGCCTGAAGGGCCCCCAGGGGGCCCCCAAGCAGCCCCTCTCAATTTGGGTCTGGGGGCTTTCGTTGGGCATGGAACCTGGGAGATTCCTGCAAGGTTGCAGTTCGAGGCCGGAGAAGCACTCCCCGGCCAACATGCCCAACTGCAGGAACAGCTCCCAAACCGAAGGAGCCAGGACCCAAAGACCTAGCTGGCCTGAAGGGCCCCCAGGGGGCCCCCAAGCAGCCCCTCTCAATTTGGGTCTGGGGGCTTTCGTTGGGCATGGATACCTGAGAGGTACCTGCAAGGTTACAGTTCGCGGCCCGAGAAGCACTCTCCGGCCAACATGCCCAACTGCAGCAACAGCTCCCAAACCGAAGGAGCCAGGACCCAAAGACCTAGCTGGCCTGAAGGGCCCCCAGGGGGCCACCAAGCAGCCCCTCTCCATTTGGGTCTGGGGGCTTTCGTTGGGCATGGAACCTGGGAGATTCATGCAAGGTTGCAGTTCGCGGCCCGAGAAGCACTCTCCGGCCAACATGCCCAACTGCAGCAACAGCTCCCAAAGCGAAGGAGCCAGGACCCAAAGACCTAGCTGGCCTGAAGGGCCCCCAGGGGGCCCCCAAGCAGCCCCTCTCCATTTGGGTCTGGGGGCTTTCGTTGGGCCGGGAACCTGGGAGAATCCTGCAAGGTTGCAGATCGCGGCCCGAGAAGCACTCTCCGGCCAACATGCCCAACTGCAGCAACAGCTCCCAAACCGAAGGAGCCAGGACCCAAAGACCTAGCTGGCCTGAAGGGCCCCCAGGGGGCCACCAAGCAGCCCCTCTCAATTTGGGTCTGGGGGCTTTCGTTGGGCATGGATACCTGGGAGGTACCTGCAAGGTTACAGTTCGCGGCCCGAGAAGCACTCTCCGGCCAACATGCACAACTGCAGCAACAGCTCCCAAAGCGAAGGAGCCAGGACCCAAAGACCTAGCTGGCCTGAAGGCCCCCAGGGGGCCACCAAGCAGCCCCTCTCAATTTGGGTCTGGGGGCTTTCTTTAGGCTGAGAACCTGGGAGATACCAGCAAGGTTGCAGTTCGCGGCCCGAGAAGCACTCTCCGGCCAACATGCCCAATATCCAGCAACAGCTCCCAAAGCGAAGGAGCCAGGACCCAAAGACCTAGCTGGCCTGAAGGGCCCCCAGGGGGCCACCAAGCAGCCCCTCTCCATTTGGGTCTGGGGGTTTTCGTTGGGCCGGGAACCTGGGATGTACCTGCAAGGTTGCAGTTCGCGGCCCGAGAAGCACTCTCCGGCCAACATGCCCAACTGCAGCAACAGCTCCCAAACCGAAGGAGCCAGGACCCAAAGACCTAGCTGGCCTGAAGGGCCCCCAGGGGGCCACCAAGCAGCCCCTCTCAATTTGGGTCTGGGGGCTTTCGTTGGGCATGGATACCTGAGAGGTACCTGCAAGGTTACAGTTCGCGGCCCGAGAAGCACTCTCCGGCCAACATGCCCAACTGCAGCAACAGCTCCCAAAGCGAAGGAGCCAGGACCCAAAGACCTAGCTGGCCTGAAGGGCCCCCAGGGGGCCCCCAAGCAGCCCCTCTCAATTTGGGTCTGGGGGCTTTCGTTGGGCCGGGAACCTGGGAGATTCATGCAAGGTTGCAGTTCGTGGCCCGAGAAGCACTCTCCGGCCAACATGCCCAACTGCAGCAACTGCTCCCAAACCGAAGGAGCCAGGACACAAAGACCTAGCTGGCCTGAAGGGCCCCCAGGGGGCCACCAAGCAGCCCCTCTCCATTTGGGTCTGGGGGCTTTCGTTGGGCATGTATACCTGAGAGGTACTTGCAAGGTTACAGTTCGCGGCCCGAGAAGCACTCTCCGGCCAACATGCTCAACTGCAGCAACAGCTCCCAAAGCGAAGGAGCCAGGACCCAAAGACCTAGCTGGCCTGAAGGGCCCCCAGGGGGCCCCCAAGCAGCCCCTCTCAATTTGGGTCTGGGGGCTTTCGTTGGGCATGGAACCTGGGAGATTCATGCAAGGTTGCAGTTCGCGGCCCGAGAAGCACTCTCCGGCCAACATGCCCAACTGCAGCAACAGCTCCCAAACCGAAGGAGCCAGGACCCAAAGACCTAGCTGGCCTGAAGGGCCCCCAGGGGGGCCCCAAGCAGCCCCTCTCAATTTGGGTCTGGGGGCTTTCGTTGGGCCGGGAACCTGGGAGGTACCTGCCAGGTTGCAGTTCGCGGCCCGAGAAGCACTCTCCGGCCAACATGCCCAACTGCAGCAACAGCTCCCAAAGCGAAGGAGCCAGGACCCAAAGACCCAGCTGGCCTGAAGGGCCCCCAGGGGGCCCCCAAGCAGCCCCTCTCAATTTGGGTCTGGGGGCTTTCGTTGGGCATGGATACCTGAGAGGTACCTGCAAGGTTGCAGTTCGCGGCCCGAGAAGCACTCTCCGGCCAACATGCTCAACTGCAGCAACAGCTCCCAAAGCGAAGGAGCCAGGACCCAAAGACCTAGCTGGCCTGAAGGGCCCCCATGGTGCCCCCAAGGAGCTCCTCTCCATTTGGGTCTGGGGGCTTTAGTTGGGCCGGGAACCTGGGAGGTACCAGCAATGTTGCAGTTCGCGGCCGGAGAAGCACTCTCCGGCCAACATGCCCAATATCCAGCAACAGCTCCCAAAGCGAAGGAGCCAGGACCCAAAGACCTAGCTGGCCTGAAGGGCCCCCAGGGGCCACCAAGCAGCCCCTCTCCATTTGGGTCTGGGGGTTTTCGTTGGGCCGGGAACCTGGGATGTACCTGCAAGGTTGCAGTTCGCGGCCCGAGAAGCACTCTCCGGCCAACATGCCCAACTGCAGCAACAGCTCCCAAACCGAAGGAGCCAGGACCCAAAGACCTAGCTGGCCTGAAGGGCCCCCAGGGGGGCCCCAAGCAGCCCCTCTCAATTTGGGTCTGGGGGCTTTCGTTGGGCCGGGAACCTGGGAGAATCCTGCAAGGTTGCAGTTCGCGGCCCGAGAAGCACTCTCCGGCCAACATGCCCAACTGCAGCAACAGCTCCCAAAGCGAAGGAGCCAGGACCCAAAGACCTAGCTGGCCTGAAGGGCCCCCAGGGGGTCCCCAAGCAGCCCCTCTCAATTTGGGTCTGGGGGCTTTCGTTGGGCCGGGAACCTGGGAGGTACCTGCAAGGTTGCAGTTCGCGGCCCGAGAAGCACTCTCCGGCCAACATGCTCAACTGCAGCAACAGCTCCCAAACCGAAGGAGCCAGGACCCAAAGACCTAGCTGGCCTGAAGGGCCCCCAGGGGGCCCCCAAGCAGCCCCTCTCAATTTGGGTCTGGGGGCTTTCGTTGGGCCGGGAACCTGGGAGATTCATGCAAGGTTGCAGTTCGCGGCCCGAGAAGCACTCTCCGGCCAACATGCCCAACTGCAGCAACAGCTCCCAAAGCGAAGGAGCCAGGACCCAAAGACCTAGCTGGCCTGAAGGGCCCCCAGGGGGCCACCAAGCAGCCCCTCTCAATTTGGGTCTGAGGGCTTTCGTTGGGCATGGATACCTGAGAGGTACCTGCAAGGTTGCAGTTCGCGGCCCGAGAAGCACTCTCCTGCCAACATGCTCAACTGCAGCAACAGCTCCCAAACCGAAGGAGCCAGGACCCAAAGACCTAGCTGGCCTGAAGGGCCCCCATGGGGCCCCCAAGGAGCTCCTCTCCATTTGGGTCTGGGGGCTTTAGTTGGGCCGGGAACCTGGGAGGTACCAGCAATGTTGCAGTTCGCGGCCGGAGAAGCACTCTCCGGCCAACATGCCCAACTGCAGCAACAGCTCCCAAAGCGAAGGAGCCAGGACCCAAAGACCTAGCTGGCCTGAAGGGCCCCCAGGGGGCCCCCAAGCAGCCCCTCTCCATTTGGGTCTGGGGGCTTTTGTTTGGCATGGAACCTGGGAGATTCCTGCAAGGTTGCAGTTCGAGGCCCGAGAAGCACTCTCCGGCCAACATGCCCAACTGCAGCAACAGCTCCCAAACCGAAGGAGCCAGGACCCAAAGACCTAGCTGGCCTGAAGGGCCCCCAGGGGGCCCCCAAGCAGCCCCTCTCAATTTGGGTCTGGGGGCTTTCGTAGGGCCGGGAACCTGGGAGATTCCTTCAAGGTTGTAGTTCGCGGCCCGAGAAGCACTCTCCGGCCAACATGCCCAACTGCAGCAACAGCTCCCAAACCGAAGGAGCCAGGACCCAAAGACCTAGCTGGCCTGAAGGGCCCCCAGGGGGCCCCCAAGCAGCCCCTCTCAATTTGGGTCTGGGGGCTTTCGTTGGGCCGGGAACCTGGGAGATTCATGCAAGGTTGCAGTTCGCGGCCCGAGAAGCACTCTCCGGCCAACATGCCCAACTGCAGCAACAGCTCCCAAAGCGAAGGAGCCAGGACCCAAAGACCTAGCTGGCCTGAAGGGCCCCCAGGGGGCCCCAAGCAGCCCCTCTCAATTTGGGTCTGGGGGCTTTCGTTGGGCGGGGAACATGGGAGATTCATGCAAGGTTGCAGTTCGCGGCCCGAGAAGCACTCTCCGGCCAACATGCCCAACTGCAGCAACAGCTCCCAAACCGAAGGAGCCAGGTCACAAAGACCTAGCTGGCCTGAAGGGCCCCCAGGGGGCCACCAAGCAGCCCCTCTCCATTTGGGTCTGGGGGCTTTCGTTGGGCATGTATACCTGAGAGGTACTTGCAAGGTTACAGTTCGCGGCCCGAGAAGCACTCTCCGGCCAACATGCTCAACTGCAGCAACAGCTCCCAAACCGAAGGAGCCAGGACCCAAAGACCTAGCTGGCCTGAAGGGCCCCCAGGGGGCCCCCAAGCAGCCCCTCTCAATTTGGGTCTGGGGGCTTTCGTTGGGCATGGAACCTGGGAGATTCCTGCAAGGTTGCAGTTCGCGGCCCGAGAAGCACTCTCCGGCCAACATGCCCAACTGCAGCAACAGCTCCCAAACCGAAGGAGCCAGGACCCAAAGACCTAGCTGGCCTGAAGGGCCCCCAGGGGGGCCCCAAGCAGCCCCTCTCAATTTGGGTCTGGGGGCTTTCGTTGGGCCGGGAACCTGGGAGGTACCTGCCAGGTTGCAGTTCGCGGCCCGAGAAGCACTCTCCGGCCAACATGCCCAACTGCAGCAACAGCTCCCAAAGCGAAGGAGCCAGGACCCAAAGACCCAGCTGGCCTGAAGGGCCCCCAGGGGGCCCCCAAGCAGCCCCTCTCAATTTGGGTCTGGGGGCTTTCGTTGGGCATGGATACCTGATAGGTACCTGCAAGGTTGCAGTTCGCGGCCCGAGAAGCACTCTCCGGCCAACATGCTCAACTGCAGCAACAGCTCCCAAAGCGAAGGAGCCAGGACCCAAAGACCTAGCTGGCCTGAAGGGCCCCCATGGGGCCCCCAAGGAGCTCCTCTCCATTTGGGTCTGGGGGCTTTAGTTGGGCCGGGAACCTGGGAGGTACCAGCAATGTTGCAGTTCGCGGCCGGAGAAGCACTCTCCGGCCAACATGCCCAATATCCAGCAACAGCTCCCAAAGCGAAGGAGCCAGGACCCAAAGACCTAGCTGGCCTGAAGGGCCCCCAGGGGCCACCAAGCAGCCCCTCTCCATTTGGGTCTGGGGGTTTTCGTTGGGCCGGGAACCTGGGATGTACCTGCAAGGTTGCAGTTCGCGGCCCGAGAAGCACTCTCCGGCCAACATGCCCAACTGCAGCAACAGCTCCCAAACCGAAGGAGCCAGGACCCAAAGACCTAGCTGGCCTGAAGGGCCCCCAGGGGGGCCCCAAGCAGCCCCTCTCAATTTGGGTCTGGGGGCTTTCGTTGGGCCGGGAACCTGGGAGAATCCTGCAAGGTTGCAGTTCGCGGCCCGAGAAGCACTCTCCGGCCAACATGCCCAACTGCAGCAACAGCTCCCAAAGCGAAGGAGCCAGGACCCAAAGACCTAGCTGGCCTGAAGGGCCCCCAGGGGGTCCCCAAGCAGCCCCTCTCAATTTGGGTCTGGGGGCTTTCGTTGGGCCGAGAACCTGGGAGGTACCTGCAAGGTTGCAGTTCGCGGCCCGAGAAGCACTCTCCGGCCAACATGCTCAACTGCAGCAACAGCTCCCAAACCGAAGGAGCCAGGACCCAAAGACCTAGCTGGCCTGAAGGGCCCCCAGGGGGCCCCCAAGCAGTCCCTCTCAATTTGGGTCTGGGGGCTTTCGTTGGGCCGGGAACCTGGGAGATTCATGCAAGGTTGCAGTTCGCGGCCCGAGAAGCACTCTCCGGCCAACATGCCCAACTGCAGCAACAGCTCCCAAACCGAAGGAGCCAGGACCCAAAGACCTAGCTGGCCTGAAGGGCCCCCAGGGGGCCACCAAGCAGCCCCTCTCAATTTGGGTCTGGGGGCTTTCGTTGGGCATGGATACCTGAGAGGTACCTGCAAGGTTGCAGTTCGCGGCCCGAGAAGCACTCTCCGGCCAACATGCTCAACTGCAGCAACAGCTCCCAAACCGAAGGAGCCAGGACCCAAAGACCTAGCTGGCCTGAAGGGCCCCCATGGGGCCCCCAAGGAGCTCCTCTCCATTTGGGTCTGGGGGCTTTAGTTGGGCCGGGAACCTGGGAGGTACCAGCAATGTTGCAGTTCGCGGCCGGAGAAGCACTCTCCGGCCAACATGCCCAACTGCAGCAACAGCTCCCAAAGCGAAGGAGCCAGGACCCAAAGACCTAGCTGGCCTGAAGGGCCCCCAGGGGGCCCCCAAGCAGCCCCTCTCCATTTGGGTCTGGGGGCTTTTGTTTGGCATGGAACCTGGGAGATTCCTGCAAGGTTGCAGTTCGAGGCCCGAGAAGCACTCTCCGGCCAACATGCCCAACTGCAGCAACAGCTCCCAAACCGAAGGAGCCAGGACCCAAAGACCTAGCTGGCCTGAAGGGCCCCCAGGGGGCCCCCAAGCAGCCCCTCTCAATTTGGGTCTGGGGGCTTTCGTTGGGCCGGGAACCTGGGAGATTCATGCAAGGTTGCAGTTCGCGGCCCGAGAAGCACTCTCCGGCCAACATGCCCAACTGCAGCAACAGCTCCCAAACCGAAGGAGCCAGGACCCAAAGACCTAGCTGGCCTGAAGGGCCCCCAGGGGGCCCCCAAGCAGCCCCTCTCAATTTGGGTCTGGGGGCTTTCGTTGGGCATGGATACCTGAGAGGTACCTGCAAGGTTACAGTTCGCGGCCCGAGAAGCACTCTCCGGCCAACATGCCCAACTGCAGCAACAGCTCCCAAAGCGAAGGAGCCAGGACCCAAAGACCTAGCTGGCCTGAAGGGCCCCCAGGGGGCCCCCAAGCAGCCCCTCTCAATTTGGTTCTGGGGGCTTTCGTTGGGCCGGGAACCTGGGAGATTCATGCAAGGTTGCAGTTCGCCGCCCGAGAAGCACTCTCCGGCCAACATGCCCAACTGCAGCAACAGCTCCCAAAGCGAAGGAGCCAGGACCCAAAGACCTAGCTGGCCTGAAGGGCCCCCAGGGGGCCCCCAAGCAGCCCCTCTCCATTTGGGTCTGGGGGCTTTCGTTGGGCATGGAACCTTGGAGATTCCTGCAAGGTTGCAGTTCGCGGCCCGAGAAGCACTCTCCGGCCAACATGCCCAACTGCAGCAACAGCTCCCAAAGCGAAGGAGCCAGGACCCAAAGACCTAGCTGGCCTGAAGGGCCCCCAGGGGGCCCCCAAGCAGCCCCTCTCAATTTGGGTCTGGGGGCTTTCGTTGGGCATGGATACCTGAGAGGTACCTGCAAGGTTACAGTTCGCGGCCCGAGAAGCACTCTCCGGCCAACATGCCCAACTGCAGCAACAGCTCCCAAAGCGAAGGAGCCAGGACCCAAAGACCTAGCTGGCCTGAAGGGCCCCCAGGGGGCCCCCAAGCAGCCCCTCTCCATTTGGGTCTGGGGGCTTTCGTTGGGCCGGGAACCTGGGAGAATCCTGCAAGGTTGCAGATCGCGGCCCGAGAAGCACTCTCCGGCCAACATGCCCAACTGCAGCAACAGCTCCCAAAGCGAAGGAGCCAGGACCCAAAGACCTAGCTGGCCTGAAGGGCCCCCAGGGGGCCACCAAGCAGCCCCTCTCAATTTGGGTCTGGGGGCTTTCGTTGGGCATGGATACCTGGGAGGTACCTGCAAGGTTACAGTTCGCGGCCCGAGAAGCACTCTCCGGCCAACATGCCCAACTGCAGCAACAGCTCCCAAACCGAAGGAGCCAGGACCCAAAGACCTAGCTGGCCTGAAGGCCCCCAGGGGGCCACCAAGCAGCCCCTCTCAATTTGGGTCTGGGGGCTTTCTTTAGGCTGAGAACCTGGGAGATACCAGCAAGGTTGCAGTTCGCGGCCCGAGAAGCACTCTCCGGCCAACATGCCCAATATCCAGCAACAGCTCCCAAAGCGAAGGAGCCAGGACCCAAAGACCTAGCTGGCCTGAAGGGCCCCCAGGGGGCCACCAAGCAGCCCCTCTCCATTTGGGTCTGGGGGTTTTCGTTGGGCCGGGAACCTGGGATGTACCTGCAAGGTTGCAGTTCGCGGCCCGAGAAGCACTCTCCGGCCAACATGCCCAACTGCAGCAACAGCTCCCAAACCGAAGGAGCCAGGACCCAAAGACCTAGCTGGCCTGAAGGGCCCCCAGGGGGCCCCCAAGCAGCCCCTCTCAATTTGGGTCTGGGGGCTTTCGTTGGGCGGGGAACCTGGGAGATTCATGCAAGGTTGCAGTTCGCGGCCCGAGAAGCACTCTCCGGCCAACATGCCCAACTGCAGCAACTGCTCCCAAACCGAAGGAGCCAGGACACAAAGACCTAGCTGGCCTGAAGGGCCCCCAGGGGGCCACCAAGCAGCCCCTCTCCATTTGGGTCTGGGGGCTTTCGTTGGGCATGTATACCTGAGAGGTACTTGCAAGGTTACAGTTCGCGGCCCGAGAAGCACTCTCCGGCCAACATGCTCAACTGCAGCAACAGCTCCCAAAGCGAAGGAGCCAGGACCCAAAGACCTAGCTGGCCTGAAGGGCCCCCAGGGGGCCCCCAAGCAGCCCCTCTCAATTTGGGTCTGGGGGCTTTCGTTGGGCATGGAACCTGGGAGATTCCTGCAAGGTTGCAGTTCGCGGCCCGAGAAGCACTCTCCGGCCAACATGCCCAACTGCAGCAACAGCTCCCAAACCGAAGGAGCCAGGACCCAAAGACCTAGCTGGCCTGAAGGGCCCCCAGGGGGGCCCCAAGCAGCCCCTCTCAATTTGGGTCTGGGGGCTTTCGTTGGGCCGGGAACCTGGGAGGTACCTGCCAGGTTGCAGTTCGCGGCCCGAGAAGCACTCTCCGGCCAACATGCCCAACTGCAGCAACAGCTCCCAAAGCGAAGGAGCCAGGACCCAAAGACCCAGCTGGCCTGAAGGGCCCCCAGGGGGCCCCCAAGCAGCCCCTCTCAATTTGGGTCTGGGGGCTTTCGTTGGGCATGGATACCTGAGAGGTACCTGCAAGGTTGCAGTTCGCGGCCCGAGAAGCACTCTCCGGCCAACATGCTCAACTGCAGCAACAGCTCCCAAAGCGAAGGAGCCAGGACCCAAAGACCTAGCTGGCCTGAAGGGCCCCCATGGTGCCCCCAAGGAGCTCCTCTCCATTTGGGTCTGGGGGCTTTAGTTGGGCCGGGAACCTGGGAGGTACCAGCAATGTTGCAGTTCGCGGCCGGAGAAGCACTCTCCGGCCAACATGCCCAACTGCAGCAACAGCTCCCAAACCGAAGGAGCCAGGACCCAAAGACCTAGCTGGCCTGAAGGGCCCCCAGGGGGGCCCCAAGCAGCCCCTCTCAATTTGGGTCTGGGGGCTTTCGTTGGGCCGGGAACCTGGGAGAATCCTGCAAGGTTGCAGTTCGCGGCCCGAGAAGCACTCTCCGGCCAACATGCCCAACTGCAGCAACAGCTCCCAAACCGAAGGAGCCAGGACCCAAAGACCTAGCTGGCCTGAAGGGCCCCCAGGGGGTCCCCAAGCAGCCCCTCTCAATTTGGGTCTGGGGCCTTTCGTTGGGCCGGGAACCTGGGAGGTACCTGCAAGGTTGCAGTTCGCGGCCCGAGAAGCACTCTCCGGCCAACATGCTCAACTGCAGCAACAGCTCCCAAACCGAAGGAGCCAGGACCCAAAGACCTAGCTGGCCTGAAGGGCCCCCAGGGGGCCCCCAAGCAGCCCCTCTCAATTTGGGTCTGGGGGCTTTCGTTGGGCCGGGAACCTGGGAGATTCATGCAAGGTTGCAGTTCGCGGCCCGAGAAGCACTCTCCGGCCAACATGCCCAACTGCAGCAACAGCTCCCAAACCGAAGGAGCCAGGACCCAAAGACCTAGCTGGCCTGAAGGGCCCCCAGGGGGCCACCAAGCAGCCCCTCTCAATTTGGGTCTGGGGGCTTTCGTTGGGCATGGATACCTGAGAGGTACCTGCAAGGTTGCAGTTCGCGGCCCGAGAAGCACTCTCCTGCCAACATGCTCAACTGCACCAACAGCTCCCAAAGCGAAGGAGCCAGGACCCAAAGACCTAGCTGGCCTGAAGGGCCCCCAGGGGGCCCCCAAGGAGCTCCTCTCCATTTGGGTCTGGGGGCTTTAGTTGGGCCGGGAACCTGGGAGGTACCAGCAATGTTGCAGTTCGCGGCCGGAGAAGCACTCTCCGGCCAACATGCCCAACTGCAGCAACAGCTCCCAAAGCGAAGGAGCCAGGACCCAAAGACCTAGCTGGCCTGAAGGGCCCCCAGGGGGCCCCCAAGCAGCCCCTCTCCATTTGGGTCTGGGGGCTTTTGTTTGGCATGGAACCTGGGAGATTCCTGCAAGGTTGCAGTTCGAGGCCCGAGAAGCACTCTCCGGCCAACATGCCCAACTGCAGCAACAGCTCCCAAACCGAAGGAGCCAGGACCCAAAGACCTAGCTGGCCTGAAGGGCCCCCAGGGGGCCCCCAAGCAGCCCCTCTCAATTTGGGTCTGGGGGCTTTCGTTGGGCCGGGAACCTGGGAGATTCATGCAAGGTTGCAGTTCGCGGCCCGAGAAGCACTCTCCGGCCAACATGCCCAACTGCAGCAACAGCTCCCAAACCGAAGGAGCCAGGACCCAAAGACCTAGCTGGCCTGAAGGGCCCCCAGGGGGCCCCAAGCAGCCCCTCTCAATTTGGGTCTGGGGGCTTTCGTTGGGCGGGGAACATGGGAGATTCATGCAAGGTTGCAGTTCGCGGCCCGAGAAGCACTCTCCGGCCAACATGCCCAACTGCAGCAACAGCTCCCAAACCGAAGGAGCCAGGTCACAAAGACCTAGCTGGCCTGAAGGGCCCCCAGGGGGCCACCAAGCAGCCCCTCTCCATTTGGGTCTGGGGGCTTTCGTTGGGCATGTATACCTGAGAGGTACTTGCAAGGTTACAGTTCGCGGCCCGAGAAGCACTCTCCGGCCAACATGCTCAACTGCAGCAACAGCTCCCAAAGCGAAGGAGCCAGGACCCAAAGACCTAGCTGGCCTGAAGGGCCCCCAGGGGGCCCCCAAGCAGCCCCTCTCAATTTGGGTCTGGGGGCTTTCGTTGGGCATGGAACCTGGGAGATTCCTGCAAGGTTGCAGTTCGCGGCCCGAGAAGCACTCTCCGGCCAACATGCCCAACTGCAGCAACAGCTCCCAAACCGAAGGAGCCAGGACCCAAAGACCTAGCTGGCCTGAAGGGCCCCCAGGGGGGCCCCAAGCAGCCCCTCTCAATTTGGGTCTGGGGGCTTTCGTTGGGCCGGGAACCTGGGAGGTACCTGCCAGGTTGCAGTTCGCGGCCCGAGAAGCACTCTCCGGCCAACATGCCCAACTGCAGCAACAGCTCCCAAAGCGAAGGAGCCAGGACCCAAAGACCCAGCTGGCCTGAAGGGCCCCCAGGGGGCCCCCAAGCAGCCCCTCTCAATTTGGGTCTGGGGGCTTTCGTTGGGCATGGATACCTGAGAGGTACCTGCAAGGTTGCAGTTCGCGTCCCGAGAAGCACTCTCCGGCCAACATGCTCAACTGCAGCAACAGCTCCCAAAGCGAAGGAGCCAGGACCCAAAGACCTAGCTGGCCTGAAGGGCCCCCATGGGGCCCCCAAGGAGCTCCTCTCCATTTGGGTCTGGGGGCTTTAGTTGGGCCGGGAACCTGGGAGGTACCAGCAATGTTGCAGTTCGCGGCCGGAGAAGCACTCTCCGGCCAACATGCCCAATATCCAGCAACAGCTCCCAAAGCGAAGGAGCCAGGACCCAAAGACCTAGCTGGCCTGAAGGGCCCCCAGGGGCCACCAAGCAGCCCCTCTCCATTTGGGTCTGGGGGTTTTCGTTGGGCCGGGAACCTGGGATGTACCTGCAAGGTTGCAGTTCGCGGCCCGAGAAGCACTCTCCGGCCAACATGCCCAACTGCAGCAACAGCTCCCAAACCGAAGGAGCCAGGACCCAAAGACCTAGCTGGCCTGAAGGGCCCCCAGGGGGGCCCCAAGCAGCCCCTCTCAATTTGGGTCTGGGGGCTTTCGTTGGGCCGGGAACCTGGGAGAATCCTGCAAGGTTGCAGTTCGCGGCCCGAGAAGCACTCTCCGGCCAACATGCCCAACTGCAGCAACAGCTCCCAAAGCGAAGGAGCCAGGACCCAAAGACCTAGCTGGCCTGAAGGGCCCCCAGGGGGTCCCCAAGCAGCCCCTCTCAATTTGGGTCTGGGGGCTTTCGTTGGGCCGAGAACCTGGGAGGTACCTGCAAGGTTGCAGTTCGCGGCCCGAGAAGCACTCTCCGGCCAACATGCTCAACTGCAGCAACAGCTCCCAAAGCGAAGGAGCCAGGACCCAAAGACCTAGCTGGCCTGAAGGGCCCCCAGGGGGCCCCCAAGCAGCCCCTCTCAATTTGGGTCTGGGGGCTTTCGTTGGGCCGGGAACCTGGGAGATTCATGCAAGGTTGCAGTTCGCGGCCCGAGAAGCACTCTCCGGCCAACATGCCCAACTGCAGCAACAGCTCCCAAACCGAAGGAGCCAGGACCCAAAGACCTAGCTGGCCTGAAGGGCCCCCAGGGGGCCCCCAAGCAGCCCCTCTCAATTTGGGTCTGGGGGCTTTCGTTGGGCATGGATACCTGAGAGGTACCTGCAAGGTTACAGTTCGCGGCCCGAGAAGCACTCTCCGGCCAACATGCCCAACTGCAGCAACAGCTCCCAAAGCGAAGGAGCCAGGACCCAAAGACCTAGCTGGCCTGAAGGGCCCCCAGGGGGCCCCCAAGCAGCCCCTCTCCATTTGGGTCTGGGGGCTTTCGTTGGGCCGGGAACCTGGGAGAATCCTGCAAGGTTGCAGATCGCGGCCCGAGAAGCACTCTCCGGCCAACATGCCCAACTGCAGCAACAGCTCCCAAAGCGAAGGAGCCAGGACCCAAAGACCTAGCTGGCCTGAAGGGCCCCCAGGGGGCCACCAAGCAGCCCCTCTCAATTTGGGTCTGGGGGCTTTCGTTGGGCATGGATACCTGGGAGGTACCTGCAAGGTTACAGTTCGCGGCCCGAGAAGCACTCTCCGGCCAACATGCCCAACTGCAGCAACAGCTCCCAAAGCGAAGGAGCCAGGACCCAAAGACCTAGCTGGCCTGAAGGGCCCCCAGGGGGCCCCCAAGCAGCCCCTCTCAATTTGGGTCTGGGGGCTTTCGTTGGGCCGGGAACCTGGGAGATTCATGCAAGGTTGCAGTTCGCGGCCCGAGAAGCACTCTCCGGCCAACATGCCCAACTGCAGCAACTGCTCCCAAACCGAAGGAGCCAGGACACAAAGACCTAGCTGGCCTGAAGGGCCCCCAGGGGGCCACCAAGCAGCCCCTCTCCATTTGGGTCTGGGGGCTTTCGTTGGGCATGTATACCTGAGAGGTACTTGCAAGGTTACAGTTCGCGGCCCGAGAAGCACTCTCCGGCCAACATGCTCAACTGCAGCAACAGCTCCCAAAGCGAAGGAGCCAGGACCCAAAGACCTAGCTGGCCTGAAGGGCCCCCAGGGGGCCCCCAAGCAGCCCCTCTCAATTTGGGTCTGGGGGCTTTCGTTGGGCATGGAACCTGGGAGATTCCTGCAAGGTTGCAGTTCGCGGCCCGAGAAGCACTCTCCGGCCAACATGCCCAACTGCAGCAACAGCTCCCAAACCGAAGGAGCCAGGACCCAAAGACCTAGCTGGCCTGAAGGGCCCCCAGGGGGGCCCCAAGCAGCCCCTCTCAATTTGGGTCTGGGGGCTTTCGTTGGGCCGGGAACCTGGGAGGTACCTGCCAGGTTGCAGTTCGCGGCCCGAGAAGCACTCTCCGGCCAACATGCCCAACTGCAGCAACAGCTCCCAAAGCGAAGGAGCCAGGACCCAAAGACCCAGCTGGCCTGAAGGGCCCCCAGGGGGCCCCCAAGCAGCCCCTCTCAATTTGGGTCTGGGGGCTTTCGTTGGGCATGGATACCTGAGAGGTACCTGCAAGGTTGCAGTTCGCGGCCCGAGAAGCACTCTCCGGCCAACATGCTCAACTGCAGCAACAGCTCCCAAAGCGAAGGAGCCAGGACCCAAAGACCTAGCTGGCCTGAAGGGCCCCCATGGTGCCCCCAAGGAGCTCCTCTCCATTTGGGTCTGGGGGCTTTAGTTGGGCCGGGAACCTGGGAGGTACCAGCAATGTTGCAGTTCGCGGCCGGAGAAGCACTCTCCGGCCAACATGCCCAATATCCAGCAACAGCTCCCAAAGCGAAGGAGCCAGGACCCAAAGACCTAGCTGGCCTGAAGGGCCCCCAGGGGCCACCAAGCAGCCCCTCTCCATTTGGGTCTGGGGGTTTTCGTTGGGCCGGGAACCTGGGATGTACCTGCAAGGTTGCAGTTCGCGGCCCGAGAAGCACTCTCCGGCCAACATGCCCAACTGCAGCAACAGCTCCCAAACCGAAGGAGCCAGGACCCAAAGACCTAGCTGGCCTGAAGGGCCCCCAGGGGGGCCCCAAGCAGCCCCTCTCAATTTGGGTCTGGGGGCTTTCGTTGGGCCGGGAACCTGGGAGAATCCTGCAAGGTTGCAGTTCGCGGCCCGAGAAGCACTCTCCGGCCAACATGCCCAACTGCAGCAACAGCTCCCAAAGCGAAGGAGCCAGGACCCAAAGACCTAGCTGGCCTGAAGGGCCCCCAGGGGGTCCCCAAGCAGCCCCTCTCAATTTGGGTCTGGGGGCTTTCGTTGGGCCGGGAACCTGGGAGGTACCTGCAAGGTTGCAGTTCGCGGCCCGAGAAGCACTCTCCGGCCAACATGCTCAACTGCAGCAACAGCTCCCAAACCGAAGGAGCCAGGACCCAAAGACCTAGCTGGCCTGAAGGGCCCCCAGGGGGCCCCCAAGCAGCCCCTCTCAATTTGGGTCTGGGGGCTTTCGTTGGGCCGGGAACCTGGGAGATTCATGCAAGGTTGCAGTTCGCGGCCCGAGAAGCACTCTCCGGCCAACATGCCCAACTGCAGCAACAGCTCCCAAAGCGAAGGAGCCAGGACCCAAAGACCTAGCTGGCCTGAAGGGCCCCCAGGGGGCCACCAAGCAGCCCCTCTCAATTTGGGTCTGAGGGCTTTCGTTGGGCATGGATACCTGAGAGGTACCTGCAAGGTTGCAGTTCGCGGCCCGAGAAGCACTCTCCTGCCAACATGCTCAACTGCAGCAACAGCTCCCAAACCGAAGGAGCCAGGACCCAAAGACCTAGCTGGCCTGAAGGGCCCCCATGGGGCCCCCAAGGAGCTCCTCTCCATTTGGGTCTGGGGGCTTTAGTTGGGCCGGGAACCTGGGAGGTACCAGCAATGTTGCAGTTCGCGGCCGGAGAAGCACTCTCCGGCCAACATGCCCAACTGCAGCAACAGCTCCCAAAGCGAAGGAGCCAGGACCCAAAGACCTAGCTGGCCTGAAGGGCCCCCAGGGGGCCCCCAAGCAGCCCCTCTCCATTTGGGTCTGGGGGCTTTTGTTTGGCATGGAACCTGGGAGATTCCTGCAAGGTTGCAGTTCGAGGCCCGAGAAGCACTCTCCGGCCAACATGCCCAACTGCAGCAACAGCTCCCAAACCGAAGGAGCCAGGACCCAAAGACCTAGCTGGCCTGAAGGGCCCCCAGGGGGCCCCCAAGCAGCCCCTCTCAATTTGGGTCTGGGGGCTTTCGTAGGGCCGGGAACCTGGGAGATTCCTTCAAGGTTGTAGTTCGCGGCCCGAGAAGCACTCTCCGGCCAACATGCCCAACTGCAGCAACAGCTCCCAAACCGAAGGAGCCAGGACCCAAAGACCTAGCTGGCCTGAAGGGCCCCCAGGGGGCCCCCAAGCAGCCCCTCTCAATTTGGGTCTGGGGGCTTTCGTTGGGCCGGGAACCTGGGAGATTCATGCAAGGTTGCAGTTCGCGGCCCGAGAAGCACTCTCCGGCCAACATGCCCAACTGCAGCAACAGCTCCCAAAGCGAAGGAGCCAGGACCCAAAGACCTAGCTGGCCTGAAGGGCCCCCAGGGGGCCCCAAGCAGCCCCTCTCAATTTGGGTCTGGGGGCTTTCGTTGGGCGGGGAACATGGGAGATTCATGCAAGGTTGCAGTTCGCGGCCCGAGAAGCACTCTCCGGCCAACATGCCCAACTGCAGCAACAGCTCCCAAACCGAAGGAGCCAGGTCACAAAGACCTAGCTGGCCTGAAGGGCCCCCAGGGGGCCACCAAGCAGCCCCTCTCCATTTGGGTCTGGGGGCTTTCGTTGGGCATGTATACCTGAGAGGTACTTGCAAGGTTACAGTTCGCGGCCCGAGAAGCACTCTCCGGCCAACATGCTCAACTGCAGCAACAGCTCCCAAACCGAAGGAGCCAGGACCCAAAGACCTAGCTGGCCTGAAGGGCCCCCAGGGGGCCCCCAAGCAGCCCCTCTCAATTTGGGTCTGGGGGCTTTCGTTGGGCATGGAACCTGGGAGATTCCTGCAAGGTTGCAGTTCGCGGCCCGAGAAGCACTCTCCGGCCAACATGCCCAACTGCAGCAACAGCTCCCAAACCGAAGGAGCCAGGACCCAAAGACCTAGCTGGCCTG
Source organism: Gallinula chloropus (assembly GCF_964237585.1). Taxonomy (NCBI): domain Eukaryota; kingdom Metazoa; phylum Chordata; class Aves; order Gruiformes; family Rallidae; genus Gallinula; species Gallinula chloropus. The sequence continues at coordinate 337,314 of NW_028168800.1, forward strand.
AAGGGCCCCCAGGGGGGCCCCAAGCAGCCCCTCTCAATTTGGGTCTGGGGGCTTTCGTTGGGCCGGGAACCTGGGAGGTACCTGCCAGGTTGCAGTTCGCGGCCCGAGAAGCACTCTCCGGCCAACATGCCCAACTGCAGCAACAGCTCCCAAAGCGAAGGAGCCAGGACCCAAAGACCCAGCTGGCCTGAAGGGCCCCCAGGGGGCCCCCAAGCAGCCCCTCTCAATTTGGGTCTGGGGGCTTTCGTTGGGCATGGATACCTGATAGGTACCTGCAAGGTTGCAGTTCGCGGCCCGAGAAGCACTCTCCGGCCAACATGCTCAACTGCAGCAACAGCTCCCAAAGCGAAGGAGCCAGGACCCAAAGACCTAGCTGGCCTGAAGGGCCCCCATGGGGCCCCCAAGGAGCTCCTCTCCATTTGGGTCTGGGGGCTTTAGTTGGGCCGGGAACCTGGGAGGTACCAGCAATGTTGCAGTTCGCGGCCGGAGAAGCACTCTCCGGCCAACATGCCCAATATCCAGCAACAGCTCCCAAAGCGAAGGAGCCAGGACCCAAAGACCTAGCTGGCCTGAAGGGCCCCCAGGGGCCACCAAGCAGCCCCTCTCCATTTGGGTCTGGGGGTTTTCGTTGGGCCGGGAACCTGGGATGTACCTGCAAGGTTGCAGTTCGCGGCCCGAGAAGCACTCTCCGGCCAACATGCCCAACTGCAGCAACAGCTCCCAAACCGAAGGAGCCAGGACCCAAAGACCTAGCTGGCCTGAAGGGCCCCCAGGGGGGCCCCAAGCAGCCCCTCTCAATTTGGGTCTGGGGGCTTTCGTTGGGCCGGGAACCTGGGAGAATCCTGCAAGGTTGCAGTTCGCGGCCCGAGAAGCACTCTCCGGCCAACATGCCCAACTGCAGCAACAGCTCCCAAAGCGAAGGAGCCAGGACCCAAAGACCTAGCTGGCCTGAAGGGCCCCCAGGGGGTCCCCAAGCAGCCCCTCTCAATTTGGGTCTGGGGGCTTTCGTTGGGCCGAGAACCTGGGAGGTACCTGCAAGGTTGCAGTTCGCGGCCCGAGAAGCACTCTCCGGCCAACATGCTCAACTGCAGCAACAGCTCCCAAACCGAAGGAGCCAGGACCCAAAGACCTAGCTGGCCTGAAGGGCCCCCAGGGGGCCCCCAAGCAGTCCCTCTCAATTTGGGTCTGGGGGCTTTCGTTGGGCCGGGAACCTGGGAGATTCATGCAAGGTTGCAGTTCGCGGCCCGAGAAGCACTCTCCGGCCAACATGCCCAACTGCAGCAACAGCTCCCAAACCGAAGGAGCCAGGACCCAAAGACCTAGCTGGCCTGAAGGGCCCCCAGGGGGCCACCAAGCAGCCCCTCTCAATTTGGGTCTGGGGGCTTTCGTTGGGCATGGATACCTGAGAGGTACCTGCAAGGTTGCAGTTCGCGGCCCGAGAAGCACTCTCCGGCCAACATGCTCAACTGCAGCAACAGCTCCCAAACCGAAGGAGCCAGGACCCAAAGACCTAGCTGGCCTGAAGGGCCCCCATGGGGCCCCCAAGGAGCTCCTCTCCATTTGGGTCTGGGGGCTTTAGTTGGGCCGGGAACCTGGGAGGTACCAGCAATGTTGCAGTTCGCGGCCGGAGAAGCACTCTCCGGCCAACATGCCCAACTGCAGCAACAGCTCCCAAAGCGAAGGAGCCAGGACCCAAAGACCTAGCTGGCCTGAAGGGCCCCCAGGGGGCCCCCAAGCAGCCCCTCTCCATTTGGGTCTGGGGGCTTTTGTTTGGCATGGAACCTGGGAGATTCCTGCAAGGTTGCAGTTCGAGGCCCGAGAAGCACTCTCCGGCCAACATGCCCAACTGCAGCAACAGCTCCCAAACCGAAGGAGCCAGGACCCAAAGACCTAGCTGGCCTGAAGGGCCCCCAGGGGGCCCCCAAGCAGCCCCTCTCAATTTGGGTCTGGGGGCTTTCGTTGGGCCGGGAACCTGGGAGATTCATGCAAGGTTGCAGTTCGCGGCCCGAGAAGCACTCTCCGGCCAACATGCCCAACTGCAGCAACAGCTCCCAAACCGAAGGAGCCAGGACCCAAAGACCTAGCTGGCCTGAAGGGCCCCCAGGGGGCCCCCAAGCAGCCCCTCTCAATTTGGGTCTGGGGGCTTTCGTTGGGCATGGATACCTGAGAGGTACCTGCAAGGTTACAGTTCGCGGCCCGAGAAGCACTCTCCGGCCAACATGCCCAACTGCAGCAACAGCTCCCAAAGCGAAGGAGCCAGGACCCAAAGACCTAGCTGGCCTGAAGGGCCCCCAGGGGGCCCCCAAGCAGCCCCTCTCAATTTGGTTCTGGGGGCTTTCGTTGGGCCGGGAACCTGGGAGATTCATGCAAGGTTGCAGTTCGCCGCCCGAGAAGCACTCTCCGGCCAACATGCCCAACTGCAGCAACAGCTCCCAAAGCGAAGGAGCCAGGACCCAAAGACCTAGCTGGCCTGAAGGGCCCCCAGGGGGCCCCCAAGCAGCCCCTCTCCATTTGGGTCTGGGGGCTTTCGTTGGGCATGGAACCTTGGAGATTCCTGCAAGGTTGCAGTTCGCGGCCCGAGAAGCACTCTCCGGCCAACATGCCCAACTGCAGCAACAGCTCCCAAAGCGAAGGAGCCAGGACCCAAAGACCTAGCTGGCCTGAAGGGCCCCCAGGGGGCCCCCAAGCAGCCCCTCTCAATTTGGGTCTGGGGGCTTTCGTTGGGCATGGATACCTGAGAGGTACCTGCAAGGTTACAGTTCGCGGCCCGAGAAGCACTCTCCGGCCAACATGCCCAACTGCAGCAACAGCTCCCAAAGCGAAGGAGCCAGGACCCAAAGACCTAGCTGGCCTGAAGGGCCCCCAGGGGGCCCCCAAGCAGCCCCTCTCCATTTGGGTCTGGGGGCTTTCGTTGGGCCGGGAACCTGGGAGAATCCTGCAAGGTTGCAGATCGCGGCCCGAGAAGCACTCTCCGGCCAACATGCCCAACTGCAGCAACAGCTCCCAAAGCGAAGGAGCCAGGACCCAAAGACCTAGCTGGCCTGAAGGGCCCCCAGGGGGCCACCAAGCAGCCCCTCTCAATTTGGGTCTGGGGGCTTTCGTTGGGCATGGATACCTGGGAGGTACCTGCAAGGTTACAGTTCGCGGCCCGAGAAGCACTCTCCGGCCAACATGCCCAACTGCAGCAACAGCTCCCAAACCGAAGGAGCCAGGACCCAAAGACCTAGCTGGCCTGAAGGCCCCCAGGGGGCCACCAAGCAGCCCCTCTCAATTTGGGTCTGGGGGCTTTCTTTAGGCTGAGAACCTGGGAGATACCAGCAAGGTTGCAGTTCGCGGCCCGAGAAGCACTCTCCGGCCAACATGCCCAATATCCAGCAACAGCTCCCAAAGCGAAGGAGCCAGGACCCAAAGACCTAGCTGGCCTGAAGGGCCCCCAGGGGGCCACCAAGCAGCCCCTCTCCATTTGGGTCTGGGGGTTTTCGTTGGGCCGGGAACCTGGGATGTACCTGCAAGGTTGCAGTTCGCGGCCCGAGAAGCACTCTCCGGCCAACATGCCCAACTGCAGCAACAGCTCCCAAACCGAAGGAGCCAGGACCCAAAGACCTAGCTGGCCTGAAGGGCCCCCAGGGGGCCCCCAAGCAGCCCCTCTCAATTTGGGTCTGGGGGCTTTCGTTGGGCGGGGAACCTGGGAGATTCATGCAAGGTTGCAGTTCGCGGCCCGAGAAGCACTCTCCGGCCAACATGCCCAACTGCAGCAACTGCTCCCAAACCGAAGGAGCCAGGACACAAAGACCTAGCTGGCCTGAAGGGCCCCCAGGGGGCCACCAAGCAGCCCCTCTCCATTTGGGTCTGGGGGCTTTCGTTGGGCATGTATACCTGAGAGGTACTTGCAAGGTTACAGTTCGCGGCCCGAGAAGCACTCTCCGGCCAACATGCTCAACTGCAGCAACAGCTCCCAAAGCGAAGGAGCCAGGACCCAAAGACCTAGCTGGCCTGAAGGGCCCCCAGGGGGCCCCCAAGCAGCCCCTCTCAATTTGGGTCTGGGGGCTTTCGTTGGGCATGGAACCTGGGAGATTCCTGCAAGGTTGCAGTTCGCGGCCCGAGAAGCACTCTCCGGCCAACATGCCCAACTGCAGCAACAGCTCCCAAACCGAAGGAGCCAGGACCCAAAGACCTAGCTGGCCTGAAGGGCCCCCAGGGGGGCCCCAAGCAGCCCCTCTCAATTTGGGTCTGGGGGCTTTCGTTGGGCCGGGAACCTGGGAGGTACCTGCCAGGTTGCAGTTCGCGGCCCGAGAAGCACTCTCCGGCCAACATGCCCAACTGCAGCAACAGCTCCCAAAGCGAAGGAGCCAGGACCCAAAGACCCAGCTGGCCTGAAGGGCCCCCAGGGGGCCCCCAAGCAGCCCCTCTCAATTTGGGTCTGGGGGCTTTCGTTGGGCATGGATACCTGAGAGGTACCTGCAAGGTTGCAGTTCGCGGCCCGAGAAGCACTCTCCGGCCAACATGCTCAACTGCAGCAACAGCTCCCAAAGCGAAGGAGCCAGGACCCAAAGACCTAGCTGGCCTGAAGGGCCCCCATGGTGCCCCCAAGGAGCTCCTCTCCATTTGGGTCTGGGGGCTTTAGTTGGGCCGGGAACCTGGGAGGTACCAGCAATGTTGCAGTTCGCGGCCGGAGAAGCACTCTCCGGCCAACATGCCCAACTGCAGCAACAGCTCCCAAACCGAAGGAGCCAGGACCCAAAGACCTAGCTGGCCTGAAGGGCCCCCAGGGGGGCCCCAAGCAGCCCCTCTCAATTTGGGTCTGGGGGCTTTCGTTGGGCCGGGAACCTGGGAGAATCCTGCAAGGTTGCAGTTCGCGGCCCGAGAAGCACTCTCCGGCCAACATGCCCAACTGCAGCAACAGCTCCCAAACCGAAGGAGCCAGGACCCAAAGACCTAGCTGGCCTGAAGGGCCCCCAGGGGGTCCCCAAGCAGCCCCTCTCAATTTGGGTCTGGGGCCTTTCGTTGGGCCGGGAACCTGGGAGGTACCTGCAAGGTTGCAGTTCGCGGCCCGAGAAGCACTCTCCGGCCAACATGCTCAACTGCAGCAACAGCTCCCAAACCGAAGGAGCCAGGACCCAAAGACCTAGCTGGCCTGAAGGGCCCCCAGGGGGCCCCCAAGCAGCCCCTCTCAATTTGGGTCTGGGGGCTTTCGTTGGGCCGGGAACCTGGGAGATTCATGCAAGGTTGCAGTTCGCGGCCCGAGAAGCACTCTCCGGCCAACATGCCCAACTGCAGCAACAGCTCCCAAACCGAAGGAGCCAGGACCCAAAGACCTAGCTGGCCTGAAGGGCCCCCAGGGGGCCACCAAGCAGCCCCTCTCAATTTGGGTCTGGGGGCTTTCGTTGGGCATGGATACCTGAGAGGTACCTGCAAGGTTGCAGTTCGCGGCCCGAGAAGCACTCTCCTGCCAACATGCTCAACTGCACCAACAGCTCCCAAAGCGAAGGAGCCAGGACCCAAAGACCTAGCTGGCCTGAAGGGCCCCCAGGGGGCCCCCAAGGAGCTCCTCTCCATTTGGGTCTGGGGGCTTTAGTTGGGCCGGGAACCTGGGAGGTACCAGCAATGTTGCAGTTCGCGGCCGGAGAAGCACTCTCCGGCCAACATGCCCAACTGCAGCAACAGCTCCCAAAGCGAAGGAGCCAGGACCCAAAGACCTAGCTGGCCTGAAGGGCCCCCAGGGGGCCCCCAAGCAGCCCCTCTCCATTTGGGTCTGGGGGCTTTTGTTTGGCATGGAACCTGGGAGATTCCTGCAAGGTTGCAGTTCGAGGCCCGAGAAGCACTCTCCGGCCAACATGCCCAACTGCAGCAACAGCTCCCAAACCGAAGGAGCCAGGACCCAAAGACCTAGCTGGCCTGAAGGGCCCCCAGGGGGCCCCCAAGCAGCCCCTCTCAATTTGGGTCTGGGGGCTTTCGTTGGGCCGGGAACCTGGGAGATTCATGCAAGGTTGCAGTTCGCGGCCCGAGAAGCACTCTCCGGCCAACATGCCCAACTGCAGCAACAGCTCCCAAACCGAAGGAGCCAGGACCCAAAGACCTAGCTGGCCTGAAGGGCCCCCAGGGGGCCCCAAGCAGCCCCTCTCAATTTGGGTCTGGGGGCTTTCGTTGGGCGGGGAACATGGGAGATTCATGCAAGGTTGCAGTTCGCGGCCCGAGAAGCACTCTCCGGCCAACATGCCCAACTGCAGCAACAGCTCCCAAACCGAAGGAGCCAGGTCACAAAGACCTAGCTGGCCTGAAGGGCCCCCAGGGGGCCACCAAGCAGCCCCTCTCCATTTGGGTCTGGGGGCTTTCGTTGGGCATGTATACCTGAGAGGTACTTGCAAGGTTACAGTTCGCGGCCCGAGAAGCACTCTCCGGCCAACATGCTCAACTGCAGCAACAGCTCCCAAAGCGAAGGAGCCAGGACCCAAAGACCTAGCTGGCCTGAAGGGCCCCCAGGGGGCCCCCAAGCAGCCCCTCTCAATTTGGGTCTGGGGGCTTTCGTTGGGCATGGAACCTGGGAGATTCCTGCAAGGTTGCAGTTCGCGGCCCGAGAAGCACTCTCCGGCCAACATGCCCAACTGCAGCAACAGCTCCCAAACCGAAGGAGCCAGGACCCAAAGACCTAGCTGGCCTGAAGGGCCCCCAGGGGGGCCCCAAGCAGCCCCTCTCAATTTGGGTCTGGGGGCTTTCGTTGGGCCGGGAACCTGGGAGGTACCTGCCAGGTTGCAGTTCGCGGCCCGAGAAGCACTCTCCGGCCAACATGCCCAACTGCAGCAACAGCTCCCAAAGCGAAGGAGCCAGGACCCAAAGACCCAGCTGGCCTGAAGGGCCCCCAGGGGGCCCCCAAGCAGCCCCTCTCAATTTGGGTCTGGGGGCTTTCGTTGGGCATGGATACCTGAGAGGTACCTGCAAGGTTGCAGTTCGCGTCCCGAGAAGCACTCTCCGGCCAACATGCTCAACTGCAGCAACAGCTCCCAAAGCGAAGGAGCCAGGACCCAAAGACCTAGCTGGCCTGAAGGGCCCCCATGGGGCCCCCAAGGAGCTCCTCTCCATTTGGGTCTGGGGGCTTTAGTTGGGCCGGGAACCTGGGAGGTACCAGCAATGTTGCAGTTCGCGGCCGGAGAAGCACTCTCCGGCCAACATGCCCAATATCCAGCAACAGCTCCCAAAGCGAAGGAGCCAGGACCCAAAGACCTAGCTGGCCTGAAGGGCCCCCAGGGGCCACCAAGCAGCCCCTCTCCATTTGGGTCTGGGGGTTTTCGTTGGGCCGGGAACCTGGGATGTACCTGCAAGGTTGCAGTTCGCGGCCCGAGAAGCACTCTCCGGCCAACATGCCCAACTGCAGCAACAGCTCCCAAACCGAAGGAGCCAGGACCCAAAGACCTAGCTGGCCTGAAGGGCCCCCAGGGGGGCCCCAAGCAGCCCCTCTCAATTTGGGTCTGGGGGCTTTCGTTGGGCCGGGAACCTGGGAGAATCCTGCAAGGTTGCAGTTCGCGGCCCGAGAAGCACTCTCCGGCCAACATGCCCAACTGCAGCAACAGCTCCCAAAGCGAAGGAGCCAGGACCCAAAGACCTAGCTGGCCTGAAGGGCCCCCAGGGGGTCCCCAAGCAGCCCCTCTCAATTTGGGTCTGGGGGCTTTCGTTGGGCCGAGAACCTGGGAGGTACCTGCAAGGTTGCAGTTCGCGGCCCGAGAAGCACTCTCCGGCCAACATGCTCAACTGCAGCAACAGCTCCCAAAGCGAAGGAGCCAGGACCCAAAGACCTAGCTGGCCTGAAGGGCCCCCAGGGGGCCCCCAAGCAGCCCCTCTCAATTTGGGTCTGGGGGCTTTCGTTGGGCCGGGAACCTGGGAGATTCATGCAAGGTTGCAGTTCGCGGCCCGAGAAGCACTCTCCGGCCAACATGCCCAACTGCAGCAACAGCTCCCAAACCGAAGGAGCCAGGACCCAAAGACCTAGCTGGCCTGAAGGGCCCCCAGGGGGCCCCCAAGCAGCCCCTCTCAATTTGGGTCTGGGGGCTTTCGTTGGGCATGGATACCTGAGAGGTACCTGCAAGGTTACAGTTCGCGGCCCGAGAAGCACTCTCCGGCCAACATGCCCAACTGCAGCAACAGCTCCCAAAGCGAAGGAGCCAGGACCCAAAGACCTAGCTGGCCTGAAGGGCCCCCAGGGGGCCCCCAAGCAGCCCCTCTCCATTTGGGTCTGGGGGCTTTCGTTGGGCCGGGAACCTGGGAGAATCCTGCAAGGTTGCAGATCGCGGCCCGAGAAGCACTCTCCGGCCAACATGCCCAACTGCAGCAACAGCTCCCAAAGCGAAGGAGCCAGGACCCAAAGACCTAGCTGGCCTGAAGGGCCCCCAGGGGGCCACCAAGCAGCCCCTCTCAATTTGGGTCTGGGGGCTTTCGTTGGGCATGGATACCTGGGAGGTACCTGCAAGGTTACAGTTCGCGGCCCGAGAAGCACTCTCCGGCCAACATGCCCAACTGCAGCAACAGCTCCCAAACCGAAGGAGCCAGGACCCAAAGACCTAGCTGGCCTGAAGGCCCCCAGGGGGCCACCAAGCAGCCCCTCTCAATTTGGGTCTGGGGGCTTTCTTTAGGCTGAGAACCTGGGAGATACCAGCAAGGTTGCAGTTCGCGGCCCGAGAAGCACTCTCCGGCCAACATGCCCAATATCCAGCAACAGCTCCCAAAGCGAAGGAGCCAGGACCCAAAGACCTAGCTGGCCTGAAGGGCCCCCAGGGGGCCACCAAGCAGCCCCTCTCCATTTGGGTCTGGGGGTTTTCGTTGGGCCGGGAACCTGGGATGTACCTGCAAGGTTGCAGTTCGCGGCCCGAGAAGCACTCTCCGGCCAACATGCCCAACTGCAGCAACAGCTCCCAAACCGAAGGAGCCAGGACCCAAAGACCTAGCTGGCCTGAAGGGCCCCCAGGGGGCCCCCAAGCAGCCCCTCTCAATTTGGGTCTGGGGGCTTTCGTTGGGCGGGGAACCTGGGAGATTCATGCAAGGTTGCAGTTCGCGGCCCGAGAAGCACTCTCCGGCCAACATGCCCAACTGCAGCAACTGCTCCCAAACCGAAGGAGCCAGGACACAAAGACCTAGCTGGCCTGAAGGGCCCCCAGGGGGCCACCAAGCAGCCCCTCTCCATTTGGGTCTGGGGGCTTTCGTTGGGCATGTATACCTGAGAGGTACTTGCAAGGTTACAGTTCGCGGCCCGAGAAGCACTCTCCGGCCAACATGCTCAACTGCAGCAACAGCTCCCAAAGCGAAGGAGCCAGGACCCAAAGACCTAGCTGGCCTGAAGGGCCCCCAGGGGGCCCCCAAGCAGCCCCTCTCAATTTGGGTCTGGGGGCTTTCGTTGGGCATGGAACCTGGGAGATTCCTGCAAGGTTGCAGTTCGCGGCCCGAGAAGCACTCTCCGGCCAACATGCCCAACTGCAGCAACAGCTCCCAAACCGAAGGAGCCAGGACCCAAAGACCTAGCTGGCCTGAAGGGCCCCCAGGGGGGCCCCAAGCAGCCCCTCTCAATTTGGGTCTGGGGGCTTTCGTTGGGCCGGGAACCTGGGAGGTACCTGCCAGGTTGCAGTTCGCGGCCCGAGAAGCACTCTCCGGCCAACATGCCCAACTGCAGCAACAGCTCCCAAAGCGAAGGAGCCAGGACCCAAAGACCCAGCTGGCCTGAAGGGCCCCCAGGGGGCCCCCAAGCAGCCCCTCTCAATTTGGGTCTGGGGGCTTTCGTTGGGCATGGATACCTGAGAGGTACCTGCAAGGTTGCAGTTCGCGGCCCGAGAAGCACTCTCCGGCCAACATGCTCAACTGCAGCAACAGCTCCCAAAGCGAAGGAGCCAGGACCCAAAGACCTAGCTGGCCTGAAGGGCCCCCATGGTGCCCCCAAGGAGCTCCTCTCCATTTGGGTCTGGGGGCTTTAGTTGGGCCGGGAACCTGGGAGGTACCAGCAATGTTGCAGTTCGCGGCCGGAGAAGCACTCTCCGGCCAACATGCCCAATATCCAGCAACAGCTCCCAAAGCGAAGGAGCCAGGACCCAAAGACCTAGCTGGCCTGAAGGGCCCCCAGGGGCCACCAAGCAGCCCCTCTCCATTTGGGTCTGGGGGTTTTCGTTGGGCCGGGAACCTGGGATGTACCTGCAAGGTTGCAGTTCGCGGCCCGAGAAGCACTCTCCGGCCAACATGCCCAACTGCAGCAACAGCTCCCAAACCGAAGGAGCCAGGACCCAAAGACCTAGCTGGCCTGAAGGGCCCCCAGGGGGGCCCCAAGCAGCCCCTCTCAATTTGGGTCTGGGGGCTTTCGTTGGGCCGGGAACCTGGGAGAATCCTGCAAGGTTGCAGTTCGCGGCCCGAGAAGCACTCTCCGGCCAACATGCCCAACTGCAGCAACAGCTCCCAAAGCGAAGGAGCCAGGACCCAAAGACCTAGCTGGCCTGAAGGGCCCCCAGGGGGTCCCCAAGCAGCCCCTCTCAATTTGGGTCTGGGGGCTTTCGTTGGGCCGGGAACCTGGGAGGTACCTGCAAGGTTGCAGTTCGCGGCCCGAGAAGCACTCTCCGGCCAACATGCTCAACTGCAGCAACAGCTCCCAAACCGAAGGAGCCAGGACCCAAAGACCTAGCTGGCCTGAAGGGCCCCCAGGGGGCCCCCAAGCAGCCCCTCTCAATTTGGGTCTGGGGGCTTTCGTTGGGCCGGGAACCTGGGAGATTCATGCAAGGTTGCAGTTCGCGGCCCGAGAAGCACTCTCCGGCCAACATGCCCAACTGCAGCAACAGCTCCCAAACCGAAGGAGCCAGGACCCAAAGACCTAGCTGGCCTGAAGGGCCCCCAGGGGGCCACCAAGCAGCCCCTCTCAATTTGGGTCTGGGGGCTTTCGTTGGGCATGGATACCTGAGAGGTACCTGCAAGGTTGCAGTTCGCGGCCCGAGAAGCACTCTCCTGCCAACATGCTCAACTGCACCAACAGCTCCCAAAGCGAAGGAGCCAGGACCCAAAGACCTAGCTGGCCTGAAGGGCCCCCAGGGGGCCCCCAAGGAGCTCCTCTCCATTTGGGTCTGGGGGCTTTAGTTGGGCCGGGAACCTGGGAGGTACCAGCAATGTTGCAGTTCGCGGCCGGAGAAGCACTCTCCGGCCAACATGCCCAACTGCAGCAACAGCTCCCAAAGCGAAGGAGCCAGGACCCAAAGACCTAGCTGGCCTGAAGGGCCCCCAGGGGGCCCCCAAGCAGCCCCTCTCCATTTGGGTCTGGGGGCTTTTGTTTGGCATGGAACCTGGGAGATTCCTGCAAGGTTGCAGTTCGAGGCCCGAGAAGCACTCTCCGGCCAACATGCCCAACTGCAGCAACAGCTCCCAAACCGAAGGAGCCAGGACCCAAAGACCTAGCTGGCCTGAAGGGCCCCCAGGGGGCCCCCAAGCAGCCCCTCTCAATTTGGGTCTGGGGGCTTTCGTTGGGCCGGGAACCTGGGAGATTCATGCAAGGTTGCAGTTCGCGGCCCGAGAAGCACTCTCCGGCCAACATGCCCAACTGCAGCAACAGCTCCCAAACCGAAGGAGCCAGGACCCAAAGACCTAGCTGGCCTGAAGGGCCCCCAGGGGGCCCCAAGCAGCCCCTCTCAATTTGGGTCTGGGGGCTTTCGTTGGGCGGGGAACATGGGAGATTCATGCAAGGTTGCAGTTCGCGGCCCGAGAAGCACTCTCCGGCCAACATGCCCAACTGCAGCAACAGCTCCCAAACCGAAGGAGCCAGGTCACAAAGACCTAGCTGGCCTGAAGGGCCCCCAGGGGGCCACCAAGCAGCCCCTCTCCATTTGGGTCTGGGGGCTTTCGTTGGGCATGTATACCTGAGAGGTACTTGCAAGGTTACAGTTCGCGGCCCGAGAAGCACTCTCCGGCCAACATGCTCAACTGCAGCAACAGCTCCCAAAGCGAAGGAGCCAGGACCCAAAGACCTAGCTGGCCTGAAGGGCCCCCAGGGGGCCCCCAAGCAGCCCCTCTCAATTTGGGTCTGGGGGCTTTCGTTGGGCATGGAACCTGGGAGATTCCTGCAAGGTTGCAGTTCGCGGCCCGAGAAGCACTCTCCGGCCAACATGCCCAACTGCAGCAACAGCTCCCAAACCGAAGGAGCCAGGACCCAAAGACCTAGCTGGCCTGAAGGGCCCCCAGGGGGGCCCCAAGCAGCCCCTCTCAATTTGGGTCTGGGGGCTTTCGTTGGGCCGGGAACCTGGGAGGTACCTGCCAGGTTGCAGTTCGCGGCCCGAGAAGCACTCTCCGGCCAACATGCCCAACTGCAGCAACAGCTCCCAAAGCGAAGGAGCCAGGACCCAAAGACCCAGCTGGCCTGAAGGGCCCCCAGGGGGCCCCCAAGCAGCCCCTCTCAATTTGGGTCTGGGGGCTTTCGTTGGGCATGGATACCTGAGAGGTACCTGCAAGGTTGCAGTTCGCGTCCCGAGAAGCACTCTCCGGCCAACATGCTCAACTGCAGCAACAGCTCCCAAAGCGAAGGAGCCAGGACCCAAAGACCTAGCTGGCCTGAAGGGCCCCCATGGGGCCCCCAAGGAGCTCCTCTCCATTTGGGTCTGGGGGCTTTAGTTGGGCCGGGAACCTGGGAGGTACCAGCAATGTTGCAGTTCGCGGCCGGAGAAGCACTCTCCGGCCAACATGCCCAATATCCAGCAACAGCTCCCAAAGCGAAGGAGCCAGGACCCAAAGACCTAGCTGGCCTGAAGGGCCCCCAGGGGCCACCAAGCAGCCCCTCTCCATTTGGGTCTGGGGGTTTTCGTTGGGCCGGGAACCTGGGATGTACCTGCAAGGTTGCAGTTCGCGGCCCGAGAAGCACTCTCCGGCCAACATGCCCAACTGCAGCAACAGCTCCCAAACCGAAGGAGCCAGGACCCAAAGACCTAGCTGGCCTGAAGGGCCCCCAGGGGGGCCCCAAGCAGCCCCTCTCAATTTGGGTCTGGGGGCTTTCGTTGGGCCGGGAACCTGGGAGAATCCTGCAAGGTTGCAGTTCGCGGCCCGAGAAGCACTCTCCGGCCAACATGCCCAACTGCAGCAACAGCTCCCAAAGCGAAGGAGCCAGGACCCAAAGACCTAGCTGGCCTGAAGGGCCCCCAGGGGGTCCCCAAGCAGCCCCTCTCAATTTGGGTCTGGGGGCTTTCGTTGGGCCGAGAACCTGGGAGGTACCTGCAAGGTTGCAGTTCGCGGCCCGAGAAGCACTCTCCGGCCAACATGCTCAACTGCAGCAACAGCTCCCAAAGCGAAGGAGCCAGGACCCAAAGACCTAGCTGGCCTGAAGGGCCCCCAGGGGGCCCCCAAGCAGCCCCTCTCAATTTGGGTCTGGGGGCTTTCGTTGGGCCGGGAACCTGGGAGATTCATGCAAGGTTGCAGTTCGCGGCCCGAGAAGCACTCTCCGGCCAACATGCCCAACTGCAGCAACAGCTCCCAAACCGAAGGAGCCAGGACCCAAAGACCTAGCTGGCCTGAAGGGCCCCCAGGGGGCCACCAAGCAGCCCCTCTCAATTTGGGTCTGGGGGCTTTCGTTGGGCATGGATACCTGAGAGGTACCTGCAAGGTTGCAGTTCGCGGCCCGAGAAGCACTCTCCGGCCAACATGCTCAACTGCAGCAACAGCTCCCAAAGCGAAGGAGCCAGGACCCAAAGACCTAGCTGGCCTGAAGGGCCCCCATGGGGCCCCCAAGGAGCTCCTCTCCATTTGGGTCTGGGGGCTTTAGTTGGGCCGGGAACCTGGGAGGTACCAGCAATGTTGCAGTTCGCGGCCGGAGAAGCACTCTCCGGCCAACATGCCCAACTGCAGCAACAGCTCCCAAAGCGAAGGAGCCAGGACCCAAAGACCTAGCTGGCCTGAAGGGCCCCCAGGGGGCCCCCAAGCAGCCCCTCTCCATTTGGGTCTGGGGGCTTTTGTTTGGCATGGAACCTGGGAGATTCCTGCAAGGTTGCAGTTCGAGGCCCGAGAAGCACTCTCCGGCCAACATGCCCAACTGCAGCAACAGCTCCCAAACCGAAGGAGCCAGGACCCAAAGACCTAGCTGGCCTGAAGGGCCCCCAGGGGGCCCCCAAGCAGCCCCTCTCAATTTGGGTCTGGGGGCTTTCGTTGGGCCGGGAACCTGGGAGATTCATGCAAGGTTGCAGTTCGCGGCCCGAGAAGCACTCTCCGGCCAACATGCCCAACTGCAGCAACAGCTCCCAAAGCGAAGGAGCCAGGACCCAAAGACCTAGCTGGCCTGAAGGGCCCCCAGGGGGCCCCCAAGCAGCCCCTCTCAATTTGGGTCTGGGGGCTTTCGTTGGGCATGGATACCTGAGAGGTACCTGCAAGGTTACAGTTCGCGGCCCGAGAAGCACTCTCCGGCCAACATGCCCAACTGCAGCAACAGCTCCCAAAGCGAAGGAGCCAGGACCCAAAGACCTAGCTGGCCTGAAGGGCCCCCAGGGGGCCCCCAAGCAGCCCCTCTCAATTTGGGTCTGGGGGCTTTCGTTGGGCCGGGAACCTGGGAGATTCATGCAAGGTTGCAGTTCGTGGCCCGAGAAGCACTCTCCGGCCAACATGCCCAACTGCAGCAACAGCTCCCAAAGCGAAGGAGCCAGGACCCAAAGACCTAGCTGGCCTGAAGGGCCCCCAGGGGGCCCCCAAGCAGCCCCTCTCCATTTGGGTTGGGGGCTTTCGTTGGGCATGGAACCTTGGAGATTCCTGCAAGGTTGCAGTTCGCGGCCCGAGAAGCACTCTCCGGCCAACATGCCCAACTGCAGCAACAGCTCCCAAAGCGAAGGAGCCAGGACCCAAAGACCTAGCTGGCCTGAAGGGCCCCCAGGGGGCCCCCAAGCAGCCCCTCTCAATTTGGGTCTGGGGGCTTTCGTTGGGCATGGATACCTGAGAGGTACCTGCAAGGTTACAGTTCGCGGCCCGAGAAGCACTCTCCGGCCAACATGCCCAACTGCAGCAACAGCTCCCAAAGCGAAGGAGCCAGGACCCAAAGACCTAGCTGGCCTGAAGGGCCCCCAGGGGGCCCCCAAGCAGCCCCTCTCAATTTGGGTCTGGGGGCTTTCGTTGGGCCGGGAACCTGGGAGATTCCTGCAAGGTTGCAGTTCGTGGCCCGAGAAGCACTCTCCGGCCAACATGCCCAACTGCAGCAACAGCTCCCAAAGCGAAGGAGCCAGGACCCAAAGACCTAGCTGGCCTGAAGGGCCCCCAGGGGGCCCCCAAGCAGCCCCTCTCCATTTGGGTCTGGGGGCTTTCGTTGGGCATGGAACCTTGGAGATTCCTGCAAGGTTGCAGTTCGCGGCCCGAGAAGCACTCTCCGGCCAACATGCCCAACTGCAGCAACAGCTCCCAAAGCGAAGGAGCCAGGACCCAAAGACCTAGCTGGCCTGAAGGGCCCCCAGGGGGCCCCCAAGCAGCCCCTCTCAATTTGGGTCTGGGGGCTTTCGTTGGGCATGGATACCTGTGAGGTACCTGCAAGGTTACACTTCGCGGCCCGAGAAGCACTCTCCGGCCAACATGCCCAACTGCAGCAACAGCTCCCAAAGCGAAGGAGCCAGGACCCAAAGACCTAGCTGGCCTGAAGGGCCCCCAGGGGGCCCCCAAGCAGCCCCTCTCAATTTGGGTCTGGGGGCTTTCGTTGGGCATGGAACCTGGGAGATTCCTGCAAGGTTGCAGTTCGCGGCCCGAGAAGCACTCTCCGGCCAACATGCCCAACTGCAGCAACAGCTCCCAAACCGAAGGAGCCAGGACCCAAAGACCTAGCTGGCCTGAAGGGCCCCCAGGGGGCCCCCAAGCAGCCCCTCTCCATTTGGGTCTGGGGGCTTTCGTTGGGCATGGATACCTGAGAGGTACCTGCAAGGTTACAGTTCGCGGCCCGAGAAGCACTCTCCGGCCAACATGCCCAACTGCAGCAACAGCTCCCAAAGCGAAGGAGCCAGGACCCAAAGACCTAGCTGGCCTGAAGGGCCCCCAGGGGGCCCCCAAGCAGCCCCTCTCCATTTGGGTCTGGGGGCTTTCGTTGGGCATGGAACCTGGGAGATTCATGCAAGGTTGCAGTTCGCGGCCCGAGAAGCACTCTCCGGCCAACATGCCCAACTGCAGCAACAGCTCCCAAACCGAAGGAGCCAGGACACAAAGACCTAGCTGGCCTGAAGGGCCCCCAGGGGGCCCCCAAGCAGCCCCTCTCAATTTGGGTCTGGGGGCTTTCATTGGGCCGGGAACCTGGGAGAATCCTGCAAGGTTGCAGTTCGCGGCCGGAGAAGCACTCTCCGGCCAACATGCCCAACTGCAGCAACAGCTCCCAAAGCGAAGGAGCCAGGACCCAAAGACCTAGCTGGCCTGAAGGGCCCCCAGGGGGCCCCCAAGCAGCCCCTCTCCATTTGGGTCTGGGGGCTTTCGTTGGGCCGGGAACCTGCGAGAATCCTGCAAGGTTGCTGATCGCGGCCCGAGAAGCACTCTCCGGCCAACATGCCCAACTGCAGCAACAGCTCCCAAAGCGAAGGAGCCAGGACACAAAGACCTAGCTGGCCTGAAGGGCCCCCAGGGGGCCACCAAGCAGCCCCTCTCAATTTGGGTCTGGGGGCTTTCGTTGGGCATGGATACGTGGGAGGTACCTGCAAGGTTACAGTTCGCGGCCCGAGAAGCACTCTCCGGCCAACATGCCCAACTGCAGCAACAGCTCCCAAAGCGAAGGAGCCAGGACCCAAAGACCTAGCTGGCCTGAAGGGCCCCCAGGGGGGCACCAAGCAGCCCCTCTCCATTTGGGTCTGGGGGCTTTCTTTAGACTGAGAACCTGGGAGATACCAGCAAGGTTGCAGTTCGCGGCCCGAGAAGCACTCTCCGGCCAACATGCCCAATATCCAGCAACAGCTCCCAAAGCGAAGGAGCCAGGACCCAAAGACCTAGCTGGCCTGAAGGGCCCCCAGGGGGCCACCAAGCAGCCCCTCTCCATTTGGGTCTGGGGGCTTTCGTTGGGCCGGGAACCTGGGATGTACCTGCAAGGTTGCAGTTCGCGGCCCGAGAAGCACTCTCCGGCCAACATGCCCAACTGCAGCAACAGCTCCCAAACCGAAGGAGCCAGGACCCAAAGACCTAGCTGGCCTGAAGGGCCCCCAGGGGGCCCCAAGCAGCCCCTCTCAATTTGGGTCTGGGGGCTTTCGTTGGGCCGGGAACCTGGGAGATTCATGCAAGGTTGCAGTTCGCGGCCCGAGAAGCACTCTCCGGCCAACATGCCCAACTGCAGCAACAGCTCCCAAAGCGAAGGAGCCAGGACCCAAAGACCTAGCTGGCCTGAAGGGCCCCCAGGGGGTCCCCAAGCAGCCCCTCTCCATTTGGGTCTGGGGGCTTTCGTTGGGCGGGGAACCTGGGAGATTCATGCAAGGTTGCAGTTCGCGGCCCGAGAAGCACTCTCCGGCCAACATGCCCAACTGCAGCAACAGCTCCCAAAGCGAAGGAGCCAGGACACAAAGACCTAGCTGGCCTGAAGGGCCCCCAGGGGGCCACCAAGCAGCCCCTCTCCATTTGGGTCTGGGGGCTTTCGTTGGGCATGTATACCTGAGAGGTACCTGCAAGGTTACAGGTCGCGGCCCGAGAAGCACTCTCCGGCCAACATGCTCAACTGCAGCAACAGCTCCCAAACCGAAGGAGCCAGGACCCAAAGACCTAGCTGGCCTGAAGGGCCCCCAGGGGGCCCCCAAGCAGCCCCTCTCCATTTGGGTCTGGGGGCTTTTGTTTGGCATGGAACCTGGGAGAATCCTGCAAGGTTGCAGTTCGCGGCCCGAGAAGCACTCTCCGGCCAACATGCCCAACTGCAGCAACAGCTCCCAAACCGAAGGAGCCAGGACCCAAAGACCTAGCTGGCCTGAAGGGCCCCCAGGGGGCCCCCAAGCAGCCCCTCTCCATTTGGGTCTGGGGGCTTTCGTAGGGCCGGGAACCTGGGAGATTCCTTCAAGGTTGTAGTTCGCGGCCCGAGAAGCACTCTCCGGCCAACATGCCCAACTGCAGCAACAGCTCCCAAACCGAAGGAGCCAGGACCCAAAGACCTAGCTGGCCTGAAGGGCCCCCAGGGGGCCCCCAAGCAGCCCCTCTCCATTTGGGTCTGGGGGCTTTCGTTGGGCCGGGAACCTGGGAGATTCATGCAAGGTTGCAGTTCGCGGCCCGAGAAGCACTCTCCGGCCAACATGCCCAACTGCAGCAACAGCTCCCAAACCGAAGGAGCCAGGACACAAAGACCTAGCTGGCCTGAAGGGCCCCCAGGGGGCCACCAAGCAGCCCCTCTCAATTTGGGTCTGGGGGCTTTCGTTGGGCATGGATACCTGAGAGGTACCTGCAAGGTTACAGTTCGCGGCCCGAGAAGCACTCTCCGGCCAACATGCCCAACTGCAGCAACAGCTCCCAAAGCGAAGGAGCCAGGACCCAAAGACCTAGCTGGCCTGAAGGGCCCCCAGGGGGCCCCCAAGCAGCCCCTCTCCATTTGGGTCTGGGGGCTTTCGTTGGGCCGGGAACCTGGGAGATTCATGCAAGGTTGCAGTTCGTGGCCCGAGAAGCACTCTCCGGCCAACATGCCCAACTGCAGCAACAGCTCCCAAAGCGAAGGAGCCAGGACCCAAAGACCTAGCTGGCCTGAAGGGCCCCCAGGGGGTCCCCAAGCAGCCCCTCTCCATTTGGGTCTGGGGGCTTTCGTTGGGCATGGAACCTTGGAGATTCCTGCAAGGTTGCAGTTCGCGGCCCGAGAAGCACTCTCCGGCCAACATGCCCAATATCCAGCAACAGCTCCCAAAGCGAATGAGCCAGGACCCAAAGACCTAGCTGGCCTGAAGGGCCCCCAGGGGGCCACCAAGCAGCCCCTCTCCATTTGGGTCTGGGGGTTTTCGTTGGGCCGGGAACCTGGGATGTACCTGCAAGGTTGCAGTTCGCGGCCCGAGAAGCACTCTCCGGCCAACATGCCCAACTGCAGCAACAGCTCCCAAAGCGAAGGAGCCAGGACCCAAAGACCTAGCTGGCCTGAAGGGCCCCCAGGGGGCCCCCAAGCAGCCCCTCTCAATTTGGGTCTGGGGGCTTTCGTTGGGCATGGATACCTGAGAGGTACCTGCAAGGTTGCAGTTCGCGGCCCGAGAAGCACTCTCCGGCCAACATGCTCAACTGCAGCAACAGCTCCCAAAGCGAAGGAGCCAGGACCCAAAGACCTAGCTGGCCTGAAGGGCCCCCATGGGGCACCCAAGGAGCTCCTCTCCATTTGGGTCTGGGGGCTTTAGTTGGGCCGGGAACCTGGGAGGTACCAGCAATGTTGCAGTTCGCGGCCGGAGAAGCACTCTCCGGCCAACATGCCCAACTGCAGCAACAGCTCCCAAAGCGAAGGAGCCAGGACCCAAAGACCTAGCTGGCCTGAAGGGCCCCCAGGGGGCCCCCAAGCAGCCCCTCTCCATTTGGGTCTGGGGGCTTTCGTTGGGCCGGGAACCTGCGAGAATCCTGCAAGGTTGCAGTTCGCGGCCCGAGAAGCACTCTCCGGCCAACATGCCCAACTGCAGCAACAGCTCCCAAACCGAAGGAGCCAGGACCCAAAGACCTAGCTGGCCTGAAGGGCCCCCAGGGGGCCACCAAGCAGCCCCTCTCAATTTGGGTCTGGGGGCTTTCGTTGGGCATGGATACCTGGGAGGTACCTGCAAGGTTACAGTTCGCGGCCCGAGAAGCACTCTCCGGCCAACATGCCCAACTGCAGCAACAGCTCCCAAAGCGAAGGAGCCAGGACCCAAAGACCTAGCTGGCCTGAAGGGCCCCCAGGGGGGCACCAAGCAGCCCCTCTCAATTTGGGTCTGGGGGCTTTCTTTAGGCTGAGAACCTGGGAGATACCAGCAAGGTTGCAGTTCGCGGCCCGAGAAGCACTCTCCGGCCAACATTCCCAATATCCAGCAACAGCTCCCAAAGCGAAGGAGCCAGGACCCAAAGACCTAGCTGGCCTGAAGGGCCCCCAGGGGGCCACCAAGCAGCCCCTCTCCATTTGGGTCTGGGGGTTTTCGTTGGGCCGGGAACCTGGGATGTACCTGCAAGGTTGCAGTTCGCGGCCCGAGAAGCACTCTCCGGCCAACATGCCCAACTGCAGCAACAGCTCCCAAACCGAAGGAGCCAGGACCCAAAGACCTAGCTGGCCTGAAGGGCCCCCAGGGGGCCCCAAGCAGCCCCTCTCAATTTGGGTCTGGGGGCTTTCGTTGGGCCGGGAACCTGGGAGATTCCTGCAAGGTTGCAGTTCGCGGCCCGAGAAGCACTCTCCGGCCAACATGCCCAACTGCAGCAACAGCTCCCAAAGCGAAGGAGCCAGGACCCAAAGACCTAGCTGGCCTGAAGGGCCCCCAGGGAGTCCCCAAGCAGCCCCTCTCCATTTGGGTCTGGGGGCTTTCGTTGGGCGGGGAACCTGGGAGATTCATGCAAGGTTGCAGTTCGCGGCCCGAGAAGCACTCTCCGGCCAACATGCCCAACTGCAGCAACAGCTCCCAAACCGAAGGAGCCAGGACACAAAGACCTAGCTGGCCTGAAGGGCCCCCAGGGGGCCACCAAGCAGCCCCTCTCCATTTGGGTCTGGGGGCTTTCGTTGGGCATGTATACCTGAGAGGTACCTGCAAGGTTACAGGTCGCGGCCCGAGAAGCACTCTCCGGCCAACATGCTCAACTGCAGCAACAGCTCCCAAAGCGAAGGAGCCAGGACCCAAAGACCTAGCTGGCCTGAAGGGCCCCCAGGGGGCCCCCAAGCAGCCCCTCTCAATTTGGGTCTGGGGGCTTTCGTTGGGCATGGAACCTTGGAGATTCCTGCAAGGTTGCAGTTCGCGGCCCGAGAAGCACTCTCCGGCCAACATGCCCAACTGCAGCAACAGCTCCCAAAGCGAAGGAGCCAGGACCCAAAGACCTAGCTGGCCTGAAGGGCCCCCAGGGGGGCCCCAAGCAGCCCCTCTCAATTTGGGTCTGGGGGCTTTCGTTGGGCCGGGAACCTGGGAGATTCCTGCAAGGTTGCAGTTCGCGGCCCGAGAAGCACTCTCCGGCCAACATGCCCAACTGCAGCAACAGCTCCCAAACCGAAGGAGCCAGGACCCAAAGACCTAGCTGGCCTGAAGGGCCCCCAGGGGGCCACCAAGCAGCCCCTCTCAATTTGGGTCTGGGGGCTTTCGTTGGGCATGGATACCTGAGAGGTACCTGCAAGGTTGCAGTTCGCGGCCCGAGAAGCACTCTCCGGCCAACATGCTCAACTGCAGCAACAGCTCCCAAAGCGAAGGAGCCAGGACCCAAAGACCTAGCTGGCCTGAAGGGCCCCCATGGGGCCCCCAAGGAGCTCCTCTCCATTTGGATCTGGGAGGTTTAGTTGGGCCGGGAACCTGGGAGGTACCAGCAATGTTGCAGTTCGCGGCCGGAGAAGCACTCTCCGGCCAACATCCCCAATATCCAGCAACAGCTCCCAAAGCGAAGGAGCCAGGACCCAAAGACCTAGCTGGCCTGAAGGGCCCCCAGGGGCCACCAAGCAGCCCGTCTCCATTTGGGTCTGGGGGTTTTCGTTGGGCCGGGAACCTGGGATGTACCTGCAAGGTTGCAGTTCGCGGCCCGAGAAGCACTCTCCGGCCAACATGCCCAACTGCAGCAACAGCTCCCAAACCGAAGGAGCCAGGACCCAAAGACCTAGCTGGCCTGAAGGGCCCCCAGGGGGCCCCAAGCAGCCCCTCTCAATTTGGGTCTGGGGGCTTTCGTTGGGCCGGGAACCTGGGAGAATCCTGCAAGGTTGCAGTTCGCGGCCCGAGAAGCACTCTCCGGCCAACATGCCCAACTGCAGCAACAGCTCCCAAAGCGAAGGAGCCAGGACCCAAAGACCTAGCTGGCCTGAAGGGCCCCCAGGGGGCCCCCAAGCAGCCCCTCTACATTTGGGTCTGGGGGCTTTCGTTGGGCGGGGAACCTGGGAGATTCATGCAAGGTTGCAGTTCGCGGCCCGAGAAGCACTCTCCGGCCAACATGCCCAACTGCAGCAACAGCTCCCAAACCGAAGGAGCCAGGACACAAAGACCTAGCTGGCCTGAAGGGCCCCCAGGGGGCCACCAAGCAGCCCCTCTCCATTTGGGTCTGGGGGCTTTCGTTGGGCATGTATACCTGAGAGGTACCTGCAAGGTTACAGTTCGCGGCCCGAGAAGCACTCTCCGGCCAACATGCCCAACTGCAGCAACAGCTCCCAAACCGAAGGAGCCAGGACCCAAAGACCTAGCTGGCCTGAAGGGCCCCCAGGGGGGCCCCAAGCAGCCCCTCTCAATTTGGGTCTGGGGGCTTTCGTTGGGCCGGGAACCTGGGAGGTACCTGCCAGGTTGCAGTTCGCGGCCCGAGAAGCACTCTCCGGCCAACATGCCCAACTGCAGCAACAGCTCCCAAACCGAAGGAGCCAGGACCCAAAGACCTAGCTGGCCTGAAGGGCCCCCAGGGGGCCACCAAGCAGCCCCTCTCCATTTGGGTCTGGGGGCTTTCGTTGGGCATGGATACCTGAGAGGTACCTGCAAGGTTGCAGTTCGCGGCCCGAGAAGCACTCTCCGGCCAACATGCTCAACTGCAGCAACAGCTCCCAAACCGAAGGAGC
This sequence comes from Gallinula chloropus, assembly GCF_964237585.1. Classification (NCBI taxonomy): domain Eukaryota; kingdom Metazoa; phylum Chordata; class Aves; order Gruiformes; family Rallidae; genus Gallinula; species Gallinula chloropus. The sequence goes on from NW_028168800.1 coordinate 359,926, forward strand.
CAGGACCCAAAGACCTAGCTGGCCTGAAGGGCCCCCATGGGGCCCCCAAGGAGCTACTCTCCATTTGGGTCTGGGGGCTTTAGTTGGGCCGGGAACCTGGGAGGTACCAGCAATGTTGCAGTTCGCGGCCGGAGAAGCACTCTCCGGCCAACATGCCCAACTGCAGCAACAGCTCCCAAAGCGAAGGAGCCAGGACCCAAAGACCTAGCTGGCCTGAAGGGCCCCCAGGGGGCCCCCAAGCAGCCCCTCTCCATTTGGGTCTGGGGGCTTTTGTTTGGCATGGAACCTGGGAGAATCCTGCAAGGTTGCAGTTCGCGGCCCGAGAAGCACTCTCCGGCCAACATGCCCAACTGCAGCAACAGCTCCCAAACCGAAGGAGCCAGGACCCAAAGACCTAGCTGGCCTGAAGGGCCCCCAGGGGGCCCCCAAGCAGCCCCTCTCCATTTGGGTCTGGGGGCTTTCGTAGGGCCGGGAACCTGGGAGATTCCTTCAAGGTTGTAGTTCGCGGCCCGAGAAGCACTCTCCGGCCAACATGCCCAACTGCAGCAACAGCTCCCAAACCGAAGGAGCCAGGACCCAAAGACCTAGCTGGCCTGAAGGGCCCCCAGGGGGGCCCCAAGCAGCCCCTCTCCATTTGGGTCTGGGGGCTTTCGTTGGGCCGGGAACCTGGGAGATTCATGCAAGGTTGCAGTTCGCGGCCCGAGAAGCACTCTCCGGCCAACATGCCCAACTGCAGCAACAGCTCCCAAACCGAAGGAGCCAGGACACAAAGACCTAGCTGGCCTGAAGGGCCCCCAGGGGGCCACCAAGCAGCCCCTCTCCATTTGGGTCTGGGGGCTTTCGTTGGGCATGGATACCTGAGAGGTACCTGCAAGGTTACAGTTCGCGGCCCGAGAAGCACTCTCCGGCCAACATGCCAAACTGCAGCAACAGCTCCCAAAGCGAAGGAGCCAGGACCCAAAGACCTAGCTGGCCTGAAGGGCCCCCAGGGGGCCCCCAAGCAGCCCCTCTCCATTTGGGTCTGGGGGCTTTCGTTGGGCCGGGAACCTGGGAGATTCATGCAAGGTTGCAGTTCGTGGCCCGAGAAGCACTCTCTGGCCAACATGCCCAACTGCAGCAACAGCTCCCAAAGCGAAGGAGCCAGGACCCAAAGACCTAGCTGGCCTGAAGGGCCCCCAGGGGGCCCCCAAGCAGCCCCTCTCCATTTGGGTCTGGGGGCTTTCGTTGGGCATGGAACCTTGGAGATTCCTGCAAGGTTGCAGTTCGCGGCCCGAGAAGCACTCTCCGGCCAACATGCCCAACTGCAGCAACAGCTCCCAAAGCGAAGGAGCCAGGACCCAAAGACCTAGCTGGCCTGAAGGGCCCCCAGGGGGCCCCCAAGCAGCCCCTCTCCATTTGGGTCTGGGGGCTTTCGTTGGGCCGGGAACCTGGGAGAATCCTGCAAGGTTGCAGTTCGCGGCCCGAGAAGCACTCTCCGGCCAACATGCCCAACTGCAGCAACAGCTCCCAAAGCGAAGGAGCCAGGACCCAAAGACCTAGCTGGCCTGAAGGGCCCCCAGGGGGCCCCCAAGCAGCCCCTCTCCATTTGGGTCTGGGGGCTTTCGTTGGGCCGGGAACCTGGGAGAATCCTGCAAGGTTGCAGTTCGCGGCCCGAGAAGCACTCTCCGGCCAACATGCCCAACTGCAGCAACAGCTCCCAAAGCGAAGGAGCCAGGACACAAAGACCTAGCTGGCCTGAAGGGCCCCCAGGGGGCCACCAAGCAGCCCCTCTCAATTTGGGTCTGGGGGCTTTCGTTGGGCATGGATACATGAGAGGTACCTGCAAGGTTACAGTTCGCGGCCCGAGAAGCACTCTCCGGCCAACATGCCCAACTGCAGCAACAGCTCCCAAACCGAAGGAGCCAGGACCCAAAGACCTAGCTGGCCTGAAGGGCCCCCATGGGGCCCCCAAGCAGCCCCTCTCAATTTGGGTCTGGGGGCTTTCGTTGGGCATGTAACCTGGGAGATTCCTGCAAGGTTGCAGTTCGCGGCCCGAGAAGCACTCTCCGGCCAACATGCCCAACTGCAGCAACAGCTCCCAAACCGAAGGAGCCAGGACCCAAAGACCTAGCTGGCCTGAAGGGCCCCCAGGGGGGCCCCAAGCAGCCCCTCTCCATTTGGGTCTGGGGGCTTTCGTTGGGCCGGGAACCTGGGAGAATCCTGCAAGGTTGCAGTTCGCGGCCCAAGAAGCACTCTCCGGCCAACATGCCCAACTGCAGCAACAGCTCCCAAAGCGAAGGAGCCAGGACCCAAAGACCTAGCTGGCCTGAAGGGCCCCCAGGGGGCCCCCAAGCAGCCCCTCTCACTTTGGGTCTGGGGGCTTTCGTTGGGCCGGGAACCTGGAAGATTCCTGCGAGGTTGCAGTTCGCGGCCCGAGAAGCACTCTCCGGCCAACATGCCCAACTGCAGCAACAGCTCCCAAAGCGAAGGAGCCAGGACCCAAAGACCTAGCTGGCCTGAAGGGCCCCCATGGGGCCCCCAAGGAGCTCCTCTCAATTTGGGTCTGGGGGCTTTCGTTGGGCCGGGAACCTGGGAGAATCCTGCAAGGTTGCAGTTCGCGGCCCGAGAAGCACTCTCCGGCCAACATGCCCAACTGCAGCAACAGCTCCCAAACCGAAGGAGCCAGGACCCAAAGACCTAGCTGGCCTGAAGGGCCCCCAGGGGGCCCCCAAGCAGCCCCTCTCCATTTGGGTCTGGGGGCTTTCGTTGGGCCGGGAACCTGGGAGATTCATGCAAGGTTGCAGTTCGCGGCCCAAGAAGCACTCTCCGGCCAACATGCTCAACTGCAGCAACAGCTCCCAAACCGAAGGAGCCAGGACCCAAAGACCTAGCTGGCCTGAAGGGCCCCCAGGGGGCCACCAAGCAGCCCCTCTCAATTTGGGTCTGGGGGCTTTCGTTGGGCCGGGAACCTGGGAGATTCATGCAAGGTTGCAGTTCGAGGCCCGAGAAGCACTCTCCGGCCAACATGCCCAACTGCAGCAACAGCTCCCAAACCGAAGGAGCCAGGACCCAAAGACCTAGCTAGCCTGAAGGGCCCCCAGGGGGCCACCAAGCAGCCCCTCTCAATTTGGGTCTGGGGGCTTTCGTTGGGCATGGATACCTGAGAGGTACCTGCAAGGTTACAGTTCGCGGCCCGAGAAGCACTCTCCGGCCAACATGCCCAACTGCAGCAACAGCTCCCAAAGCGAAGGAGCCAGGACCCAAAGACCTAGCTGGCCTGAAGGGCCCCCAGGGGGCCCCCAAGCAGCCCCTCTCCATTTGGGTCTGGGGGCTTTCGTTGGGCCGGGAACCTGGGAGATTCATGCAAGGTTGCAGTTCGCGGCCCGAGAAGCACTCTCCGGCCAACATGCCCAACTGCAGCAACAGCTCCCAAACCGAAGGAGCCAGGACACAAAGACGTAGCTGGCCTGAAGGGCCCCCAGGGGGCCCCCAAGCAGCCCCTCTCAATTTGGGTCTGGGGGCTTTCATTGGGCATGGATACCTGAGAGGTACCTGCAAGGTTACAGTTCGCGGCCCGAGAAGCACTCTCCGGCCAACATGCCCAACTGCAGCAACAGCTCCCAAAGCGAAGGAGCCAGGACCCAAAGACCTAGCTGGCCTGAAGGGCCCCCAGGGGGCCCCCAAGCAGCCCCTCTCCATTTGGGTCTGGGGGCTTTCGTTGGGCCGGGAACCTGGGAGATTCATGCAAGGTTGCAGTTCGTGGCCCGAGAAGCACTCTCCGGCCAACATGCCCAACTGCAGCAACAGCTCCCAAAGCGAAGGAGCCAGGACCCAAAGACCTAGCTGGCCTGAAGGGCCCCCAGGGGGCCCCCAAGCAGCCCCTCTCCATTTGGGTCTGGGGGCTTTCGTTGGGCATGGAACCTTGGAGATTCCTGCAAGGTTGCAGTTCGCGGCCCGAGAAGCACTCTCCGGCCAACATGCCCAACTGCAGCAACAGCTCCCAAACCGAAGGAGCCAGGACCCAAAGACCTAGCTGGCCTGAAGGGCCCCCAGGGGGCCCCCAAGCAGCCCCTCTCCATTTGGGTCTGGGGGCTTTCGTTGGGCCGGGAACCTGGGAGAATCCTGCAAGGTTGCAGTTCGCGGCCCGAGAAGCACTCTCCGGCCAACATGCCCAACTGCAGCAACAGCTCCCAAAGCGAAGGAGCCAGGACCCAAAGACCTAGCTGGCCTGAAGGGCCCCCAGGGGGCCCCCAAGCAGCCCCTCTCCATTTGGGTCTGGGGGCTTTCGTTGGGCCGGGAACCTGGGAGAATCCTGCAAGGTTGCAGTTCGCGGCCCGAGAAGCACTCTCCGGCCAACATGCCCAACTGCAGCAACAGCTCCCAAAGCGAAGGAGCCAGGACACAAAGACCTAGCTGGCCTGAAGGGCCCCCAGGGGGCCACCAAGCAGCCCCTCTCAATTTGGGTCTGGGGGCTTTCGTTGGGCATGGATACATGAGAGGTACCTGCAAGGTTACAGTTCGCGGCCCGAGAAGCACTCTCCGGCCAACATGCCCAACTGCAGCAACAGCTCCCAAAGCGAAGGAGCCAGGACCCAAAGACCTAGCTGGCCTGAAGGGCCCCCATGGGGCCCCCAAGGAGCTCCTCTCCATTTGGGTCTGGGGGCTTTTGTTGGGCCGGGAACCTGAAAGATTCCTGCAAGGTTGCAGTTCGCGGCCCGAGAAGCACTCTCCGGCCAACATGCCCAACTGCAGCAACAGCTCCCAAACCGAATGAGCCAGGACACAAAGACCTAGCTGGCCTGAAGGGCCCCCAGGGGGCCCCCAAGCAGCCCCTCTCAATTTGGGTCTGGGGGCTTTCGTTGGGCATGGATACCTGAGAGGTACCTGCAAGTTACAGTTCGCGGCCCGAGAAGCACTCTCCGGCCAACATGCCCAACTGCAGCAACAGCTCCCAAACCGAAGGAGCCAGGACCCAAAGACCTAGCTGGCCTGAAGGGCCCCCAGGGGGCCCCCAAGCAGCCCCTCTCAATTTGGGTCTGGGGGCTTTCGTTGGGCCGGGAACCTGGGAGATTCATGCAAGGTTGCAGTTCGCGGCCCAAGAAGCACTCTCCGGCCAACATGCCCAACTGCAGCAACAGCTCCCAAACCGAAGGAGCCAGGACACAAAGACCTAGCTGGCCTGAAGGGCCCCCAGGGGGCCCCCAAGCAGCCCCTCTCAATTTGGTTCTGGGGGCTTTCGTTGGGCATGGATACCTGAGAGGTACCTGCAAGTTACAGTTCGCGGCCCGAGAAGCACTCTCCGGCCAACATGCCCAACTGCAGCAACAGCTCCCAAACCGAAGGAGCCAGGACCCAAAGACCTAGCTGGCCTGAAGGGCCCCCAGGGGGCCCCCAAGCAGCCCCTCTCAATTTGGGTCTGGGGGCTTTCGTTGGGCCGGGAACCGGGGAGATTCATGCAAGGTTGCAGTTCGCGGCCCGAGAAGCACTCTCCGGCCAACATGCCCAACTGCAGCAACAGCTCCCAAACCGAAGGAGCCAGGACCCAAAGACCTAGCTGGCCTGAAGGGCCCCCAGGGGGCCACCAAGCAGCCCCTCTCAATTTGGGTCTGGGGGCTTTCGTTGGGCATGGATACCTGAGAGGTACCTGCAAGGTTGCAGTCGCGGCCCGAGAAGCACTCTCCGGCCAACATGCTCAACTGCAGCAACAGCTCCCAAAGCGAAGGAGCCAGGACCCAAAGACCTAGCTGGCCTGAAGGGCCCCCATGGGGCCCCCAAGGAGCTCCTCTCCATTTGGGTCTGGGGGCTTTAGTTGGGCCGGGAACCTGGGAGGTACCAGCAATGTTGCAGTTCGAGGCCGGAGAAGCACTCTCCGGCCAACATGCCCAATATCCAGCAACAGCTCCCAAAGCGAAGGAGCCAGGACCCAAAGACCTAGCTGGCCTGAAGGGCCCCCAGGGGCCCCCAAGCAGCCCCTCTCCATTTGGGTCTGGGGGTTTTCGTTGGGCCGGGAACCTGGGATGTACCTGCAAGGTTGCAGTTCGCGGCCCGAGAAGCACTCTCCGGCCAACATGCCCAACTGCAGCAACAGCTCCCAAACCGAAGGAGCCAGGACCCAAAGACCTAGCTGGCCTGAAGGGCCCCCAGGGGGCCCCAAGCAGCCCCTCTCAATTTGGGTCTGGGGGCTTTCGTTGGGCCGGGAACCTGGGAGAATCCTGCAAGGTTGCAGTTCGCGGCCCGAGAAGCACTCTCCGGCCAACATGCCCAACTGCAGCAACAGCTCCCAAAGCGAAGGAGCCAGGACCCAAAGACCTAGCTGGCCTGAAGGGCCCCCAGGGGGTCCCCAAGCAGCCCCTCTCCATTTGGGTCTGGGGGCTTTCGTTGGGCGGGGAACCTGGGAGATTTCTGCAAGGTTGCAGTTCGCGGCCCGAGAAGCACTCTCCGCCCAACATGCCCAACTGCAGCAACAGCTCCCAAAGCGAAGGAGCCAGGACACAAAGACCTAGCTGGCCTGAAGGGCCCCCAGGGGGCCACCAAGCAGCCCCTCTCCATTTGGGTCTGGGGGCTTTCGTTGGGCATGTATACCTGAGAGGTACCTGCAAGGTTACAGTTCGCGGCCCGAGAAGCACTCTCCGGCCAACATGCTCAACTGCAGCAACAGCTCCCAAACCGAAGGAGCCAGGACACAAAGACCTAGCTGGCCTGAAGGGCCCCCAGGGGGCCCCCAAGCAGCCCCTCTCAATTTGGGTCTGGGGGCTTTCGTTGGGCATGGATACCTGGGAGAATCCTGCAAGGTTGCAGTTCGCGGCCCGAGAAGCACTCTCCGGCCAACATGCCCAACTGCAGCAACAGCTCCCAAACCGAAGGAGCCAGGACCCAAAGACCTAGCTGGCCTGAAGGGCCCCCAGGGGGGCCCCAAGCAGCCCCTCTCAATTTGGGTCTGGGGGCTTTCGTTGGGCCGGGAACCTGGGAGGAACCTGCCAGGTTGCAGTTCGCGGCCCGAGAAGCACTCTCCGGCCAACATGCCCAACTGCAGCAACAGCTCCCAAACCGAAGGAGCCAGGACCCAAAGACCTAGCTGGCCTGAAGGGCCCCCAGGGGGCCACCAAGCAGCCCCTCTCAATTTGGGTCTGGGGGCTTTCGTTGGGCATGGATACCTGAGAGGTACCTGCAAGGTTGCAGTTCGCGGCCCGAGAAGCACTCTCCGGCCAACATGCTCAACTGCAGCAACAGCTCCCAAAGCGAAGGAGCCAGGACCCAAAGACCTAGCTGGCCTGAAGGGCCCCCATGGGGCCCCCAAGGAGCTCCTCTCCATTTGGGTCTGGGGGCTTTAGTTGGGCCGGGAACCTGGGAGGTACCAGCAATGTTGCAGTTCGCGGCCGGAGAAGCACTCTCCGGCCAACATGCCCAACTGCAGCAACAGCTCCCAAAGCGAAGGAGCCAGGACCTAAAGACCTAGCTGGCCTGAAGGGCCCCCAGGGGGCCCCCAAGCAGCCCCTCTCCATTTGGGTCTGGGGGCTTTTGTTTGGCATGGAACCTGGGAGATTCCTGCAAGGTTGCAGTTCGAGGCCCGAGAAGCACTCTCCGGCCAACATGCCCAACTGCAGCAACAGCTCCCAAAGCGAAGGAGCCAGGACACAAAGACCTAGCTGGCCTGAAGGGCCCCCAGGGGGCCCCCAAGCAGCCCCTCTCAATTTGGGTCTGGGGGCTTTCGTAGGGCCGGGAACCTGGGAGATTCCTTCAAGGTTGTAGTTCGCGGCCCGAGAAGCACTCTCCGGCCAACATGCCCAACTGCAGCAACAGCTCCCAAAGCGAAGGAGCCAGGACCCAAAGACCTAGCTGGCCTGAAGGGCCCCCAGGGGGCCCCCAAGCAGCCCCTCTCCATTTGGGTCTGGGGGCTTTCGTTGGGCCGGGAACCTGGGAGATTCATGCAAGGTTGCAGTTCGCGGCCCGAGAAGCACTCTCCGGCCAACATGCCCAACTGCAGCAACAGCTCCCAAACCGAAGGAGCCAGGACCCAAAGACCTAGCTGGCCTGAAGGGCCCCCAGGGGCCACCAAGCAGCCCCTCTCCATTTGGGTCTGGGGGTTTTCGTTGGGCCGGGAACCTGGGATGTACCTGCAAGGTTGCAGTTCGCGGCCCGAGAAGCACTCTCCGGCCAACATGCCCAACTGCAGCAACAGCTCCCAAACCGAAGGAGCCAGGACCCAAAGACCTAGCTGGCCTGAAGGGCCCCCAGGGGGCCCCCAAGCAGCCCCTCTCAATTTGGGTCTGGGGGCTTTCGTTGGGCCGGGAACCTGGGAGAATCCTGCAAGGTTGCAGTTCGCGGCCCGAGAAGCACTCTCCGGCCAACATGCCCAACTGCAGCAACAGCTCCCAAACCGAAGGAGCCAGGACCCAAAGACCTAGCTGGCCTGAAGGGCCCCCAGGGGGCCACCAAGCAGCCCCTCTCAATTTGGGTCTGGGGGCTTTCGTTGGGCATGGATACCTGAGAGGTACCTGTAAGGTTGCAGTTCGCGGCCCGAGAAGCACTCTCCGGCCAACATGCTCAACTGCAGCAACAGCTCCCAAAGCGAAGGAGCCAGGACCCAAAGACCTAGCTGGCCTGAAGGGCCCCCATGGGGCCCCCAAGGAGCTCCTCTCCATTTGGGTCTGGGGGCTTTAGTTGGGCCGGGAACCTGGGAGGTACCAGCAATGTTGCAGTTCGCGGCCGGAGAAGCACTCTCCGGCCAACATGCCCAACTGCAGCAACAGCTCCCAAAGCGAAGGAGCCAGGACCCAAAGACCTAGCTGGCCTGAAGGGCCCCCAGGGGGCCCCCAAGCAGCCCCTCTCAATTTGGGTCTGGGGGCTTTTGTTTGGCATGGAACCTGGGAGATTCCTGCAAGGTTGCAGTTCGAGGCCCGAGAAGCACTCTCCGGCCAACATGCCCAACTGCAGCAACAGCTCCCAAAGCGAAGGAGCCAGGACCCAAAGACCTAGCTGGCCTGAAGGGCCCCCAGGGGGCCCCCAAGCAGCCCCTCTCAATTTGGGTCTGGGGGCTTTCGTAGGGCCGGGAACCTGGGAGATTCCTTCAAGGTTGTAGTTCGCGGCCCGAGAAGCACTCTCCGGCCAACATGCCCAACTGCAGCAACAGCTCCCAAAGCGAAGGAGCCAGGACCCAAAGACCTAGCTGGCCTGAAGGGCCCCCAGGGGGCCACCAAGCAGCCCCTCTCAATTTGGGTCTGGGGGCTTTCGTTGGGCCGGGAACCTGGGAGATTCATGCAAGGTTGCAGTTCGCGGCCCGAGAAGCACTCTCCGGCCAACATGCCCAACTGCAGCAACAGCTCCCAAACCGAAGGAGCCAGGACACAAAGACCTAGCTAGCCTGAAGGGCCCCCAGGGGGCCACCAAGCAGCCCCTCTCAATTTGGGTCTGGGGGCTTTCGTTGGGCATGGATACCTGAGAGGTACCTGCAAGGTTACAGTTCGCGGCCCGAGAAGCACTCTCCGCCCAACATGCCCAACTGCAGCAACAGCTCCCAAAGCGAAGGAGCCAGGACCCAAAGACCTAGCTGGCCTGAAGGGCCCCCAGGGGGCCCCCAAGCAGCCCCTCTCCATTTGGGTCTGGGGGCTTTCGTTGGGCCGGGAACCTGGGAGATTCATGCAAGGTTGCAGTTCGTGGCCCGAGAAGCACTCTCCGGCCAACATGCCCAACTGCAGCAACAGCTCCCAAAGCGAAGGAGCCAGGACCCAAAGACCTAGCTGGCCTGAAGGGCCCCCAGGGGGCCCCCAAGCAGCCCCTCTCCATTTGGGTCTGGGGGCTTTCGTTGGGCATGGAACCTGGGAGATTCCTGCAAGGTTGCAGTTCGCGGCCCGAGAAGCACTCTCCGGCCAACATGCCCAACTGCAGCAACAGCTCCCAAACCGAAGGAGCCAGGACCCAAAGACCTAGCTGGCCTGAAGGGCCCCCAGGGGGCCACCAAGCAGCCCCTCTCAATTTGGGTCTGGGGGCTTTCGTTGGGCCGGGAACCTGGGAGAATCCTGCAAGGTTGCAGTTCGCGGCCCGAGAAGCACTCTCCGGCCAACATGCCCAACTGCAGCAACAGCTCCCAAAGCGAAGGAGCCAGGACACAAAGACCTAGCTGGCCTGAAGGGCCCCCAGGGGGCCACCAAGCAGCCCCTCTCAATTTGGGTCTGGGGGCTTTCGTTGGGCATGGATACATGAGAGGTACCTGCAAGGTTACAGTTCGCGGCCCGAGAAGCACTCTCCGGCCAACATGCTCAACTGCAGCAACAGCTCCCAAACCGAAGGAGCCAGGACCCAAAGACCTAGCTGGCCTGAAGGGCCCCCAGGGGGCCCCCAAGCAGCCCCTCTCCATTTGGGTCTGGGGGCTTTCGTTGGGCCGGGAACCTGGGAGATTCCTGCAAGGTTGCAGTTCGCGGCCCGAGAAGCACTCTCCGGCCAACATGCCCAACTGCAGCAACAGCTCCCAAAGCGAAGGAGCCAGGACCCAAAGACCTAGCTGGCCTGAAGGGCCCCCAGGGGGCCCCCAAGCAGCCCCTCTCAATTTGGGTCTGGGGGCTTTCGTTGGGCATGGAACCTGGGAGATTCCTGCAAGGTTGCAGTTCGCGGCCCGAGAAGCACTCTCCGGCCAACATGCCCAACTGCAGCAACAGCTCCCAAACCGAAGGAGCCAGGACCCAAAGACCTAGCTGGCCTGAAGGGCCCCCAGGGGGGCCCCAAGCAGCCCCTCTCCATTTGGGTCTGGGGGCTTTCGTTGGGCCGGGAACCTGGGAGAATCCTGCAAGGTTGCAGTTCGCGGCCCAAGAAGCACTCTCCGGCCAACATGCCCAACTGCAGCAACAGCTCCCAAAGCGAAGGAGCCAGGACCCAAAGACCTAGCTGGCCTGAAGGGCCCCCAGGGGGCCCCCAAGCAGCCCCTCTCAATTTGGGTCTGGGGGCTTTCGTTGGGCCGGGAACCTGGGAGATTCCTGCAAGGTTGCAGTTCGCGGCCCGAGAAGCACTCTCCGGCCAACATGCCCAACTGCAGCAACAGCTCCCAAAGCGAAGGAGCCAGGACCCAAAGACCTAGCTGGCCTGAAGGGCCCCCATGGGGCCCCCAAGGAGCTCCTCTCCATTTGGGTCTGGGGGCTTTTGTTGGGCCGGGAACCTGAAAGATTCCTGCAAGGTTGCAGTTCGCGGCCCGAGAAGCACTCTCCGGCCAACATGCCCAACTGCAGCAACAGCTCCCAAACCGAATGAGCCAGGACACAAAGACCTAGCTGGCCTGAAGGGCCCCCAGGGGGCCCCCAAGCAGCCCCTCTCAATTTGGGTCTGGGGGCTTTCGTTGGGCATGGATACCTGAGAGGTACCTGCAAGTTACAGTTCGCGGCCCGAGAAGCACTCTCCGGCCAACATGCCCAACTGCAGCAACAGCTCCCAAAGCGAAGGAGCCAGGACACAAAGACCTAGCTGGCCTGAAGGGCCCCCAGGGGGCCACCAAGCAGCCCCTCTCCATTTGGGTCTGGGGGCTTTCGTTGTGCCGGGAACCTGGGAGATTCATGCAAGGTTGCAGTTCGCGGCCCAAGAAGCACTCTCCGGCCAACATGCCCAACTGCAGCAACAGCTCCCAAACCGAAGGAGCCAGGACACAAAGACCTAGCTGGCCTGAAGGGCCCCCAGGGGGCCCCCAAGCAGCCCCTCTCAATTTGGTTCTGGGGGCTTTCGTTGGGCATGTATACCTGAGAGGTACCTGCAAGTTACAGTTCGCGGCCCGAGAAGCACTCTCCGGCCAACATGCCCAACTGCAGCAACAGCTCCCAAACCGAAGGAGCCAGGACCCAAAGACCTAGCTGGCCTGAAGGGCCCCCAGGGGGCCCCCGAGCAGCCCCTCTCAATTTGGGTCTGGGGGCTTTCGTTGGGCCGGGAACCTGGGAGATTCATGCAAGGTTGCAATTCGCGGCCCGAGAAGCACTCTCCGGCCAACATGCCCAACTGCAGCAACAGCTCCCAAAGCGAAGGAGCCAGGACCCAAAGACCTAGCTGGCCTGAAGGGCCCCCAGGGGGCCCCCAAGCAGCCCCTCTCAATTTGGGTCTGGGGGCTTTCGTTGGGCATGGATACCTGAGAGGTACCTGCAAGGTTACAGTTCGCGGCCCGAGAAGCACTCTCCGGCCAACATGCCCAACTGCAGCAACAGCTCCCAAACCGAAGGAGCCAGGACCCAAAGACCTAGCTGGCCTGAAGGGCCCCCAGGGGGCCCCCAAGCAGCCCCTCTCAATTTGGGTCTGGGGGCTTTCGTTGGGCCGGGAACCTGGGAGATTCATGCAAGGTTGCAGTTCGCGGCCCGAGAAGCACTCTCCGGCCAACATGCCCAACTGCAGCAACAGCTCCCAAACCGAAGGAGCCAGGACCCAAAGACCTAGCTGGCCTGAAGGGCCCCCAGGGGGCCCCCAAGCAGCCCCTCTCCATTTGGGTCTGGGGGCTTTCGTTGGGCATGGAACCTGGGAGATTCCTGCAAGATTGCAGTTCGCGGCCCGAGAAGCACTCTCCGGCCAACATGCCCAACTGCAGCAACAGCTCCCAAACCGAAGGAGCCAGGACCCAAAGACCTAGCTGGCCTGTAGGGCCCCCAGGGGGGCACAAAGAAGTCCCTCTCAATTTGGGTCTGGGGGCTTTTGTTGGGCCGGGAACCTGGGAGAATCCTGCAAGGTTGCAGTTCGCGGCCCGAGAAGCACTCTCCGGCCAACATGCCCAACTGCAGCAACAGCTCCCAAACCGAAGGAGCCAGGACCCAAAGACCTAGCTGGCCTGAAGGGCCCCCAGGGGGCCCCCAAGCAGCCCCTCTCAATTTGGGTCTGGGGGCTTTCGTTGGGCCGGGAACCTGGGAGAATCCTTCAAGGTTGCAGTTCGCGGCCCGAGAAGCACTCTCCGGCCAACATGCCCAACTGCAGCAACAGCTCCCAAACCGAAGGAGCCAGGACCCAAAGACCTAGCTGGCCTGAAGGGACCCCAGGGGGCCCCCAAGCAGCCCCTCTCCATTTGGGTCTGGGGGCTTTTGTTGGGCCGGGAACCTGGGAGATTCCTGCAAGGTTGCAGTTCGAGGCCCGAGAAGCACTCTCCGGCCAACATGCCCAACGTCAACAACAGCTCCCAAACCGAATGAGCCAGGACACAAAGACCTAGCTGGCCTGAAGGGCCCCCAGGGGGCCCCCAAGCAGCCCCTCTCCATTTGGGTCTGGGGGCTTTCTTTAGGCTGAGAACCTGGGAGATACCAGCAAGGTTGCAGTTCGCGGCCCGAGAAGCACTCTCCGGCCAACATGCCCAACTGCAGCAACAGCTCCCAAACCGAAGGAGCCAGGACCCAAAGACCTAGCTGGCCTGAAGGGCCCCCAGGGGGCCACCAAGCAGCCCCTCTCAATTTGGGTCTGGGGGCTTTCGTTGGGCCGGGAACCTGGGAGAATCCTGCAAGGTTGCAGTTCGCGGCCCGAGAAGCACTCTCCGGCCAACATGCCCAACTGCAGCAACAGCTCCCAAACCGAAGGAGCCAGGACCCAAAGACCTAGCTGGCCTGAAGGGCCCCCAGGGGGCCCCCAAGCAGCCCCTCTCCATTTGGGTCTGGGGGCTTTTGTTGGGCCGGGAACCTGGGAGATTCCTGCAAGGTTGCAGTTCGAGGCCCGAGAAGCACACTCCGCCCAACATGCCCAACGTCAACAACAGCTCCCAAACCGAATGAGCCAGGACCCAAAGACCTAGCTGGCCTGAAGGGCCCCCAGGGGGCCCCAAGCAGCCCCTCTCCATTTGGGTCTGGGGGTTTTCGTTGGGCCGGGAACCTGGGAGGTACCTGCAACATTGCAGTTCGCGGCCCGAGAAGCACTCTCCGGCCAACATGCCCAACTGCAGCAACAGCTCCCAAACCGAAGGAGCCAGGACCCAAAGACCTAGCTGGCCTGAAGGGCCCCCAGGGGGCCCCCAAGCAGCCCCTCTCAATTTGGGTCTGGGGGCTTTCGTTGGGCCGGGAACCTGGGAGAATCCTGCAAGGTTGCAGTTCGCGGCCCGAGAAGCACTCTCCGGCCAACATGCCCAACTGCAGCAACAGCTCCCAAAGCGAAGGAGCCAGGACCCAAAGACCTAGCTGGCCTGAAGGGCCCCCAGGGGGCCCCCAAGCAGCCCCTCTCAATTTGGGTCTGGGGGCTTTCGTTGGGCCGGGAACCTGGGAGAATCCTGCAAGGTTGCAGTTCGCGGCCCGAGAACCACTCTCCGGCCAACATGCCCAACTGCAGCAACAGCTCCCAAACCGAAGGAGCCAGGACCCAAAGACCTAGCTGGCCTGAAGGGCCCCCAGGGGGCCACCAAGCAGCCCCTCTCAATTTGGGTCTGGGGGCTTTCGTTGGGCCGGGAACCTGGGAGAATCCTGCAAGGTTGCAGTTCGCGGCCCGAGAAGCACTCTCCGGCCAACATGCCCAACTGCAGCAACAGCTCCCAAACCGAAGGAGCCAGGACCCAAAGACCTAGCTGGCCTGAAGGGCCCCCAGGGGGCCCAAAGAAGTCCCTCTCAATTTGGGTCTGGGGGCTTTTTTTGGGCCGGGAACCTGGGAGAATCCTGCAAGGTTGCAGTTCGCGGCCCGAGAAGCACTCTCCGCCCAACATGCCCAACTGCAGCAACAGCTCCCAAACCGAAGGAGCCAGGACCCAAAGACCTAGCTGGCCTGAAGGGCCCCCAGGGGGCCCCCAAGCAGCCCCTCTCCATTTGGGTCTGGGGGCTTTTGTTGGGCCGGGAACCTGGGAGATTCCTGCAAGGTTGCAGTTCGCGGCCAGAGAAGCACTCTCCGGCCAACATGCCCAACTGCAGCAACAGCTCCCAAAGCGAAGGAGCCAGGACACAAAGACCTAGCTGGCCTGAAGGGCCCCCAGGGGGCCCCCAAGCAGCCCCTCTCCATTTGGGTCTGGGGGCTTTCTTTAGGCTGAGAACCTGGGAGATACCAGCAAGGTTGCAGTTCGCGGCCCGAGAAGCACTCTCCGGCCAACATGCCCAATATCCAGCAACAGCTCCCAAAGCGAAGGAGCCAGGACCCAAAGACCTAGCTGGCCTGAAGGGCCCCCAGAAGGCCACCAAGCAGCCCCTCTCCATTTGGGTCTGGGGGCTTTCGTTGGGCCTGTATACCTGAGAGGTACCAGCAAGTTACAGTTCGCGGCCCGAGAAGCACTCTCCGGCCAACATGCCCAACTGCAGCAACAGCTCCCAAAGCGAAGGAGCCAGGACCCAAAGACCTAGCTGGCCTGAAGGGCCCCCAGGGGGCCCCCAAGCAGCCCCTCTCAATTTGGGTCTGGGGGTTTTCGTTGGGCCGGGAACCTGGGAGGTACCTGCAAGGTTGCAGTTCGCGGCCCGAGAAGCACTCTCCGCCCAACATGCCCAACTGCAGCAACAGCTCCCAAAGCGAAGGAGCCAGGACCCAAAGACCTAGCTGGCCTGAAGGGCCCCCAGGGGGCCCCCAAGCAGCCCCTCTCAATTTGGGTCTGGGGGCTTTCGTTGGGCCGGGAACCTGGGAGATTCCTGCAAGGTTGCAGTTCGCGGCCCGAGAAGCACTCTCCGGCCAACATGCCCAACTGCAGCAACAGCTCCCAAAGCGAAGGAGCCAGGACCCAAAGACCTAGCTGGCCTGAAGGGGCCCCAGGGGGCCCCCAAGCAGCACCTCTCAATTTGGGTCTGGGGGCTTTCGTTGGGCCGGGAACCTGGGAGAATCCTGCAAGGTTGCAGTTCGCGGCCCGAGAAGCACTCTCCGGCCAACATGCACAACTGCAGCAACAGCTCCCAAACCGAAGGAGCCAGGACCCAAAGACCTAGCTGGCCTGAAGGGCCCCCAGGGGGCCCCCAAGCAGCCCCTCTCCATTTGGGTCTGGGGGCTTTCGTTGGGCCGGGAACCTGGGAGGTACCAGCAAGGTTGCAGTTCGCGGCCCGAGAAGCACTCTCCGGCCAACATGCCCAACTGCAGCAACAGCTCCCAAACCGAATGAGCCAGGACACAAAGACCTAGCTGGCCTGAAGGGCCCCCAGGGGGCCCCCAAGCAGCCCCTCTCCATTTGGGTCTGGGGGCTTTCATTGGGCCGGGAACCTGGGAGGTACCTGCAAGGTAGCAGTTCGAGGCCCGAGAAGCACTCTCCGGCCAACATGCCCAACTGCAGCAACAGCTCCCAAACCAAATGAGCCAGGACACAAAGACCTAGCTGGCCTGAAGGGCCCCCAGGGGGCCCCCAAGTAGGCCCTCTCCATTTGTGTCTGGGGGCTTTCTTTAGGCTGAGAACCTGGGAGTTACCAGCAAGGTTGCAGTTCGCGGCCCGAGAAGCACTCTCCGGCCAACATGCCCAATATCCAGCAACAGCTCCCAAAGCGAAGGAGCCAGGACCCAAAGACCTAGCTGGCCTGAAGGGCCCCCAGAAGGCCACCAAGCAGCCCCTCTCCATTTGGGTCTGGGGGCTTTCGTTGGGCATGTATACCTGAGAGGTACCTGCAAGTTACAGTTCGCGGCCCGAGAAGCACTCTCCGCCCAACATGCCCAACTGCAGCAACAGCTCCCAAAGCGAAGGAGCCAGGACACAAAGACCTAGCTGGCCTGAAGGGCCCCCAGGGGGCCACCAAGCAGCCCCTCTCAATTTGGGTCTGGGGGCTTTTGTTGGGCCGGGAACCTGGGAGATTCCTGCAAGGTTGCAGTTCGAGGCCCGAGAAGCACTCTCCGCCCAACATGCCCAACGTCAACAACAGCTCCCAAACCGAATGAGCCAGGACACAAAGACCTAGCTGGCCTGAAGGGCCCCCAGGGGGCCCCCAAGCAGCCCCTCTCCATTTGGGTCTGGGGGCTTTCTTTAGGATGAGAACCTGGGAGATACCAGCAAGGTTGCAGTTCGCGGCCCGAGAAGCACTCTCCGGCCAACATGCCCAATATCCAGCAACAGCTCCCAAAGCGAAGGAGCCAGGACCCAAAGACCTAGCTGGCCTGAAGGGCCCCCAGAAGGCCACCAAGCAGCCCCTCTCCATTTGGGTCTGGGGGCTTTCGTTGGGCATGGATACCTGAGAGGTACCTGCAAGTTACAGTTCGCGGCCCGAGTAGCACTCTCCGGCCAACATGCCCAACTGCAGCAACAGCTCCCAAAGTGAAGGAGCCAGGACCCAAAGACCTAGCTGGCCTGAAGGGCCCCCAGGGGGCCCCCAAGCAGCCCCTCTCCATTTGGGTCTGGGGGCTTTCGTTGGGCCGGGAACCTGGGAGAATCTTGCAAGGTTGCAGTTCGCGGCCCGAGAAGCACTCTCCGGCCAACATGCCCAACTGCAGCAACAGCTCCCAAAGCGAAGGAGCCAGGACCCAAAGACCTAGCTGGCCTGAAGGGCCCCCAGGGGGCCCCCAAGCAGCCCCTCTCAATTTGGGTCTGGGGGCTTTCGTTGGGCCGGGAACCTGGGAAAATCCTGCAAGGTTGCAGTTCGCGGCCCGAGAAGCACTCTCCGCCCAACATGCCCAACTGCAGCAACAGCTCCCAAACCGAAGGAGCCAGGACCCAAAGACCTAGCTGGCCTGAAGGGCCCCCAGAAGGCCACCAAGCAGCCCCTCTCCATTTGGGTCTGGGGGCTTTCGTTGGGCCGGGAACCTGGGAGATTCATGCAAGGTTGCAGTTCGCGGCCCGAGAAGCACTCTCCGGCCAACATGCCCAACTGCAGCAACAGCTCCCAAAGCGAAGGAGCCAGGACCCAAAGACCTAGCTGGCCTGAAGGGGCCCCAGGGGGCCCCCAAGCAGCACCTCTCAATTTGGGTCTGGGGGCTTTCGTTGGGCCGGGAACCTGGGAGGTACCTGCAAGGTTGCAGTTCGCGGCCCGAGAAGCACTCTCCGGCCAACATGCTCAACTGCAGCAACAGCTCCCAAAGCGAAGGAGCCAGGACCCAAAGACCTAGCTGTCCTGAAGGGCCCCCAGGGGGCCCCCAAGCAGCCCCTCTCCATTTGGGTCTGGGGGCTTTCGTTGGGCATGGATACCTGAGAGGTACCTGCAAGGTTACAGTTCGCGGCCCGAGAAGCACTCTCCGGCCAACATGCCCAACTGCAGCAACAGCTCCCAAACCGAAGGAGCCAGGACACAAAGACCTAGCTGGCCTGAAGGGCCCCCAGGGGGCCCCCAAGCAGCCCCTCTCCATTTGGGTCTGGGGGCTTTCGTTGGGCCGGGAACCTGGGAGATTCATGCAAGGTTGGAGTTCGAGGCCCGAGAAGCACTCTCCGGCCAACATGCCCAACTGCAGCAACAGCTCCCAAACCGAAGGAGCCAGGACCCAAAGACCTAGCTGGCCTGAAGGGCCCCCAGGGGGCCCCCAAGCAGCCCCTCTCAATTTGGGTCTGGGGGCTTTCGTTGGGCATGGAACCTGGGAGATTCCTGCAAGGTTGCAGTTCGCGGCCCGAGAAGCACTCTCCGGCCAACATGCCCAACTGCAGCAACAGCTCCCAAACCGAAGGAGCCAGGACCCAAAGACCTAGCTGGCCTGAAGGGCCCCCAGGGGGCCCCCAAGCAGCCCCTCTCCATTTGGGTCTGGGGGCTTTTGTTGGGCCGGGAACCTGGGAGATTCCTGCAAGGTAGCAGTTCGCGGCCCGAGAAGCACTCTCCGCCCAACATGCCCAACGTCAACAACAGCTCCCAAACCGAATGAGCCAGGACACAAAGACCTAGCTGGCCTGAAGGGCCCCCAGGGGGCCCCCAAGCAGCCCCTCTCCATTTGGGTCTGGGGGCTTTCTTTAGGCTGAGAACCTGGGAGATACCAGCAAGGTTGCAGTTCGCGGCCGGAGAAGCACTCTCCGGCCAACATGCCCAACTGCAGCAACAGCTCCCAAAGCGAAGGAGCCAGGACCCAAAGACCTAGCTGGCCTGAAGGGCCCCCAGGGGGCCCCCAAGCAGGCCCTCTCCATTTGGGTCTGGGGGCTTTTGTTTGGCATGGAACCTGGGAGATTCCTGCAAGGTTGCAGTTCGAGGCCCGAGAAGCACTCTCCGGCCAACATGCCCAACTGCAGCAACAGCTCCCAAACCGAAGGAGCCAGGACCCAAAGACCTAGCTGGCCTGAAGGGCCCCCAGGGGGCCCCCAAGCAGCCCCTCTCAATTTGGGTCTGGGGGCTTTCGTAGAGCCGGGAACCTGGGAGATTCCTTCAAGGTTGTAGTTCGCGGCCCGAGAAGCACTCTCCGGCCAACATGCCCAACTGCAGCAACAGCTCCCAAACCGAAGGAGCCAGGACCCAAAGACCTAGCTGGCCTGAAGGGCCCCCAGGGGGCCACCAAGCAGCCCCTCTCCATTTGGGTCTGGGGGCTTTCGTTGGGCCGGGAACCTGGGAGATTCATGCAAGGTTGCAGTTCGCGGCCCGAGAAGCACTCTCCGGCCAACATGCCCAACTGCAGCAACAGCTCCCAAACCGAAGGAGCCAGGACCCAAAGACCTAGCTGGCCTGAAGGGCCCCCAGGGGGCCACCAAGCAGCCCCTCTCAATTTGGGTCTGGGGGCTTTCGTTGGGCATGGATACCTGAGAGGTACCTGCAAGGTTACAGTTCGCGGCCCGAGAAGCACTCTCCGGCCAACATGCCCAACTGCAGCAACAGCTCCCAAAGCGAAGGAGCCAGGACCCAAAGACCTAGCTGGCCTGAAGGGCCCCCAGGGGTCCCCCAAGCAGCCCCTCTCAATTTGGGTCTGGGGGCTTTCGTTGGGCCGGGAACCTGGGAGATTCATGCAAGGTTGCAGTTCGTGGCCCGAGAAGCACTCTCCGGCCAACATGCCCAACTGCAGCAACAGCTCCCAAAGCGAAGGAGCCAGGACCCAAAGACCTAGCTGGCCTGAAGGGCCCCCAGGGGGCCCCCAAGCAGCCCCTCTCCATTTGGGTCTGGGGGCTTTCGTTGGGCATGGAACCTGGGAGATTCCTGCAAGGTTGCAGTTCGCGGCCCGAGAAGCACTCTCCGGCCAACATGCCCAACTGCAGCAACAGCTCCCAAACCGAAGGAGCCAGGACCCAAAGACCTAGCTGGCCTGAAGGGCCCCCAGGGGGCCCCCAAGCAGCCCCTCTCAATTTGGGTCTGGGGGCTTTCGTTGGGCCGGGAACCTGGGAGAATCCTGCAAGGTTGCAGTTCGCGGCCCGAGAAGCACTCTCCGGCCAACATGCCCAACTGCAGCAACAGCTCCCAAACCGAAGGAGCCAGGACCCAAAGACCTAGCTGGCCTGAAGGGCCCCCAGGGGGCCCCCAAGCAGCCCCTCTCCATTTGGGTCTGGGGGCTTTCGTTGGGCCGGGAACCTGGGAGATTCCTGCAAGGTTGCAGTTCGCGGCCCGAGAAGCACTCTCCGGCCAACATGCCCAACTGCAGCAACAGCTCCCAAACCGAAGGAGCCAGGACCCAAAGACCTAGCTGGCCTGAAGGGCCCCCAGGGGGCCACCAAGCAGCCCCTCTCAATTTGGGTCTGGGGGCTTTCGTTGGGCATGGATACATGAGAGGTACCTGCAAGGTTACAGTTCGCGGCCAGAGATGCACTCTCCGGCCAACATGCTCAACTGCAGCAACAGCTCCCAAACCGAAGGAGCCAGGACCCAAAGACCTAGCTGGCCTGAAGGGCCCCCAGGGGGGCCCCAAGCAGCCCCTCTCCATTTGGGTCTGGGGGCTTTCGTTGGGCCGGGAACCTGGGAGAATCCTGCAAGGTTGCAGTTCGCGGCCCAAGAAGCACTCTCCGGCCAACATGCCCAACTGCAGCAACAGCTCCCAAAGCGAAGGAGCCAGGACCCAAAGACCTAGCTGGCCTGAAGGGCCCCCAGGGGGCCCCCAAGCAGCCCCTCTCAATTTGGGTCTGGGGGCTTTCGTTGGGCCGGGAACCTGGGAGATTCCTGCGAGGTTGCAGTTCGCGGCCCGAGAAGCACTCTCCGGCCAACATGCCCAACTGCAGCAACAGCTCCCAAAGCGAAGGAGCCAGGACCCAAAGACCTAGCTGGCCTGAAGGGCCCCCATGGGGCCCCCAAGGAGCTCCTCTCCATTTGGGTCTGGGGGCTTTTGTTGGGCCGGGAACCTGAAAGATTCCTGCAAGGTTGCAGTTAGAGGCCCGAGAAGCACTCTCCGGCCAACATGCCCAACTGCAGCAACAGCTCCCAAACCGAATGAGCCAGGACACAAAGACCTAGCTGGCCTGAAGGGCCCCCAGGGGGCCCCCAAGCAGCCCCTCTCAATTTGGGTCTGGGGGATTTTGTTGGGCATGGATACCTGAGAGGTACCTGCAAGTTACAGTTCGCGGCCCGAGAAGCACTCTCCGGCCAACATGCCCAACTGCAGCAACAGCTCCCAAACCGAAGGAGCCAGGACCCAAAGACCTAGCTGGCCTGAAGGGCCCCCAGGGGGCCCCCAAGCAGCCCCTCTCAATTTGGGTCTGGGGGCTTTGGTTGGGCCGGGAACCTGGGAGATTCATGCAAGGTTGCAGTTCGCGGCCCAAGAAGCACTCTCCGGCCAACATGCCCAACTGCAGCAACAGCTCCCAAACCGAAGGAGCCAGGACACAAAGACCTAGCTGGCCTGAAGGGCCCCCAGGGGGCCCCCAAGCAGCCCCTCTCCATTTGGGTCTGGGGGCTTTCGTTGGGCATGGATACCTGAGAGGTACCTGCAAGTTGCAGTTCGCGGCCCGAGAAGCACTCTCCGGCCAACATGCCCAACTGCAGCAACAGCTCCCAAACCGAAGGAGCCAGGACCCAAAGACCTAGCTGGCCTGAAGGGCCCCCAGGGGGCCACCAAGCAGCCCCTCTCAATTTGGGTCTGGGGGCTTTCGTTGGGCATGGATACATGAGAGGTACCTGCAAGGTTACAGTTCGCGGCCCGAGAAGCACTCTCCGGCCAACATGCTCAACTGCAGCAACAGCTCCCAAACCGAAGGAGCCAGGACCCAAAGACCTAGCTGGCCTGAAGGGCCCCCAGGGGGCCCCCAAGCAGCCCCTCTCCATTTGGGTCTGGGGGCTTTCGTTGGGCATGGAACCTGGGAGATTCCTGCAAGGTTGCAGTTCGGGGCCCAAGAAGCACTCTCCGGCCAACATGCCCAACTGCAGCAACAGCTCCCAAAGCGAAGGAGCCAGGACCCAAAGACCTAGCTGGCCTGAAGGGCCCCCAGGGGGCCCCCAAGCAGCCCCTCTCAATTTGGGTCTGGGGGCTTTCGTTGGGCCGGGAACCTGGGAGATTCCTGCGAGGTTGCAGTTCGCGGCCCGAGAAGCACTCTCCGGCCAACATGCCCAACTGCAGCAACAGCTCCCAAAGCGAAGGAGCCAGGACCCAAAGACCTAGCTGGCCTGAAGGGCCCCCATGGGGCCCCCAAGGAGCTCCTCTCCATTTGGGTCTGGGGGCTTTTGTTGGGCCGGGAACCTGAAAGATTCCTGCAAGGTTGCAGTTCGAGGCCCGAGAAGCACTCTCCGGCCAACATGCCCAACTGCAGCAACAGCTCCCAAACCGAATGAGCCAGGACACAAAGACCTAGCTGGCCTGAAGGGCCCCCAGGGGGCCCCCAAGCAGCCCCTCTCAATTTGGGTCTGGGGGCTTTTGTTGGGCATGGATACCTGAGAGGTACCTGCAAGTTACAGTTCGCGGCCCGAGAAGCACTCTCCGGCCAACATGCCCAACTGCAGCAACAGCTCCCAAACCGAAGGAGCCAGGACCCAAAGACCTAGCTGGCCTGAAGGGCCCCCAGGGGGCCCCCAAGCAGCCCCTCTCAATTTGGGTCTGGGGGCTTTCGTTGGGCCGGGAACCTGGGAGATTCATGCAAGGTTGCAGTTCGCGGCCCAAGAAGCACTCTCCGGCCAACATGCCCAAGTGCAGCAACAGCTCCCAAACCGAAGGAGCCAGGACACAAAGACCTAGCTGGCCTGAAGGGCCCCCAGGGGGCCCCCAAGCAGCCCCTCTCAATTTGGGTCTGGGGGCTTTCGTTGGGCATGGATACCTGAGAGGTACCTGCAAGTTGCAGTTCGCGGCCCGAGAAGCACTCTCCGGCCAACATGCCCAACTGCAGCAACAGCTCCCAAACCGAAGGAGCCAGGACCCAAAGACCTAGCTGGCCTGAAGGGCCCCCAGGGGGCCCCCAAGCAGCCCCTCTCAATTTGGGTCTGGGGGCTTTCGTTGGGCATGGAACCTGGGAGATTCCTGCAAGGTTGCAGTTCGCGGCCCGAGAAGCACTCTCCGGCCAACATGCCCAACTGCAGCAACAGCTCCCAAACCGAAGGAGCCAGGACCCAAAGACCTAGCTGGCCTGAAGGGCCCCCAGGGGGCCCCCAAGCAGCCCCTCTCCATTTGGGTCTGGGGGCTTTTGTTGGGCCGGGAACCTGGGAGATTCCTGCAAGGTAGCAGTTCGCGGCCCGAGAAGCACTCTCCGCCCAACATGCCCAACGTCAACAACAGCTCCCAAACCGAATGAGCCAGGACACAAAGACCTAGCTGGCCTGAAGGGCCCCCAGGGGGCCCCCAAGCAGCCCCTCTCCATTTGGGTCTGGGGGCTTTCTTTAGGCTGAGAACCTGGGAGATACCAGCAAGGTTGCAGTTCGCGGCCGGAGAAGCACTCTCCGGCCAACATGCCCAACTGCAGCAACAGCTCCCAAAGCGAAGGAGCCAGGACCCAAAGACCTAGCTGGCCTGAAGGGCCCCCAGGGGGCCCCCAAGCAGGCCCTCTCCATTTGGGTCTGGGGGCTTTTGTTTGGCATGGAACCTGGGAGATTCCTGCAAGGTTGCAGTTCGAGGCCCGAGAAGCACTCTCCGGCCAACATGCCCAACTGCAGCAACAGCTCCCAAACCGAAGGAGCCAGGACACAAAGACCTAGCTGGCCTGAAGGGCCCCCAGGGGGCCCCCAAGCAGCCCCTCTCAATTTGGGTCTGGGGGCTTTCGTAGAGCCGGGAACCTGGGAGATTCCTTCAAGGTTGTAGTTCGCGGCCCGAGAAGCACTCTCCGGCCAACATGCCCAACTGCAGCAACAGCTCCCAAACCGAAGGAGCCAGGACCCAAAGACCTAGCTGGCCTGAAGGGCCCCCAGGGGGCCACCAAGCAGCCCCTCTCCATTTGGGTCTGGGGGCTTTCGTTGGGCCGGGAACCTGGGAGATTCATGCAAGGTTGCAGTTCGCGGCCCGAGAAGCACTCTCCGGCCAACATGCCCAACTGCAGCAACAGCTCCCAAACCGAAGGAGCCAGGACCCAAAGACCTAGCTGGCCTGAAGGGCCCCCAGGGGGCCACCAAGCAGCCCCTCTCAATTTGGGTCTGGGGGCTTTCGTTGGGCATGGATACCTGAGAGGTACCTGCAAGGTTACAGTTCGCGGCCCGAGAAGCACTCTCCGGCCAACATGCCCAACTGCAGCAACAGCTCCCAAAGCGAAGGAGCCAGGACCCAAAGACCTAGCTGGCCTGAAGGGCCCCCAGGGGTCCCCCAAGCAGCCCCTCTCAATTTGGGTCTGGGGGCTTTCGTTGGGCCGGGAACCTGGGAGATTCATGCAAGGTTGCAGTTCGTGGCCCGAGAAGCACTCTCCGGCCAACATGCCCAACTGCAGCAACAGCTCCCAAAGCGAAGGAGCCAGGACCCAAAGACCTAGCTGGCCTGAAGGGCCCCCAGGGGGCCCCCAAGCAGCCCCTCTCCATTTGGGTCTGGGGGCTTTCGTTGGGCATGGAACCTGGGAGATTCCTGCAAGGTTGCAGTTCGCGGCCCGAGAAGCACTCTCCGGCCAACATGCCCAACTGCAGCAACAGCTCCCAAACCGAAGGAGCCAGGACCCAAAGACCTAGCTGGCCTGAAGGGCCCCCAGGGGGCCCCCAAGCAGCCCCTCTCAATTTGGGTCTGGGGGCTTTCGTTGGGCCGGGAACCTGGGAGAATCCTGCAAGGTTGCAGTTCGCGGCCCGAGAAGCACTCTCCGGCCAACATGCCCAACTGCAGCAACAGCTCCCAAACCGAAGGAGCCAGGACCCAAAGACCTAGCTGGCCTGAAGGGCCCCCAGGGGGCCCCCAAGCAGCCCCTCTCCATTTGGGTCTGGGGGCTTTCGTTGGGCCGGGAACCTGGGAGATTCCTGCAAGGTTGCAGTTCGCGGCCCGAGAAGCACTCTCCGGCCAACATGCCCAACTGCAGCAACAGCTCCCAAACCGAAGGAGCCAGGACCCAAAGACCTAGCTGGCCTGAAGGGCCCCCAGGGGGCCACCAAGCAGCCCCTCTCAATTTGGGTCTGGGGGCTTTCGTTGGGCATGGATACATGAGAGGTACCTGCAAGGTTACAGTTCGCGGCCAGAGATGCACTCTCCGGCCAACATGCTCAACTGCAGCAACAGCTCCCAAACCGAAGGAGCCAGGACCCAAAGACCTAGCTGGCCTGAAGGGCCCCCAGGGGGGCCCCAAGCAGCCCCTCTCCATTTGGGTCTGGGGGCTTTCGTTGGGCCGGGAACCTGGGAGAATCCTGCAAGGTTGCAGTTCGCGGCCCAAGAAGCACTCTCCGGCCAACATGCCCAACTGCAGCAACAGCTCCCAAAGCGAAGGAGCCAGGACCCAAAGACCTAGCTGGCCTGAAGGGCCCCCAGGGGGCCCCCAAGCAGCCCCTCTCAATTTGGGTCTGGGGGCTTTCGTTGGGCCGGGAACCTGGGAGATTCCTGCGAGGTTGCAGTTCGCGGCCCGAGAAGCACTCTCCGGCCAACATGCCCAACTGCAGCAACAGCTCCCAAAGCGAAGGAGCCAGGACCCAAAGACCTAGCTGGCCTGAAGGGCCCCCATGGGGCCCCCAAGGAGCTCCTCTCCATTTGGGTCTGGGGGCTTTTGTTGGGCCGGGAACCTGAAAGATTCCTGCAAGGTTGCAGTTAGAGGCCCGAGAAGCACTCTCCGGCCAACATGCCCAACTGCAGCAACAGCTCCCAAACCGAATGAGCCAGGACACAAAGACCTAGCTGGCCTGAAGGGCCCCCAGGGGGCCCCCAAGCAGCCCCTCTCAATTTGGGTCTGGGGGATTTTGTTGGGCATGGATACCTGAGAGGTACCTGCAAGTTACAGTTCGCGGCCCGAGAAGCACTCTCCGGCCAACATGCCCAACTGCAGCAACAGCTCCCAAACCGAAGGAGCCAGGACCCAAAGACCTAGCTGGCCTGAAGGGCCCCCAGGGGGCCCCCAAGCAGCCCCTCTCAATTTGGGTCTGGGGGCTTTCGTTGGGCCGGGAACCTGGGAGATTCATGCAAGGTTGCAGTTCGCGGCCCAAGAAGCACTCTCCGGCCAACATGCCCAACTGCAGCAACAGCTCCCAAACCGAAGGAGCCAGGACACAAAGACCTAGCTGGCCTGAAGGGCCCCCAGGGGGCCCCCAAGCAGCCCCTCTCCATTTGGGTCTGGGGGCTTTCGTTGGGCATGGATACCTGAGAGGTACCTGCAAGTTGCAGTTCGCGGCCCGAGAAGCACTCTCCGGCCAACATGCCCAACTGCAGCAACAGCTCCCAAACCGAAGGAGCCAGGACCCAAAGACCTAGCTGGCCTGAAGGGCCCCCAGGGGGCCACCAAGCAGCCCCTCTCAATTTGGGTCTGGGGGCTTTCGTTGGGCATGGATACATGAGAGGTACCTGCAAGGTTACAGTTCGCGGCCCGAGAAGCACTCTCCGGCCAACATGCTCAACTGCAGCAACAGCTCCCAAACCGAAGGAGCCAGGACCCAAAGACCTAGCTGGCCTGAAGGGCCCCCAGGGGGCCCCCAAGCAGCCCCTCTCCATTTGGGTCTGGGGGCTTTCGTTGGGCATGGAACCTGGGAGATTCCTGCAAGGTTGCAGTTCGGGGCCCAAGAAGCACTCTCCGGCCAACATGCCCAACTGCAGCAACAGCTCCCAAAGCGAAGGAGCCAGGACCCAAAGACCTAGCTGGCCTGAAGGGCCCCCAGGGGGCCCCCAAGCAGCCCCTCTCAATTTGGGTCTGGGGGCTTTCGTTGGGCCGGGAACCTGGGAGATTCCTGCGAGGTTGCAGTTCGCGGCCCGAGAAGCACTCTCCGGCCAACATGCCCAACTGCAGCAACAGCTCCCAAAGCGAAGGAGCCAGGACCCAAAGACCTAGCTGGCCTGAAGGGCCCCCATGGGGCCCCCAAGGAGCTCCTCTCCATTTGGGTCTGGGGGCTTTTGTTGGGCCGGGAACCTGAAAGATTCCTGCAAGGTTGCAGTTCGAGGCCCGAGAAGCACTCTCCGGCCAACATGCCCAACTGCAGCAACAGCTCCCAAACCGAATGAGCCAGGACACAAAGACCTAGCTGGCCTGAAGGGCCCCCAGGGGGCCCCCAAGCAGCCCCTCTCAATTTGGGTCTGGGGGCTTTTGTTGGGCATGGATACCTGAGAGGTACCTGCAAGTTACAGTTCGCGGCCCG